>NC_139720.1:62912794-63397794 GCF_964211835.1 Anser anser
CAAATTGATGAAAAACTATACATGACATACAGGACTTGGAAAAAACACATTTCTTTTAGCAAAAACAAAATATTTTTTAAAGTAAAATACAATGCAATAAAATAAAATAAAATTAAAAATAAAATATAAATAAAATAAAATAAAATAAATAAATTAAAATAAAATACAACAGCAATTATAAAATTACAACAACTGTAAAACAACAACTATTACGTCATTTCATTCTAGCAAATACGTAGGGGTTCAAACATTTTTAATTATCTCTGCTGTGTGGAATTACAGAAGTAAGGGACAAGACTATTTTGGTGGCAGTCCTTTATCTAAAGACCAAAATACCGTAAAAATACATAAAAAATAATAAATAAATAAAAATAATACATAAACTTTTTAGTCTCAAATGTTAGGTCACTTCCTAAGGGCAGTTAATTAGATTCCTTCAGCAAGAGAATTCCTGACCAAATATCTGAGAGGACTCTTTTCAGGTACAATGTCAGGTAGAGCTTTCCATTGTATTACAGGTTGCCACAGTGCTAACTTGTCACACTGTTCAGTGGAAGAAGCCTCTGTGAGGCATTTGACCTCAAGATCCTCCTCCAGTTTCTGGACATTGTTTCTAGATAAGCAAAGTATTTGATATCTCAGATGGTGAGTTCAAATAGCACCCCAATCAGGCATACAGTTAGTGAGCTCTATGTGAATCAGAAAGTAAAATTTAGCATCAAGTCAATCCAAGAAGTTATTTGAGGGAGACAAATGTAACAGGAAAGAGCACATTTAAAAGTATGTCTTTCTTAGATAGTCCAGTTAATTACTGTCTTTAACAAGTAACCTCAGACTTCATATATTCTCCTTGAAAAGGCATGGATTGGATGTCTAACACTGGTAGACAGCTTTTTCAACATATTTCATGTGCTTTTTTTTTTTTTTTTTTTTTTCAAATGAGTTAATGCTTTTTATATTACCACTATGACAGCTTTTCCACTATATCCATTACTTTGACAGGAGGAAAATTCTGATTTTATTTTGAAGTGCAAACACTTTCTCTTGCTTTGTTTCTTTACAGTTACATGCCTTCATGCCAGAAATTCTTGCAAAAATCTATTGCAAACTGAACAATCTTCAAATGAGTCTGCAGTTCAGAAATGTTTAACAGATAGATTATTCTATGTAATATGAAACTAACATGCATATATTCTGCTTTCTTTTCACATACATCTAATATTTAGAAAAATAAATGTGTTAAGGATATTGTTGAGCTCCTGGATCAGGACTTTCTGTCTCCGTTTGCAGGTTTATTTGAGAGGACAGCCATGATACTCCTTCAGAAGAGAGCCCACAGACCATTGATGTCTGCGTGAATACTTCCATTTAATACAGCAAACACTGATTGGGTCATGGCCCAGCTGCCTAGAGAAGTAACACTTTAAAGACTGAGAGGTGACACAGGCCAGATTTTAGCTCGTTGTCTTCTAGGAATGTTACTGAACCTTTTCTTAGTTTAATGACTGGTCCAGAGGGAACAGAGCCCAATTTGTACAGCTTTTCTTTAGAAGATTAAAATCTCACTTTCAAATAGCAGTCCTATAAACTGATAAGGCAGTTTTTCTAGATGCAGTAGCCTTTATGGTCATCTCAAAATACCAGAAAATTATGAAATTATGGAATTAAATACTGCTCAGCTGAATACCTGTTTACATATCTATGAAAGAATTATTATATAAGTCTTTATGGCTACTGTCCTGTGGAGGTTTAAAAAAACCTCCTGTCTGTTTGTTTTAGTTTGTTTGGTATTTTTGTTTTTGATTATGCTTTTGTTTTGTTTGTTTGTTTTAAATAAACAGAAAATGTCAGAACATAACCTCATTCATTTATTTTAAATTACATCTGACAGACCAGAGAAAATGGATATGTATCCACTGGTATACAAAATACAAATTCAGTAATAAATAAGTATTTATGTAAAGGAATTCTTTCACTTAATATATAGATATATACATATATATATAACACTGGGGTAAAAAAATCAGAATGAACCCTTTAGCTTCAGGATGAATACAGGGCTTTTGTATTCATATTTCTAACTGGAAAACCTTTTTTTTTTTTGAGGTGGGGCTCCATGTAAATAACACTTTTGAGATTAATTCAAAACAATTCTTTTCTCTTATTTTTTCACAATTTCTGGAGCAATTTCTGTGATTCATCACTCTTTTCCCAAGTTTCTCTAGCTTGCCTTTTTTTTTTTTTCTCTTCTAGAGGTACACAATTCTCTGATTCATCTTTCTTAGGAAACATATGTTTTGCTAATTTATAATATTACCAAAAAAAATATTAAATAGCCTTGCTGTATTTGCCTTGAGGAAATACTTTGACAGCTAGATAAACACAAAGGCAAAAAAAAAAAAATGATTCTGAATGATCAAAAGTCTTATGATTTCTTCCTTCTCATTTAAAATAATTTCCACAGCAGTTGATGCTATGATTGCAAGCTCTAGTTGTAGTAAAATCTGCCAATTTTGAATATAGTCTTCATGTCTTAAAATAAAACCACAACAAGGTACTTGGTTATACCTTTCAGTACATCTAATTGTCTGTTTATTACTTCTTGTAGTTCAGGAACACCTTTTAAATTCCAAATACTGTTCTGGTCAATGATCTACTATTGAGGGATTCTTAATAAATAACATATTGAAATTGCTATTTTTATGAGATATTCCAATGTAAGAAACTAGAAATTCTATGCATTTCACATTGGCATTTTACCTGAAGTCCAACTGAGGAATAAAAAAGAAGGAAGCAGAGCTTGACTCCTGTAGATCTCATAGTATTTTCATGCTGCTGTAAACAGGGATGTGAAATAACTACTCATAGTGAAATCACTACTTTTTGATGAAGTGAAATGTCATTCATGTTAACCCCTTGTGGTAAAAAATCTTAATGCTTAAGTTTTCTGTAAAGACTGATGAGGAGAGGAGAGGAGAGGAGGGGAGGGGAGGGGAGGGGAGGGGAGGGGAGGGGAGGGGAGGGGAGGGGAGGGGAGGGGAGGAGAGGAGAGGAGAGGAGAGGAGAGGAGAGGAGAGGAGAGGAGAGGAGAGGAGAGGAGAGGAGAGGAGAGGAGAGGAGAGGAGAGGAGAGGAGAGGAGAGGAGAGGAGAGGAGAGGAGAGGAGAGGAGAGGAGAGGAGAGGAGAGGAGAGGAGAGGAGAGGAGAGGAGAGGAGAGGAGAGGAGAGGAGAGGAGAAACATTGATAGAGATATGGCACTGAGGGGAAATAACTATTATAAGATCCTTTTCTTCATAATCATAAGCTGAACTGAGCAGATTCTGCAGAGCAACATTTCCTTGTGCCTCCACACATCATCAGCCACTGGTTCCTTATAAGCATAGGGTAACAAATTTATTGTTTTAGTGGCACTTCATGAAGCAGGTGGGAAGAGAGCAGAGAGCTAAAGGGCATAGTCAAAGTCTGACACATCTGCACCAGCACAGAACCCATCAGATTCCCAGACACTCTCTTGGAGTAGATCACAGTTCAAAGTAATACATCAATTACAGTTCCATTTTTGGATTAAAATCTTGAAGCTTTGCTCATTTGTGACGTCCTATCACTGTTTGATGACCTGTAAATCAGTGTCAAGATTTAAAACTACTTCTTTGGATATGACTTTTTGTACAGTAAGTTTTTCACACTAAAGCTGATTTCAGTAAGATGTTAAAGAAAAAGCCTTGTGAGAAAAGGTAAACATCATAATGAAACCAAGTACTATGATGAAAATAAAGGAAATAGTCTAGATGGGTGAACTAAGTCTGAAGAGAATTTTGTTTTATTAAAACAAACTCTCAACTATTCTTTTGGATGTTAATTCTTATTTGAATTATACATTACATATGTCCAACATTATCTTTTTTTTTTGATTGTTTGTATTATTATACAAAGCTTTCTTGAGTCCTATATATAATATATTTAAATATTTCTATTATTTTTACCCATTATTTTAGACCTCTATTAAACTCAGTAATTTTGCCAGATGTTCTGTAAGTCTACAACCTAATTTCTCCATAACACTAATATATCTTTCTTGATCTTATTTTATTGACTGGACTGTGAAATGTCCTCCAGACAGCCTTTTGATGTTACAAACAAGTAAGCTGTCAGTTGTTAGAAGTACTCTAACAGGGCTTCCCAAAGGGCCCTTGTCATCCACTCAGGTACAGTGGGAAGTTTTACTAGTCACATAGCCAGTGACAATCTTGTCCTTCTATATCAGCTGTCAGAAGGAGTCACTATGGGGAATATCTCTCACAGGAGACAAAGAATGAATTAGGAGAGGTCAAGAAATATCTGGTGAAAGAAAAAAAAGTTGCAGATTCCTGGACAAGCACCTATGCGCTGCAAAGCCATGCAGAATATCTGTGGAAGGAGTGGAAGCCATTGACATTTACACCTTTAGCAGTGGGATGTCTTCAATGTCTTGATACTCCTCATGTCAAAGTTCTTTTCATCAGAGAAAACACTGTAAAACTTGTGTACAATTTGCTGTTGCTCTGATTGATCATCATCAAAAAACCTCAATGCATTATGAGGTTCAGTGCTCAGTTCATTGAGATTGCTCACATAGATGAAAGCATTTGCAATTGTTCCTCTTTTCTTGCCTAGCTGAATGTTTTCCATATGGTCTGGAACACAGAGGAGGGGAAGAGAGAAAGGCAAGGGTGAATCAGAATAGCTTTTAGGTTAACCATCTTAGAAAAGGAATTTCTAGCTTTTTCTTTCTGATGCCTCTAAAAAGCAAGATTCTATTGCATCAGTACTTTAGTATGTAGCTTGGAAATAAATAATACTCTCAATTTTAGTTTAAAATATTTATTCACTCACTTTATATTTCAATTAATAACAGAATTACATGGTTGCAAATCTGTTCTCTTGCATAGAGTGCATACCCTCCTGTGTATTTTGAGGGTGGAAGCTTGCCTTACTTGATGTTCTAATTTATAGCTAAGGAATTTACCACATTTTCTATAGCAGAAAGATAGACATGATCCTCCAGTTCCTTGACCATATGAACATTTATGGAATCTGATCTTAGCGGATAACAGAAACAGTGTTGAATGCACCTTACATCTAATGTGATTGTTCACTCTCTAGGAACAATAATGCAGCACAGGTAGTGTGCTTCTACTGTTCTGACCCAGCAACTTTTTATACACATCACAAATATAAGGGGCTGTATGGTAGGAGGGAAGGAGGGCTGTATTGGGTGTGCTATGCAAACAGGCCAGGACCTGTGCAGCTTTCTAATATTGGGATTTATTTTGGAGGGGAGAGTATGGGGGTGGTGAAACGTGGAGTTCTGCACTAGCTTTGGTTCATAGGGGATACCACCATGTACCATGCACCAGGACACATACTAGCTCAAGTATTCCTCTATTAGCAGGGCAAAATACATCTCCAAGAGAGTGGAGAAGGGGTATAACAAGTTACAGTGGTACAATTCCTACATCTATGATCTTACTTCCTTAATATGAGCAATATTTTTCAGATTGGATATTAGAAAAAGTTCTTCACCAAGCAGGTGGTTGGGCACTGGAACAGGTTCCCCAGGACAGTGGTCATGGCACTGAGCTTGAAACAGTTCAAGAAGTATTTGGACTATGCTCTCATGTATATAGTTTGATTTTTGGGTGGTCCTGTGTGAAGCCAGGAGTTGGACTTGATGATCCTTGTGGGCCTTTTTCAACTGGGGATATTTTAATATCCCACCTACTCAGATGACATCCTGCCTCAGAAATTTGCCACTTAGCACTGAAAGTCTTCTCCGTGAAGTGAATCCACACGCTCATAAGAAAGGGAGTAAATCATTCTTAGACCTGGATGGTATGCCTCTTCTGACATCTACAATTGCTGAAGATAATGTCTCAGCTGGCCAAAATGATGTTTCTAAGATGCTTTTTTTTTCAGCTGAAAATCAGGCTACCTTTGTAGGTGTGACAGATGAAGACAGTGGGAAAACATGAAGAAGAGCAATAACACCTCTTCACTATGGGGAAGCAGGTCTGAGAAGTGAACTGGAAAATGTTTCTTGTACAGCTGCACTTATTACAAACCTCCTGCATTGTTGTCTCTGCTGGAGCCACAGCTTTTTCCTGTCTAGCAACAAACTTACGTCTTTACTTCTGTTGTCTGCAATCTGTCATTCACATTATAGGAAAGTTAATACAGACTATCTTGGCGCTTTGTCTCTGAGCAACATCCAAGAGCCAAAATGATTATTAATGTTTTCCATGTTAAACTGCATCAGCTGTTCCATGTATACAACTATGTATATACCTTATTATCTTCTACTTCAACCGTGCTTCTCTTCCTCTGCAGTTACTGTCTGGATTTAGGATGGCAGGATACACTGCATGTGTAAGACCTGACATTTACAGGTCCATCCCATGTCAGTGCCCCACAGCTTAATGTTAACCTAAGAAAAACTTCCTTTACCTATATACATGTTCTAACTTGTTGATCTGATTAATGAATGGGGAAATAAAATCACCTCTTAAAGGACTTACGGACAACTGCATGGGCATAGTGTGGAGCTGTTGACTTTACAACGGAGAAGCTGATACTGCTGAATGGAAAATCACCTCCTTTTACACAGTCCATACCTGGGAAGCAGACATTTAAGCACAGCTGCTCAATTTCTCTTTCTCTGTTAATTTGTAGCTCATGGTATTCATGCCACTGAGGCTACTCAGAGGCGTGTCAGACCGTATGAGATTATGATTATGATAGAATCAAGCCATCATGGAATAGAATAATTTGTGCTTGAAGGCATTAAAAGCCATTTAGTCGAACTCCCCTGTTATGGGCAGGGACTTCTTTCACTAGATCAGGTTGTTCAAAGCCTGGTCCAAAACAACTTCCAATCACTTCCAGTGGCAGAGCACCCAAAACATCTCTGGACAGCCAGTTCCAGTGTCTCACCAACCTCATCATAATAAATAGATAGATAGATAGATAGATAGATAGATAGATAGATCTTCCTGATATCCAGTCTAAATCTACTCCCTTTCACATCTAAATCATTGCCCCTTGTTCTGTCACGGCAGGCCCTGGTAAACAGTCATTCTCCATCTTATAACCCACCCTTTGTAAACTGAATGGTTGCAATATGACCTCCCTGGAGCCTCCTCTCCCCCTGGCTGTAAAAGTTCATCTTTCTCAGTGGGTATTCCAGCACTCTGATTATTTTCATGGCCCTTCTCTGGACCTGCCTGGGCAAGGTGCTATATAACAGCAAAATCTTATGGCATAGTATAGATTTGCTTGGTTCCCACTAGGCAGCTTGACAGAATGAGAACTGTGTGTGACTTTCAGACTTACATTGATCACAGACCTTCTGCGTCCCTCTGTCTGGAGGCACCAGTCACTTCAACAAGACAACATCGTCCAAAGCCTGCAGCTCCCCTGTACAGCAATGTTGTGCACTGAGTGACAATACCCTGATCTGTGTTACTAGAGCCTATGACATAATCACAACCAGTTATCCCTCATCATTGCCTTTGCTATCCATTTGAAATATTGCCCTCATAATCCCATTTAATTAACACAGGATGACAGCCTGGGCATTGACAACCATTTATGGACACCTGGAAAAGCTATGGGACACTAGGCTAAAATACAAATGGTTTTAACTGCTGAGAAATCACCCTGACTCACTGCCTTGAGTAGTTTACTGTTAGAAGGAGATAGAGACTGCAGATAAAAATAAGGAAATCAATGGAAAGTAAAAGCTTACTCCCCCTTGTAACAATGGCTTTTACCACAGTCATTCCTGACAGCTCATCAGACAGGTCCATTCGTGTTACTTCCCACAGTGCAGAAGCTAAAGTGGCTGTGGGAGGTGAGAGTCATTCACATTGTGGCTCACCTCTGCAGATGTATTTACCGATCTCTTTCAGGGGATGCAGTATTTATGTCCACCTTGAGCTGTTGCAAAAAATTCCACTCTCAACCATGTCCACCCCTGTCCTACTGAGTCTCCCATTTTTTAATGTGGCACTTCTAAGAAAGGAAGGTTTGATTTTATACTCCACATGAAGGGTGGTGTTTTGGAAATGTTAGTAGTATTTTTTTAAAAGACACTTCTGCACATACAGTTTACTGGAATGTAGAGGTATTGTAAAAGCAAGATCCCAGCTGTACAGGAGCTACAGCTAAACTCTAATAATCTGCAACTATCCAGAAGAAAAGTTATTTATCACACATAAGCTTTTCAGCAGCTGAAATGTAGAAAATATTAATCATGCTGAAACAGAAGATATTAAAGATAATGGGAGTGATTTGTGTCAAGGTTGAAAAAAGCATGTTCATTATTACAGCAGGCTTTGCAACAGAATTGTTATTAGCACAGAAAGAATTTGAGTATCATTTTCACTTTCCTTGAAAGATTTGTGCAGATCTATTTTTGCACAAACGAATGTTTGAAGATTTTCCATTCATGGTGATGCAGTCTATGAGCTCAGAATAATGTGCAAAGAGGTACCTATATACAAAGCAAAATATATTAGTGTCACCTTTGTTTTCCTGAAAAGATACAGTATGATTCTGAATGCTTAGCAGGAGAAATTTTAAAGCAGGCTGATTGTTATCCCTCTCCGAAAAACTGTAAGGTATTTTTTAAGTGAGCTCAAACTATGTCTCAGAATTAGAGGCACCTGAAAGCACTCCTGACTCCTTCACGGTATTAAGTTGCTGAATATAATGAATGAATATTTTGTTCGGCAGTAAAGTAAGTGGGGATAAAGAAAATCATTTAGAATCACTGGTAAAGAAACACTGAAAAAGAAACACTCACTTGTGCATTCCCCTGGGTTCCCATGTGCCCCAGGACACACATACGCACCCCTTGTACCCACTTCTTTCCATTCCACTTCAGACCCTGTTTGCAACCGTCTTGTTCTCTGACAAAAGCAAACTTGCAGCTTGAGAGCTGCTATTTAAGTGTATCCACTTAAATAAATTAACCTGTACCCTTAGAGATGAACTTTTAGTAAATTTTCATTTAAAGTAAAGCATAGAAACTGGTGATAAAACAAAACCCAACAAAACAGTCAAAATGCAGTTTGAAGATATATCTTGACTTGTGTGCAGAGATCATCAGTTTCTCATAAAATGAGACCATATTTCATCTTTTCACTGTCTCCTGTGAAAGCTTTGTTTAAATTGCAACAAAAACTTTTGAAAGTGGGGTGAATTTACTGTCTCCACAACAGATAATTTGCAGCTGTTGCCATAATCGAATCCTTGTTCCATACTGTTGTTACTCTTTCACCACCCTTTAAGCTTGTGAAGCAAAATGTCATATCCATTGAGGTAGACAACAGTTCTTCAGAAGACTGTATGTTGTTTTCTATTTTGTTTAATTGAGTTTGTAGCGTGTTTTTTGTTGTTGTTGTTTTTAATTGTAAATTTTAGGTATAATAAATGTCCTTAAATAAGCATGCAACAGAGAAATAAAATAAATAAAAATAAAAAATAAAATAATAAAATAATAAAAATAAAAATTCTGAATTACCTTTATAATTTAGCTCATAGCTTTATATATATAGAAAATTTCTTAGAGTTAATAAATCAATTTCAAGGATAAAGTTTGATGTTCATATGTTTTTCAAGAAACCCAGATCATAAAAAATGGAGAAATTGTTTCCAAGTATAATGCAAATATTGTGAAATGTACAACATATTTCAGTGTTCCATGGAAAGTTCAAATGAGCAAATAAAATGTTTTCTTTATTCTGGAATCATGACATGTTTTCCTGATTCTGGTCATTTCTAGTGCATAAATATTTTACAAATGGTTTTTCTCTAGAAATATCTAAATTGTTACTACACTAACAGTAATTCGTTTCTAAGGATTAAGCAATTTCTGAACAGTGAAAATTGGAGAAATAGTTTAATATACAAAATATCTTACGCTTTTCAGAAAAGCTCTATTTTGGGAGCTGTTCACTCTAAAATGAACAGAAAATCATATATGGAAGAATAGCGTCAAACTTAATCTACCTAGGACAGCAATTGAAAGTTAACTCAGAGCTGAGAGCAGAACTAACACTCAGCTCTCTGCAGTAGCAGCCTGCATTGAACCACAGCTTTGGAGCCACATTATCCAATCTGTCCACCAATTAGCAGCTGCAGCCAGTCAACCTCTTAGCAGCACCTTGCTCCTCTTTTCACTGGCTACTGAATATTCTTCTGTGTGATAATTGCTTGTGCTGGTGCCAGAGTTCACCACCATCAGTGGAAGTTAATTTCTCCCAATTTCAGTGTTCACTTCTTATTTCTCTCTTCACACTTCATGCACCCCAGGTGTTCATATTGTGTCTAGCTGGGTCCCCACCACTTTTCCCAGCTCAGGTCCTCCAGACCTTGAAAATGTTTGTAGTCTTTCTAATCCATTTTTCTTTGGTCATCACAGGGATACTTTCCCTAGATGTTTCTTCCTGATATTTCCCTGCTCACAGTATGATGCCTCATAAGTTAGGGTGGCCTAACAAGATCCTTGGACAGAGACATCAGATCTGTTTCTGCTACTTTCTTTGCTGTACCCCGACCATACACCTCTTTGCATTCTTTCTCTCTTCACACAGCTGTAATATTTACTGCAGACTGAGAGCCATTAAACAGTGACTTATCATCTAGATAATGAATATATAGACACACACATATACAGATGTATATATATAATAAACAAGAGAGAAAAGAGACCCAGGTCCAGAGGCCAAAAAGATGAGTTTCAAAGGTAGATGACAGCCAGAATTTGTTCATTGAATTGCTGCATTTCATATGATTCTTGTCATTTGTTTCTAGGAAAAATACCTTTTACTGAAGGTGTGGATTATTGAAAGCCTTGAGATCAGTGTTTGTTTTGCTTGCTTCATACAGTAAAACAGAATATTTGTCTAATGAGCTTCAAGTATTCTGTTCAATAATCCACATGCTGTATTGGTCTACATAGTTTTCTTAACGTTTCTGTGAGAAACAGTAACTCAGAACTTGAAGCAGTGCTAATGCATCTATAGTCACTAGAAAAAATAACTCATATAAGAAATTATTATGTGAAGTCAAAAGATGTTTATGGTATGATTTTGAAGCTCTCAGTAACATTAATTTCCACCCTGAATGGGTATTTGGACTTTGTTTCTCACTTATATGTTTTTATGGCTTTACCTGTCTGATGGGAATGCCCATATATAGGAGAAAAGTTTTGGGTGAATACAGCTGATATTTCAGATGATTAAACCAGAATGTTCATTCAGTTTTCTTATGTTTCTACATTTTTAGTTCAGTCCTCTCCCACATTCTTAATATAAAAGTAATTTGTCTAAAATTCAAGAAGTTATTCTTTTCACATGGGGAAAGAGGAGGAGTAAAGATCTCTTGGAAATCAGTAAGCAGCAAATGACTCAGTATTCAGCTGTCTGATATGGGAGATATCTCTTGTGCATGTCAAATTGCAGACACTGGAAGGTCAGATGTGTGCTTCTTTTCTTTATATGAATATTTCCATCCCATGTGGACATCCAATATGGCACAACAAACTATATTTAAATATCAGGAAAGTGACCTGATTTAATTTTAAGTGACCTCTTTCTTCTTCCCCTTCTCAACAGCACACTTGTAGTGAAATTATCAGTGGGTTTTCCTTAGCTTTGTCCTACTACTATATTTTTCTCTGTGGCAGCTGCAAACAGAAATTGAGGAGTGTTGGAGCATTGCACATTCTTTCTTGATTTCTTAGTGCAATTCCAGGGGTGAGATACATATCCAGATCTTGGAACCCAAAATTTGCATATCCATGATGGAAAGTTTGCTCAAACTCTATGAAAGAACTATGACTGCTGTAAAAGTTTGACTTCCTAGAGTGAAGGTTTGGCTATGCAGGTGAGCAGGTCCCATTCAAAGTCTGTGCCCCAGGCTATGTCATTCAGAGTGGTCAATATCCACACTTTGACTGTCCATATTTATGCAACACAATACCTGGCCTTTGGCTTATCTACACACTGAACAAAAGTCTTGTGACTCTGAGATACAGTTATTTTCTGTGACATTTGAAGATGAAAGAGGCAAAAGTAACTTCAAGATTACCTTGTCACCTGACAGGTGGTGCTTCACAAAACAACAGCAGCTACATGTTGCACAAGTGTGGGCATGACAGGAAGGGTATGTAAGGATATTTGTTGGTGCAACATCTGTTGAGATAGAGTCAGAGGTCTAAGTAAGACAGAGAGAGTTAGATTTTATGCAGATTTATCCCCACTGCACTGGGAATGGGTCCTTGAGAAAATTATCTCTTTTATTTCACCATAGAAAACTTTGTTCACTCCATAAAAATCCCGAGAACAGACTATTACACATGTAACAAGCATAAATGACCAGGGAAACAGGATGTGAAGTGAACTGAATCTAAACTATCAAACACGGTAGACACATATTAAGTGCCATGACATAAATAAAGACCAAGCAACAGCTAAAAGTGAGACAGTTTTGAGGGGATGATATGTGTTAGAGGTTGGTGGTAGATTTATAATCTGAATCAATTCCTAAATGGAATGGGTTTAAAAGCTCGATGAAAGAAGATCATGTTCTCCAAATTCATAGACAGAAAAATGCACTGTACACAACAACCAGTTATCACAGAGATAAATTTGGACAGGTTGATAAAGTACTGCCTTATTTTGATGAAAGTGGTCATCACAAAATTGTACTACCACTGACACTGTGAAACAACTCAGTACATGCAGCCATTGTACTTTTCATTTTATATACATTAACCACTCACATTCAACAGGAAATAAAGCAATCCAACATAGCCTCCATCCATGTTGCATTAACAAGAAAAAGAATCTCAACGAGTGTTCTGTTCCCACTATGTGCTGTAAATGATGCTGCTTGCTAGTGAGACTTTTAAAAGCAGGTTGCAGAATAACAGCCACCCTGCCCAGAATTTGTTAATGATCCAGTCTAAGATGCAGTGTTACATGATAGGAATGGCGATGCAATGCACTTAGATTAAATAAATAAATAAATAAATAGAATCAGAAGTAATAACATGGCAATAAGTCCATTGCAATGTAGTTGTGCTTAACAAGGAATATTGATTACTGCGGTGTTTCACATTTGTTATGCACTAATGCACAGAGCACATATAGAAAAGTGACAGCTCTAAAGTAATTACATAGGCATTGACAATGCTTTTATTTGTGTTTTGGTTTATTTTACTGCATTGGCATTTTTATAAATTATAGCATGTCTCCTTAGACGTATACAAAAATTATATCATTTATCCTTCAAATAACTATTAACAGAAAAAGATAAAGGACCCATTCCAAGAATTGGCATTGGGATAAGTTTGTGATTCAGTGAATATTTGTGGCTGATTTTTTTTAAAGTGAATTAAAAGATTAATTGTTCTCTAGAGTAGTCAGAGGTGAAGAGAATGAAACTGCAACCTTCCTCAGTGCTCACGTTTCTGATATGTAGGAACTCAGAACTAAATTAAAATGAGCTCAATTATTTTACATAGACCATTAGATAGCCAACTGATACTTGCAGTTTGCATTCATGAAGTTAACTACATTGTCTCAGATTGAAACAAGTGACCTATAAGAGAAAGATTTATTAGATCCATCAAGTATCTGAGTTAAGACCACTTGATTTATCTAGTAACAAGTCACAGTCTAAAGGACACATTTTATTCAAAGGGTATTATGAGCTAGTAAGATACAGCTGAAAACTTGTCTGTTAAAAGAATGTTAATAAACTTGAAATTTATGAGTATGTTCAAAGCTAAAACAATCTATTCAGAAAATAATTAAGTATTAGGTCAATGCATTTTTAGAGAAGTATCAGGTTAATGTATTTTTAGAGAAGGAATTGAAAGCTCTGGAAAAAAAAAAAAGATTTTTTTTTGGTTCACTGTCTGGATAGAGAAAAAAAAAAAGAAAGATAAAAAAAGAAAGGCAAAAGGGAAAAGAATGAGATAAGAACAAGGACAAAGACAAGTTACTTGATTCCAGTAGTCTGAAACATAAATATTTCTGATTTATAAAGCCTAAAATATTAATTTGAACTATGTAATTTATTTATTTATTTATTATTTTTGTTTGTTTTTGTTTTTATCTAGCTCAGAATGCATTTTTTTGTAATATTTTGGTTGTCTTGGTCAAACATCTTGCATCATCTTGCATATTTCTTAACCTGTTTCAGGTGAAGAATAGAAGAGCCTAGAGAGGAAGAGAGGAAGTTTGTGACGTCTGTGATTCATTGGTTTAAAATAAGTTTCTCAGTAATGTACAATCTGCCAAATTTGGGGATATTAACATAGCTGACATTTTCTGTGATTATCACTTTTTCAGAACTCAAGTTAAGGAACAGATTTCCTACAAATTCTCCTCAGGAAATTTAAATCCAGTAGTCAAAATATATTTCCAAACACTAAGCTCACAGATGAGATAGATGTTTACTTTATATTCTAATCAAATTATTAGAGACTAAATATATGAGAAAGCAGAAACAATGTTGCAGAAAACATATATGACAACTTTTCACAAAAAGTCAGTTTGTTCATAATTTGAAAATAAAAGGACAGTTTTCTCTTTACAATTTGGTCTTCATGATCTTTCACAAGTAAGCTGACGTGCTAAAAAATTAGTACATAATAAAAATCACAATTGTTGCTGAATCTTATGTAGGATTTTAATTCAGCAATAGATAAATTGTCAAATGGAGCTAGATTTTCAATTTGCTTCAAGGCTGAAGAGTTCACATGATTATGCATACTCTCTTTAGATTTCTACCATTTGAAAAATGAGGCTTAAATGGTACACAGTACAGTCAGTACTTATTTTTCATGCCAGACAATACACATTTTATATGTTCAGCTGGAGGCATATCTGAATTTCTTAATTAGTGGGTATTTGAGGAGATGTTTCCAGTTCTTTTCTGTTCTAGGTAGGCCTAGCAACACTGATAGCATTTTGTCATGCTTTGGCCTCTCTGACAAATAATGAAAAATAAAATGAACTATTAGAATTCAGATAAACTTTTGTGGATATCAGAACCAGAGTTCAGTTTTAGCTTTGAACAATGGTTCAGACAGGTTTGTTGCTCATTCCTTTCCAGTCAATTCTGCACTTGATCCAGTTTACAGTAAGTAAAGTGAGCAGATTTTAAGACATCAGTTGCCAGACAGTTGTGTATAACTTCATTGATTTCACCAGAAACACCAAAATAAATTTTGCACCGAGAAGGAGATGTTCTAAATGCCAATAACAAATTAAATAGTATGATCCAGTCTAATGAAGGGAGGTAATTATTTTTGAAAAGATAAGAAAAGGCTCTGATTTGTGTTTTGTTATTTATGAAATACTTTTAATAAGTTGTTTCCCCGATGGCCACCACTCCTCATATGTCATTCTCAGTGATCCCTGGGGTACATTTCTTTAACAGTCAATTCTCTCTAAAGGTCATTTCCTTTTTTTTTTTTTGTCTGTTGAGTGAATTTGATAGTCAATTTTGAGAATGGTTTAACTCCCCATTAACTGTTGCTAATTTACAAGAGAACGCCTGTGGAAAATAAACAAACAAACAAGCACATAATTTGATGCAACATCAACTTGGAATACCAAACAAAGCCATTAGGAACAGCACAACTATTCAGAATAACAACGCAGGTGATTTGGGAGACAGGGCAATAAAACGAAAGACAGAGATATGTCAATCTGAGACAGCTAACATTTCCTCCATTAATAAATCTTCCTGCAAGGTTCAGAAAAGTATTGTGAAAAAATAAAAATAAAAAAAAATGCACAAAGACAAACTTAAAGCCAAAGTGTACAAACTTAGGAATTTTGATGTGTAGTCAGTAAGCAGACACAGTTCATACTTTTTCTCAGCTCACCTGTAGAGACAAAACTTGAGAGTTTAATGTCTTTAATGTAAAGGAATTACACGTTGCAAAGCTAGTCAAAATCCTACAAGTGCCCTTTTCCATACTTAAAATTATTACCATCTTGTACTACATGTCAATTCTTCCTGCTGTAAATTCTCCTGCTTCAGTCTATGACAGCTGGTGAATAACAGGTTTGTATCAGGTGTGTTTTGACTCTTGAGATCTAGCTCCCAATGTCTTTTTTGTGGCCAGAAATGGTAATGCAAATCTCCCTCAATAGTCATGAAGTCTTCTTTTCCCTCCTGTTTTACTTACTTATTTATTTATTTGTTTATTAATTCATCCATTTATTATTATTTTTAAAGTCCATTTTTAGGTATAGCTCTATGTGCACACTTAATTAATGCTCATGTATTCTGTGTAAAATAAAAATATCATCTATGCCATCATGCCTTTAACTGTTGCATTTAATGTAAAGCCTAAGTAACTAACTTCGCTCTCTACAGTTACCTTAAAGGAGGCTGTAAAGAGGTGGGGGTTGGTCTGTTCTCCCACGTGCCTGGTGACAGGACGAGGGGGAATGGGCTAAAGTTGCGACAGGGGAGTTTTGGGTTGGATGTTAGGAAGTACTTCTTTACCGAAAGGGTTATTAAGCATTGGAACGGGCTGCCCAGGGAGGTGGTGGAGTCACCATCCCTGGAGGTCTTTAAAAGACGTTTAGATGTAGAGCTTAGCGATATGGTTTAGTGGAGTACTTAGTGTTAGGTCGGAGGTTGGACTCGATGATCTTGAGGTCTCTTCCAACCTAGAAATCTGTGATACTGTGAACACCTCACAGTATTAGACCTCATTGTAAAACAAGGATGACTTATTTTCAATGCATATATACTCTAAGTAAAATACTATTTATAAAATTTATAAAATTATAGCCATATAATTTCAAGTGTGCCTGTGAAAAATAATCAAGCCTTATAGCTAAGGCTGTGCAAGAAAGGAGAAAGTCAACATGCTGCACACTGCTTAGGTGAACTCTGGATTGGATGGAAGCTGGTAGGACACATTTTATGACCTGGGAAGTCCCTACCCCTCTCCATTTCCAACCCCTCAAACCGTCCCCCCCCCACCCCCCAAGAAAAAAAAAGCCAAAGAAATCAGCTAAACAAACAAAAAAGATGAAGGCAGAAAGAAATAGGTTATGTTACCTAGAAGTATGGGATTTGTTTGTTATGGTACAAAGGACTGAAAAGGCAGGGAAAGGGTTCAGTGCAATATATGGAGAAAATAAAAAAATTCTTGCCAGCTTGGAGGATTTAATCATCTGGTATAGTCAAAGGTGTTTAAAAATCAACACCCTGCCAATAGGACATAGTAAGGACAAGAAAGGAGAAGAACTACAGCTCTGGACATTTTTTTTTTTTCAGTTTATTGGCGGAAAAAAACTTATCAGATCACAATGCTTCAAGTCAAGCTCTAATATATCTATCAACTCCAAGCAATGTATTTTTTTTTTCCTGGTTTAATGTCTTTTTATCAACTTTACCTTTTAAAGAACCATTATTTTGAAATGAAGATTCAGTATACTTCATTCTTAGTTTTCAAAAGAAAAGAAAAAAACAAAAGTCTATTTCTTTAAATATTCCTGTCTTTCTACCTAAATCTATTTGATAAATTTCTCAGGAATTAATAATAATTTCTGTTGATCCACTTCTGTGGAGTAAACAATTGTATCACAGTATCACCAGATGAACCATACCCAGCAGAACCAAAGAAGAGGTTTTCAGCCCAGAAAGACAAAAGCTAGATCTTCCTGTGTTTATTTTGAACCATTCCAGCAGCAGGATGAAAGCAATCCAGTGGACTCCCTGAGAATCCTTTCTATGCTCTCTGGGGAACGGGGTGGAAGCAGTGCCAGAGACATGTCTGTCTTTGTCAGATCAGCCCTTGGGGGTCATGAGTTGACAAGAATGAGTTGAAGGATGCGTTAAACTGTCCTAAACAATATTTATCAACAGGAAAAATAAAAAAGAAAACTAAAGCATAAAAGAGGTTGAAATTCATCTTTTTTCTCAGTCTTTAGTGCTGTGTTGGGCACAAATGGGCCAAACTACACAGCCCAGACTTCAGTTGTCTGCCAGACAAATCCCTCTCCTAGTGTGCTTCCTTTCTCAAGGGATTACATGCACTGCATCTGTTGTACCTGGAACGCAGTCCTGTGGTTTTGATATGACATTTATTTCCACAGCAACCAGCTGGGAGAGAACTACAAGTAATGTAAACTTACAGAAGCAAGATTGCTTCTAAATGAAATGTGTGTAGTTTTGTTGTTGTTTGTTTGTTTGTTTTAATGTTTCCCTAAGGCTGTCAGTAAACTCTAATCATTTTAATGTTTTTGATTTCCTAAATGTAGGAGTTACATACAATTCCAGCCTGTAGATCAAAATATAAAAGAGAATGAAAAATAGATTGAATACCATCAATATAGACATGCACCAAATTGTCAGTTATAAGGTAGAATTCAAAGTCTCCAATAAACTTCAATTGCTTAATTCCCAGCTATTATATTATTAAAGTATATCATATCACCTGAGGAATTACTTTCATGATCAAACTATAAATGAAGCCATCATGGCTCACTATAGGATATGGAATTTCTAGAGCAAACAGACTACTTGCAGTAACAATAACCAGAATGACATTTATTCTCAAGTATATTGGTAAGGCTTGATATTTCAGTCATGAAGATACTTCAGGAAAAAATTATTGTCTATTTATTTATCACAGTAACATCTTAAGAATTTCCATAGATTAAGAGAACCAATTTCTTCTTGGAGAAGGAAAAATAAAAAGTCCAAACTGCATGTAAGATTCCCTTTGAGAAAATTCTTAAGTTTACATTTAAATTTCCCCTTTCTGGAAACTACATTAATTTGAGTTCTGTCTTAGAGGGGATATTTTCTTGACTGCTAGTCTTATGTATTTCAAGTGATTAAGAATCTCTTAGTGTAAACTTTTCCAGAAGTTTGTTGTTTACATTATAGACTCATTGCATCATTAGATGCTGTCCAAAAAAGCATAGATCCTGACAGGAAGAAAGAGTGCTCTGACATAAAATAAACAATAGTAAAGGAAAGAAAGGTGGATAACAGTCATTGCAATAACACTTGTTTAATTATTTGGCTATTCCATTTATGCAGTTCCATAGGACTTTATTAAAATGCTGAGAAATGTAAAAATAAGAACAAAACTATACAACAACAACCACACAAATGGAACACCCTTTGTCATCCTAGACATTAGCTCTGTTTATTTCTGAAATATATCAAGTTCTGATGAGGAAACAGCAAGCAGAGATCATAAAGGTTTACCATCATGACACTTTATTTTTCTGTCCATTTCACAGGTCAATAAACTTCACAAACAAAATAAATCTCAAAAGCTCACTATGAAGTATGGTAGTACTGCTCGTCTAATTTGATGAAGGGAAAATGAGATACAATGAGTCTGTCAACAACAACAACAAGTCAACAGGAAAGAGTCTGAATTCACACTAAAACACTGTGGCCCAGCTTCAGAATGAAGATCACCCAGGTCCTGCTCCTTTCTTGTTACAGTATGATTATGCTTGCTTTATGAAGAGCCCTGAATGTACTAAAGATCAGGCAAAATTAAATATGTGCAGAAGAACAGCTGAGTGAGGCTTTAATTTTTCTGATCTTCACCACTTGCTCTTCTGTTGGTCACTGTTATTATAAAATCAGTCTGAACAGCTTTAAGACTGAAAATTGTAACAGAAATGAATGACACAATTTGGAAAAAAAAAAAGAGAGAAAAAAAAAGAAAGAAAAAAAAAGGAGCTGATGCATACTCTGAAGCTACTAGGTTACTCTTGCCATTCCTAAGGCAAGAGACTTACAAAACATGCCACACAGCTTTTTTTTTTTTTTCCTTTCTTTTTTAATGTAAAAGAAAGTTTATTTGTCTCTTGGACAATAAATCTAACGATCAGTAGTTTTCCTTTGAAGTATAAGGACTAGACATTTCTCTCCTGTTTCAATAAAAGAAAGAGAAAGAAAGAAAGAAAGAAAGAAAGAAAGAAAGAAAGAAAGAAAGAAAGAAAGAAAGAAAGAAAGAAAGAAAGAAAGAAAAAGAAAGAAAGAGAGAAAGAAAGAAATTGGTATGAATTAGATTTGTAATGTGACTCCAAGGAACAAATCGTCAGCTCGTTTTTATGGCAGATGGACTGAAGAAAATTTACCCTTACGGAATCCTGACACAAGGTGCTAAGATTCACAATTTCACCAGCAGAGCCGACCAATGCCTGTTTTCTTTTTAGTCAAATGACTGCAATCAGTTGGCTTTTCATGCAGTCAGCTAACCTTATTTGCCTCCCTGCCCTGTCCAAGCTGTTAGTTTACTTGAATATTCTCTCTTCTTCTGTCTCAAATTTTACCAAGATGCTGTTGTAAATTCCTTGTATCTAGCACTTCACATCAAGTATAAGAGACCACAAAGACAAGTTCATTTGCTCTCTGCCTCCACTTCAGCAAATTTCACAGGTTAAATAACAGCAAAATTGAAGAGGAAAGGAAAGCACAGAAAATGAAACAACTTCCTGGGGCAACTTAATGCTACCTTTCTGAAGCAGAACTGTAGTGTACATGATGCCCTGTCCATGCAGAGAAACTGCAATGCAAAGTGGTGAAGCCTTTACATTTTGGTTCTGGAGCTGTGTGCTGTCAAGGTACACATACTAATTGAAACTAGAGCTCTGTCTGGTGTTCCAAAACAGCACAGGTCATGTGTATCCTTCATTCACCATTCAGCTTCAACTCTGAAGAATGTCTCAAGGTTTTCTTGTGACCTCAAATGTTTAATGGACATATGCATCCTTAAATTGGCTTACCCTCAACCTTTTCCACATTGCAGGGACATGTCAACCTTTTCTTCCTCTAGTTAAAGGAAACTTGCTCAAAGCATTTTAAATTTTTTGTTACATTAGAGAGCTTTGTCAGGAGTGGGGAGCTGATACCTAATACAGTCTTTAAGTTGGTCAGCAAGGAGTTTAACCCATCCTTGATGCTTCAGATTCAGTGAGTCCTGTGCTTTTATCCCTGGGGCAGTAAAATACAATGGGAACCTTTCTGAAGTGGGAACTTCCCAGGTCATTCGCAGGCCCTTGTACACCTTATAGCAGTGCTGCTATATTATAGAAAAGCTATTTACTTAACTACCTTAATTCTCAGCTCTCAACATAAACTGCTCTTCAGAAAAGTTGGAGGGATCAAAATGATGTGGTAGATTTTCAACACCACGTTACTTATTTCATAAATGCTTATAATTATGTATTTTTAAAAGGAGGGAGAGAAAGAAAGGAATAATTAGAATATGACTAATTATTCATCAGTAACTCCCTACACTAATGAGACATTTCACCAGGCAGTTAATTATACCAGAATGATTAGTGCATCCATACTTATGCTGACACATCTGTAACATGAAAATCGAGTTGTTCAGAAAAATTTGATGGTGCTACTAGATTTCACCAAATTAGCTTAGTGTCTCAAATACATTTCAATCTCTCATCTAAAGGATTTCCACAACTTAAGTTAATTGGTGATAAGTTTATTCATCAAAACGTCTTTATTTTTACACTTCTAGCTTCTATTTTTTTTATTATTATTATTTTTGATAAATGATACAATACTGAAAAGTAGTCACTTCTTACCCTTTAATCAGAACAGAAGGTAAGTTGCTGCTCTGCATCCCAGAAGACACAAGAAAAAAAAACATTATTTTTTTTTGTATTTGGTTCAATGACAGTTTTTAGATGACTAGAGTTGGATTCTGTGTTAGGTCTTCCAAAAGATGTTGCAACAGCTGAGGTAGAGATTAAGAACTGGGTGCCTTGGGTCAAACTAATACTTCTTATTTTTTTTCAGTATCATTCATCATTAACATATCTTTTTTTTTTTTTTTCCTCTCTTTCAGACCCATACAGAGCTCTGAGATACACAATACATTTTGCTTTTATTCTGTTCTGTCCTTATTGAAATAACACCAGTGGTGTAGGAGGCCCTGGGTATTCATTCCTGCTACAGGTCTAGGAAAAATAGTTAATCTGTCAATGCCCTCTTTCTGCAGTGACAGTTGCTGCCAATGTCTTGACCTTCAGTTTTACTTCTCTCTCTGAAGGTAGGTGAGGTCATAAACAATGTCTTTGGAGTGACCTTGACATGAGCAACAAACCAGAATCGCCCTACGGCCTCTCCCCTACTCCAAGCCCCTGTTAATATTCATAATACTCCAGGAACTGTTATGAGCACAAACTTTTTCATGATAAAATCTTGTAGTACATATAATTTGGCACTGAATTCACTTAGTAATAAGAAATCCAATCGTTCGCTTCCCTTGACTAAAACTCAAGTGTGTATCGGCAACAACAACAAAAACTGAGACTTGTCCTATTTTGTAGGTTGTAAAATTTGCAAGCATATACAAAGGTGCATGGGAGTGAGTGTCTGCAGAGTAGCTATATGGCTGCAGTGAAGGATGGGAATCCCTTGCATTGAAATCAAGATTGATTCTGAGAATTAACTTGCAAGACTTTTATAAATCTCTTCAGACTGTTATAATTCACCCAGGTCCATAATTCATGGATTAAAGGTGAAGTGAACAAAACACTATTGTTTCTTTAACTGCAGTTAATGGCTGCAATTAATAGGTTGTGATATTATGTTGGTGGCAGGGACAGGAACAGCAATTGGTTTTAAATTGGTTTTATGGAAGGGAGAAAAAGATTGAGGTTAACAGAAGTTGCTAGCACCAATGCTGATTAATTCCAGAGAATTAAATAGTGGTGTTATTATAGAACTGTCATTTGAAATACAATGGATAAAGCCTTAAAGGGCCTCAAAATCTTTTCCTCCATTTTGGTTCTTTTTTTTTTTCTTTTTTTTTCCCCATTTTATGTGGAAAGTTTGGACTTGAGTGCAAGGCTGGGCTCTAAACTGCAAGCAAAGCACATCTCCTCTCCTCTCCTCTCCTCTCCTCTCCTCTCCTCTCCTCTCCTCTCCTCTCCTCTCCTCTCCTCTCCTCTCCTCTCCTCTCCTCTCCTCTCCTCTCCTCTCCTCTCCTCTCCTCTCCTCTCCTCTCCTCTCCTCTCCTCTCCTCTCCTCTCCTCTCCTCTCCTCTCCTCTCCTCTCCTCTCCTCTCCTCTCCTCTCCTCTCCTCTCCTCTCCTCTCCTCTCCTCTCCTCTCCTCTCCTCTCCTCTCCTCTCCTCTCCTCTCCTCTCCTTCGCCAGTCTTTACAGAAAACTTAAGCATTAAGATTTTTTTCTCCAGTCTATTGTAGATTGTGAGAGCTCTAAAATCATTATTTCTTTTTGCTGTAGATTACAAAGAGTTGTCCACATACAGCTGAAGTCTCACGTCTTCAATTTTGTCACACAGTCCCACAAAGAAGGTCATTCATTTCACCATCTTAGCAAAGAGATGCTGCACAAAGGTGGCAGTGCTTGGCTCCTAAAGATCTTTCCATCTTTATTTGGGTTGGTGTGAGAACATCTGTAGGTTGGGTTGCGTAGCATGGGGCAAAGCAATGTACTTACTACATGACAGAACATTCAGTGCTGGGGTGGGTGAGATAAAGACCTCAGTGACTTCATGTAACCACTTGCAATAGATTTGACATTGCAGCATGGGATAGAAGTTGTTGTATCACTGCTTGACCATGTGTGTTGTGGATGTCCCAACAGAAGGTAAAAGGTGGGAATGACTGAGTGAGTCTCACAAGAGGGTCCAGGAGGCTTTGCTGGTCTCCACATGGGCAGTAGTGGCCCAGGGTATGGGCACACTCCTTGCCATTGAGGTGACATTGGTTTCAATGGTAAAACACCCAGTCTTCCCCTGAGGACTGTGATTGTATTCTAAAACTAAGTTTTCTAAGGGAATTTTGGTTTATCTACCTTGTAATAGATAGGATCAAAACTGGCTGGAAGCCAAGAGGAAGCTGCAGAGAGATAAGACCAGAAAGAGAAATATTTTTATTTCTTTATTTTAAACCTGAGTGGCAGTATATCAATCAGTCGAGGTTATAGAGCTAAGGAACAGACCTGAACCAAATATGTGAGCTTTAGGACGGTAATAGGGAAAACTTAATCCCCAAACTAACCTTACTTTGTCATAAACAATTTATAGTGCATTTTGAGTTTACAATGATCACGGATTATCCTCCAAAATAAATAACAAAGTAGCACCCCATATCCATGGCAAAAGTTAGTCTTTTAAGGTACAAATTGGAAACAACGACCTTGATTCTTCTTTCTCGGAGGTGCAGGCTGAAAAAAAAAAAAAAAAAAG
Organism: Anser anser; assembly: GCF_964211835.1. Lineage (NCBI taxonomy): Eukaryota > Metazoa > Chordata > Aves > Anseriformes > Anatidae > Anser > Anser anser. Next base: position 62,937,090 of record NC_139720.1, read on the forward strand.
AGTGAAGTCAATAAAGTTACTTTTAGGAATGGTCAAGTGAGAAAGAAGAGAATCAGAACTGATGTTCTTCCTATTTCTTTCTCAGCTATTACACTAGCCTATTCTCTCTCCTTGTGTTTCCCTAGTCAGCATCCTTAATTTTCATGTTAAGTCAGCTCCTTGATAAAATCCCTTCCGCTAATACACAGAGTATATTGCTAGCTTCAGCCAGGAAAATGGATTGAAAGATTCATCAAGACCACAGTATGTTAAATTGCCTGCAAAAGGGAGAGAGAGAAAAAACAAAACAAAACAAAACCACCACAACAAGAAAACATTAAAACAAAATAAAACTATAGAATCATAGAATCATTAAGTTTGGAAAAGACCTTCAAGATCATCTGGTTCAACATTACCCCTACCACCAATATCACCCACTAGACAATGTCCCTAAGCACTACGTCCAGCCTTTCCTTGAACACCCCCAGGGACAGTGACTCTACCACCTCCCTGGGCAACCTGTTCCAATGCCTGACTACCCTTTCTAAGAAGAAATATCTCCTAATTTCCAACCTAAACCTCCCCTGGTGCAACTTGAGGCGATTCCTTCTAGTCCTATTGCTAGTTATCTGTGAGAAGAGGCCAACCCCCAGCTCCCCACAACTTCCTTTCAGGTAGTTGTAGAGAACAATAAGGTCTCCCCTGAGCCTCCTCTTCTCCAGACTAAATAACCCCGGTTCCCCTAGCCACTCCTCACAGGATTTCTGTTCCAGGCCCTTCACCAGCTTCGTAGCCCTTCTCTGGATATACTTCAGGGCCTCGATGTCCTTCTTGTACTGAGGGTACCAAAACTGATCACAGTACTCGAGGTGCGGCCTCACCAGAGCAGAGTATAAGAGGATGATCACCTCCCTGGTCCTGCTGGCTACAATATTCCTGATACAAGCCGGGATGCTGTTGTCCTTCTTGGCCACCTGGGCACACTGCGCTCATGTTCAGGTGAGCATCAATCAGAAACCCCAGGTCCTTTTCCTCTGCACAACTTTCAAGCCACTCTGCCCCAAGCCTGTAGTGCTGCATGGGGTTGTTGTGGCCAAAGTGCAGGACCTGGCACTTAACTGTGTTGAACCTCATCCCACTGGCCTCTGCCCATCGACCCATCCTGTCCAGGTCCCTCTTGCAGGGCCTTCCTACTCTCTGGCAGATCAACAATTCCCCCCAACTTGGTGTCGTCTGCAAAATTACTGAGGGTGCATTCAATTCCCTCATCCAAGTCATCAATAAAGTTATTAAAGAGGGTGGGCCCCAACACCAACACCTGGGGAACACCACTGGTGATCGGTCCTCAGATGGATTTCACTCCATTCACCACCACTCTCTGGGCCCAGCTGTCCAGCCAGTTTTTAACTCAGCAAAGAATGTACCTGTCCAAGTCATGAGCTGCCAGCTTCTCCAGGAGAATACTGTGGAAGACCATGTCAAAGGCCTTGCTGAAGTCTAGGTAGACTATGTCAACAGCCTTTTCTTCATCCACCAGTCAGTCTTCCTGGTCATAGAAGGAGATGAGACTGGTCAGGCAGGACTCGCCTTTCATGAACCTATGCTGACTGGGCCTGACCCCCAGGTTTATGATTGCATTCAAGATGACCTTTTCCATCACCTTTCCTGGCACCAAGGTCAGGCTGGCATGCCTGTCATTCCCTGGGTCCTCCTTATGACCCTTCTTATAGATGGGTGTCACTTTAGCAAGTCTCCAGTCATCCGGGACCTCTCCAGATGACAAGACCTCTGATAGATGATGGAAAACGTCCTAGCAATCACATCCGCCAACTACTTCAGCCACTTTGGGCCAATCCCATCTGGCCCCATAGACTTGTGACAGTTCAGGTGGAGCAGCAGGTCTCTAACTGTTTCCACTTGAACTGTGGGGAGTTTCGTCTGCTCCCTGTCCCAGACTTCCAGGTCGGGAGGCTGAGTACCCTGAGGATAAGTTGATCTTCTTTCCTGCTGGCTCATCTTACGTCAAATAATGACCATATCCTTCCTGTTAGTTAACAATAGCTACCTTAGGGCTGGAACACTTCTCTTCTGTCTAGAATATAAGTTCCAGGAGAGTGCTATAACTTCAAGGGTGTTTTTGTGATCGTAATGAAAATCCTAAAAACATAGTTCTTCTCTTCTTGTTCTCACACACGTGTTTTCTTTATGTAGAGGGGAAAAAATCAAATCATGCTTTTCTGTGACTGAAAAAAAATGATTATTTACTGCAACTTAGTATGTTATCACCATTCATATGAGCGCTGATAATTCTTATTTTCATACTCCCATTTGTATAAACCATCTCCCAGTTTTCAATTAAACTGTAGATCTGAGAGTTGCAGGAAATATTAGTTTTTCCTCTATACCATGGCCTTCCACATATTTCCTTAATTATTTAATTATCTTTGTTGTGTAGGTATACTGCAAATTCCAGCACATACATAGAAAAATCAACCATTTAAACCAAAGTCTGTGTTAACAAGATGGTCCATTTCATCCCCTTAGGAAAGCTAATGGACCATTGCAAATTTATTGTGATGGAAAGACAGTGTCTGCTTGCAATTCGACTGATGAGCAGTTATATTCATGAGTGGATACTTTAAAGCAATTATTTTCATTCATTCTTGGGGAAAAAAAGAAAAAAAGAAAGAAAAAAAAAAACCTGTATCTATGCACAACTGAGTTTGATTACCTGGCATCCGACAATACAAGGTTGTTTCTAATTATCATCTCACAGAAGAGAAAAAAAGTAACTATTTCTTGAGAGACCTTCAAGTTTACCTTTTGGAGTTTAAAATGGGAACTCAGATTTAAGTAACTGTAAGACTGTATAATGTTTGTTGAATCACTTAAATTTACCCTTAATTATGGATTTGCAAGAACAATAAACCATATAGAATTATTATTCCTTTCCAAAATTCACAACTCCAGGCATATTTTATTTCAAGGATCTTTCTCATGCCCATAACCACTAACCTTGATTCTTTCATTTGATTCTTTTATTTGACTTCTAGCATATGGAATAGACCCTTAGTAGTTTTCTTAATGATGCTTCATAAGGCAGCAATATCAAATATCATTGACTGTTCTAAGATCTTTCTGTATTTCCCTGACCTTCAGTTAACCTTTAAATAAAGCTTTCTGCTTAGTAATCACCATTTTATGGACTTTAAATAACATCCTAACAGTACTTTGGTTATAGGGGTGAAGAGCAGTCTACACCAACCACCATGTGGTATGTCTGAATTATTATTTTTTTTTTAACAGAATTTAATTTTAACATTTTGATGATCTTAGCCCACATTTAAAGGGATCTGGATAGTTTTTAAAAGTCAAATGCCTGTCCATTCTCTCCAGTATATTTTCCCATAGATTAAGTGCTGTATGAAAAGAGTTTAACATCCTCGTATACCATCATAAAGGCCTGCTATTTTCCCATAATGTATTTGAAATACTAATCATTCCTATGGTAGAACAAGGAAAAATTGAGCAATGTATGTGACACACACTGAGCATGGCTTATACTTCTGTGGTTTTAGTGAGTGGTCTTGCAGGACCTTTTCTGATACAGCCTGTTTTTCTACTTTCAATAAGTCAGCTACCTTTCTGAGAACAACTCTGCCTTACAGGAAATTAAAACTGATTCCTTTTTATATATGTATTTCATTAGTTTGTACCCTTACTAAGGCAAAGGAATGCAATGCTTTTTCCTTCCAGTGAACACAGAGCTCAATCTTCTTTTGCATGTCCAGAACAATTATTTTGTATATATTTGCTTTTGTCTTAAATTTATGAAGTCAGAAATTACCCTAAATCACGAGCTGTGGGCAAGTTGGGATATCTTAATGACTTTCTGGAATTTCTTTCCTTGAACAGTTCCATTGTTTTAATTCTAAGAAGATTTTTTTTTTGATGAAACTATTTTTTTAGCCCCCCCAAATATATATATATATATATACATTTTTTTTCCATGCCCACATAAGTACTTACTGTTCTAATCCAAATTCTTTTGACATTTTCATGGTTTTTATTCATCCATATTCAAATTTTCCATGCTTTCTTCCATACTGATTAACTATGCATCATAGTCCTAAATTTGGCATCTTTATCTCCACTGATACACTGTGAAGCATACAGAGAAGAAAGCTGCTAAGCCTTCTTCTGGTTAAGCAAATTTTGTTTTCTTATGAAGGATTAACTGTTAAAAGTCGAGAAACTTCCAAGATGTTTACTCCCCTCACAAAATATTGTATCTTAACAAAACCTTAGTTAAAACTGTCAAATATGCAAAACTTTTAGGTGTACAGCTTGCTGCTTTCAGCTTGTTTTTGTGCACTCACATCACTCTCATATTCTATATTTACCAAAAGCATAGTACTCAAATGTCAATACTAAAATTTCACAGCCTCTGCCTAGAAAGAAGCCTTATAGCAAGCCATCTTCTAAACTACAGCTGTTTTTTCTATTTTTTTTTTCTTTGACTGTTACTACTTACAGTCTCAGAGCCAAGTACTGTTTTAGCTCTTTCCATGTCTCTTCCACATTATGAAAGAGTTTCAGCTCTTGTGGGAGCTTTGACAGTTCCTTTCAATGTCTTGTTCCCCATCACAGCCAAGACATTTAGTGTCCAATGGCTAGCTATGCAGCACCGTACACCATGAGATCAGGTAACTTTATAAACCAGCTAGTTTAAAAAAGCCCATTTCAACTCCTCTGGTCAATGTAATTCTCCACACAGAGGACAGGATGATATTTTGCTGTATGTCTTAATGCTCATTTGAGAATCTCAGGGAAAATATACTTAGCAATTATACAATGTCTTTTGACTTCAAAATGATTTATAAAAAGTAGCTAGAGACTATCTCTAGAAGGGATGTGCATATATTATCAATATGGCAGGCAGGTAAATAAAAGCACAGGGCTGAGATGTGCCCTGTCTAAGTTCACACTGAAGTGTTATATGAGCTGATAGAAGATGGGAGAAATTGCTTTCTTCCCAGAGGTAGTTATCACAAGATGTTCAAGCTGTTTTTTGTTTGTTTGTTTGTTTGTTTTAATCTCAGAGCAGTGAAATTATCCTAGTCTTTGTACTGCTCAGTTCTGCCTTTCATGGACTTTGTGGTGAAATAGACTGGGGACTGGGTTAAAAACTTACTTTTTTCCTAGTTTCTGGTTTGTTTCACTGTCCCACCCTAGAAGAACAGTTGCACTCTGAGAAAGATTTGGGCTTGGAAAGCAGTCCTATAAGGTACAGTCACAGGGAATACACCTGACCTGAAAAGGAAACCACTTCTGAAATAGAATTGTAACTACATAAAACTAAGCATAGTAACAAATTAAAAGTAAATTCAAGAATACGTCTTGTTCCCAAAATGGAATAGCTATGTGCTTGAAAGTCTATGCTAATATTCATTGGACAATCATCAATGACATGAAGTTTAACAAGGAAAATACCGGTTACTGCACCTGGGATGGAGCAATACCAGACACAGGTACAGACTGGAAGATAAGTGGCTGGAGAATAGCTCTTCAGAAAAGGGTCTGGGAGGGATGGTCACCAGCAAGTTCAACGTGGACCAGCAGAGTGTAATGGCAACCAAAAAGGCAAACTGATATTATCCCATCTGTAACATACATTTTTCATCTATAAGGGGCAGAGCATTGCCCAAGAATGAGTCAGTCATGCAATATCTCGCATTCAGTTAATGACTTGAACAATCAGTTACTAAGAACTATATGCAATAATTAAGAAAATAAGACAGATTCAGACCCCAGCTAGTAGGTTCCCTCCTTATAATTTACCATAGAGCAGATGGCAGACGTGAACTTGCCTTTTTTCCACCAAACCAAACACAGTCATTCTCTCTTTTCTTGACCCGGAAAAGGGTCCCTAAAAAGAAAAGGGTCCTTTGCTGAAAGTTGTTCTGTGCTTACCTTAGACTGGGCAAGAGAATACTTCTCACACTGATGGCAAGGAACTTTTCTGTTCTCTCAACTAAGAAAGCCAACATGTCATTAAATGGTTTCATGACAATAAAGGTTAACAAGCCAGCAGTTCTACTCTTCTCATTACCAGTAAGCACGTGATTTTTCCAAATAGATAATATTAACTGAAAACAAAAAATAAATCCATTTTAAAATACTTTACCTCTGCAGTGCTCTTTTATATATACATAATTTATAAATTAGCCCACTATGTATCAAACAACATTGACATAACTGTCAAAACTTTGCACTGAAATCTAAACAACAGCAGAGGTGAAAAACCTCTTTTCCCCTATATTCCAGTCTGAAGATAGCTTGGTTACTTAGCAAGCATTTCCATGGTTTAAAGGAGCACTTATTTCATGCAGAGCCAGGCCTCACATTTCTCTGACTTTGGTGTCTCCCATGGAGATGTCTCCATCTTCATTAAAGGATTCCCCATGGGAGGACATAGGATCTTGTTCATATGTTGATTTGCTTCTATCAAGGCATGAGCTTCTGCTGCCACTGCTCCTGTATGTGGTATGTGTAAATCTCTCTCTTCTGCTCAGTCTCATAAGTACCATGATATTCTTAAGTGCTTAATCATCCCTGAGGCACCTACCCTTTAACAACAAATGTCACAGTTTGCTAGTAGTCCAAAAGCTACTTGAGGTGGCATGCAAAAGTACATGCTGGCAGACGCACATAGACATAGACACTATCATTACACAAGCCTTGTTTCCATAGGAAAACAAGATGAATACCCACATAACTTTTTTTCTCTGTATCTGGTGTCCTAAAACAAAGTACTCACTTTTGACTCTCTGCTCAGATTGATACTCATTTTTCTTAGCATTAATTGTCATGTCAGCTCACACTAAAAAAGGTAAAATATTAAATATTTTATTATATTTTGAAAGCACTGTTCTCTATTTTCCAAACACTACTTCATTAAAAAAAATCAATTTTGAATATTTATAATATATCTATATATTCTTCAAGTTATTCCATTGTATACTAAGGTAAAAATATTATTTAGAACACTTTTTTTTTTTTCCCAGACCTACATTGGATCAGTATTCATAGCTCTGTCTGGCTCCTCTTATCCTACTCTCACATCTAAAAATGCTGAAATGCCAAAGAATATTCCTGTTTAAAAGAAACAAAACTTCTGTAATACGCTAACATGCATCAGGCAGTCAATTCCAAATCTTGTTAACTACCTCCAACTCCGCTAGTGCTACACCAATACTAGCATTGTGGGAATTCTACAGTTTCATAAACTAAGGATTGGAACAGGATCAGAAAGAAACATGGAAGGATTTTTGAACTTACTGAAGCAATTTTTTAATAATTTCTAAAACACATAGGAAGTTTTCCAGCATATGTCTTGTACTGAGCCTAAATTACTGGGCCATTTTCTGAACCAACTGGAAATTTTCAGCAAATTTAGAAGTTTATCATAAGATAGATGCTTTTGACTTATCTTTGGGCCAAAATGAAGGACTTCTTGATTCTCTTTGGTGAGAATTTCAGACTTGAAACAATTGTAGAGAGTGGATTGTCACATGCTGGTCAAGAAATAATTTTATTTCAGCTGGTCACCAGAAAAGCTACAAAGAATGGACTAAACGGTATTGAAAATTTGATAGAACTTATAGAGTAAAATATGTATATTTTGTATGGAATTGTGGATCCCTCATCCTGTAGAAGCAATAACAAGAAAAGTTACCAAAAAAATAAAAAAAAAAATTAAAAAAAAGAGCAAACAAACAAACAAACAATAACAAAAGCACCACATTGTTCAGAAGCAAATGGACATTACAAACAAAATGTGTTGGTAAAAGAAATGTGCTGTGTTGGTAAAAGAAATTTTCAAAACCACAGCAGCAGGTGACAGTATGTTACTGTGGAGATTAATTACTTCTCTTGTTTCCAAAGAGTACATTAAGAAACGTAATCTACAAAATGGGCTCTCCTACACACATTACTTGTCCATTAATGTTCTGAGAGCATTTAGCAATTAGGCAACATGGGTGACAGCATGTGCAATCCCTGTTAAGCAGCAAGAGCAGAATTTTAATAACATGTTCACATTGAAGAAGAAACAGCAGAACAACAACAGGTGCAGTGGCAAACTAACTTTGCACATCATGGCCAGGAAAAGTGCACAGGAAAGGTCTGAAAAAATGAACCACTAAACCTAAAAGACTTTTTTTGTTGTTGTTGTTGTTTCTTTTGGTTAATTTTTCCCTCTTTGACACTGACTTTCCATGATACTGATCTGATATTTTTCCGTCTCTCTTGTTTTATCCTAAATTTCTGCATCCATTTCTTTTATCATTAACTCAGTCTTCTCTTAATCTTAGCTCTGTTTAATAGAACTATTCTAATCAGCATTTTTTTGATCTTGTTTATATCTATAGCACAGTCCTCTGCCATCATTCATGTTTAGAGAATTTGTTCTTTCCTTTCTCTTTCAGGGTCTGTAATCCTATATATTTTTTTTCTCTCTGCTTTACTCAAATTTGTCTGATTTGCACTCCATGGGTAGGTTTTTCATCCTGTGAAACATCAAGAGAATACAATAGGGCCTTTTATCAGCAGAAAAAGCTAAAATAGAGAAGAGAGATTCCTCGTAAAGATTTTTCCTTCAAAGTACTCTTTCTCTTGCACCACCCCCCTATATTTGTGGCTCCTTCCCACCTCCTGTGCAGCATTTATAGGGTCACCTGATCTGTCCCTTTTTTTCCAGGCCTTTGGATTATGCTGGCATTTAACTTGATAATGATAGCACTTCCCTGGCACCTCTCTAGCAAAATTATACATGAAAAAAATGCATTAAGGATTTTCATTTTGGGCAACTGAGTCTTCATTACTATCCATTATTTGGCATCTTTTTGAAACTTGTCAGCAAGACCACCAAGTATCATGATGGTGGGATTTGTGATGTGTATATAACATCTGTCCACGAAAAAAATGGAAAAACACCAGCAAATTTCTTGCAGTCTATAGCAATCAAATTATAAATAGGATTTAGTCAGCATTTCCATATCATGGATTTGATTTAAAGATATCAGAATGAAAGGTCTATACCCTGAAATTAATTGTTCAGAGAGTATACCTTCCTTCAGTGCTGAAGATGTTTAAAATATTTTTTCCCATTTTATTTTCCCTCCCTTACCTGTTTCAATTCTAATTCCATGCTCACTTAGTTTATAAAACACTCATACACCTTTAATCTTTATCTTTAATCCTTTTTTCTTCCTTTTCTATCCTCTGGCACCTCTGTTCACACACTGGTGATTTAATTGAAAATGAAGCAAATGGAAATAAGAGGCAGAACTCACGCGGACTGGAGATATTCAGTGCTAGACTTCACAATCTATTATTGCAGATGGTTCAGAAATAATGTAGTTTATCCTACTGCAGTGTTTAGGATGGAGGAGATGACCATTGATTCTTAGATAATTGTGTTACAGCAAGGGCAATAAGTACATGGAATAGGTTACAAGAGGGAATATTAAAGCAAGGGAAGATTAGTCATAATATAATAGAATCACAGATGTTAGAGATAGAAAACATCTACACAGTTCCTCAAGCCCCTCTACCTTGTCAAGACTAGATTGTTTCCTACTAAAGTACAGTTTCAGGTATTTTGTTCAGTCTCTATTTAAAGGTCCTGTTAAATACTCACCTCCTAATTTTTAGTGAACATTCTGTACTGCTAGGGAGACTTTTTCCTGTTGCCCTTGGCGAACAAAATGTGGGGTCAAACAGCTGCTGTTTCTTGAACACAAAACTGTTATTGCATCCCACAGTCAAAATTATGAGCTCCTGGAGTGGGAATACTGAAAGATGAAACAGTAGGTATGAGAGGAAAACAGGTAAGTAGCCTGTGATGTCATTGATTTAATTCCCCTGGCAAAGACATTGGAGACGAATTATCAAACCTCTTCATTTACAGCCTTTAAATAGAAGATTGTGGAGTCAGCAGAAATAGCTTTAAGAGTTGCTGGAGGTCATGAACAAGATACTGCAATCATTAATAGTGACACACCAGTGGAAGCAAATGTAGCTGCATTTTTAGGGATCCAATTAACATTAAGCATACTTAATAAGGTAGGAATGCTTTTGAGAATTTGAGAGATGCTGAAATAGTAGAAATTCAGAAAATAATCTGAAAGTTTTGCCTCTGGGTAAACTGGAAGAATTATCTGAAAATGGGGAGACAACCTAGAAAGTAAAATAAGGAACATGGGTAACACGGCGTGTAAATCCTTGCCTGTAATAGAGCTTCAACAAAAAACTTAGAACAGAAACACTTTAGAAGATGTTAAACCTTCTCCTCCTTGAGATCAAGTGAAAAAAAATTAGAATAAAACAAATGATAGCATCTGATTACTACGATAAGTTACGCAATATTTTTCTTTTTAAAAGGTCCAGCATAATTTTTCTTATATGGAAAAATGTCACATACTTTTTTAAAAAACAGAAGAACGTGTGCTGGACTAATCTTAAAAAGAAGGAGAACAGAAGGGAGAAGGATGAGAAGTGGGAGAAGCTAGTAGAAAAGATATCTTATGAAGTGTGACGTTTTTCACTAAATGCTTTCTTCAGTCACTTTTCTTTCAGTGAATGTTTTGTATTCAAGTAGATCTTCAGCATGGAAAAAAAGTAGTGTGTGATATAAACAGATATTAACAATAAAAATCTTTAGTTTTGCTTTTCTTAATAACAACTGAAAGGCTGCTGCACCGTCTGATCCAAGTGTTCCAGAAAATTGGTTTTCAAATTATAATACTACTAAATTGTATATGTCAGTTTCCACCTTGTGGATTAATTCTGAAAGTTGATTGCTTGAGATTAGATGGATACTTACCTGCTCTTGATGCCCACTTGAGGCACAATTGTGGAATTATGAGCAGAGATATACTGGTTTGGGAGCAGTGATCCATTTCCATGACTGACATGTGATGTTGATTTTTGTGGTGCTTTATTTCACTTAAAGAAAGTGTATGAAGTTGTCTACAACCTTGAAAATATTCAAAACCCAGCTGGATGCAGCCATTAACAACCACTGTGGTTGACCGTGCTCTGGGTAGGGGTCTTGGGCTACAGACCACCAGAATGGTCCACTTCAGTGATTAACTGAAGAAGAATATCTCCTTTCACTCGATATTATGTTTCTGAGACATGTTTTGACACATTAATGATGGGGATTTACAATGTTAGTGGGTAAGAGTGATGGAATAAAGATGCACTGGAATGAGGCAATAATAGAGTTATTTTGTTTATAGGGTGGGGGATAATGTCTTGGAAGAAAACTCAGGATCTCATAAATGAGGTTGCTGTCCAGGTTTAGTGAACCCTCAAGTTTGTTATAGAAAAGTAAGTTTTTTTTGTGTGTGTTCAATTATCAGTGCAATTTTATTTCTGTATGTGTTTCTGGGGCTTTTTGCTTACATTTTCAACCAAAACAGATTTCAGGTCAGCCCACATAATCTTGAGTAGGCTGTGTATAAAATTCCCCATAATATGTTGGGGTTTCTAATCAGATCTCTGCAATATCATACTGCTGATATACCTGACTAATAATTGTTTTCAACTTCATTCATTTGCTCCTAGCTACTGTTCAATGCAGAACAAAGAATAATATTTTTCCATGGAATATTTACACTCCAAAAATATTTGTGTTATCATATCTGGTTAATGTTTCTTTATAAATTGAAATAGTTGTCACTCCATGGAGTTGTTTACCTTTCCCAGAAATATTTCTACAGTACAAGGGGACTATTTACCCTTCAATTTAACCAGCAAATATTTGTAGGTCACCATTTTTTATGCCCACCACCTGCTCTCAAAGCATCTTTTGCCAAATTATTTTTCCTCTGTTTCTTTTAATCTTTTATGATATGCTGTTTGCATAGATATTTTTTCCTCCTTTTCCTGATTTTTCTCTATCCCATTTGTCACCACATTTCTGGGAACACAGAACCAAGAAACAAGGACAGGTTTCCATGAGCATGTGGCAGAGTGACAACTTGACTCCTTGTTCTTTGGCTACTTATCTCTGCATTTGCAAAGCATAAACACACAAGCCAGTGCTACTTTGTAGGCACAGCACACTACAGCATCAGGTACAATTTGCTGTCTGATGCTCCAATGTCTCTTTCTCCACTATGAATCTGTATGTTATTCTTACAACAGAACAGATCTTGGAAGTTATTTTCCTCTTCATATTTTCTTTCATTTTCCATTTTTTTGAAAACTCTCCTTTTGTTACACTATTTCTGTAGAGTAGTATTTTACTGTATAAGTTGTTCTGGCTCTTTAAGAATACTTTATAAAAAAATTTACCTATATTTTAAACTAATATTCAGTTAGTTCTCCAATATTCTTAGAATGTATATAAAACCCCAAAAACTATGCTTGAATATTTTTGTTGCATTAATGAAGAGCTTAATATGTTATCAGTCTGTTAGCAGAGTCTGAAAGTGCTGTTCTAGAGTATCAAAACTGGTGACAAATTATAAGCTGAAGATTTCCTTTTGATTTTCATCAGAAGTCATCTCTGTACTTTTTTGATTTCTGCTTCCTTAACAGAAAGGGAAACTCTCTTCTGTTCTGCACATTGTTGATCTGAGTCACATAAAGATATTTTCATTGAACAAGCATTGTTTCAAAGTCTAGATCAATTCTAATTTAAACAGAAAGTCTTACATCATACTCCACACTTTCTAGTGTCATTGAATGTTAATTTTTTTATGATGTGATTTACAATTCAGGAAATATTTGCCATTTAGACAGGGGCAAAACTGGTGACCACAGAAGAACTTGCACGTAAGTTATAACAACAGGAGCTGCCCTTTTTCACAATTCATCAGAAGTGTACTCAAAGAACCAACCCAAGGTGCTGTATAACCCATACCAGTGCAGTCTGAGCATCTTGGAGATGTTGGTGAATTTGTACTCCTGGTCACTGTTAAGGAGTAAAGGCTGATCACAGGAGACTGTGGGCCAGACCCAGAAGATTATTTGAGGCTGCCTCCTGGGAAGAAACTAATGGTGATGAATAAGGTGCTGACATGGAAAAGGGAGAGCCATGTGCCTAAACATAGGTACCACAACAGCCAGTACTCTAAATGTATGGGTGCTTGTGCAAATTGGCAAGGAAGGGAGTGAAGAACTAAATTTCCTAATGCAGTCAAGAGGAAACATTGAGAAGAGGTGATTAAAATCAGGCACTTGCAGCTCTGTGGTAATCTGAAAGTGCTTTCTGCTCTAAGCCACCTACAATATCTGGATGGACCTGTGTAGTCACAGCCAGACTACAAGAACATTTAGCAGTTCTTGTTCACTAACACAGGAAAAGAACTCACAGGAAATATTGAATTTCTTTTCTTCTGACCAAAAAGGTTTCCGTTGTTGCTGTTGTTGTTTGTCTTCATATGAGAGGTTCAGGTGATAAAAAATTATATGTTCAGGTGATGAAAAATGGAAGCAGATAGTTGGAGAAACGATGCAGTGACTGATCTGTTGGCAGATCCTTCAGACCTCACTTTTGGGGCCAGCTGTTACACGCAAATAGTCTGTCGGCTCTCAGTTGTATCATAGTTGTACCTACTGTCAGTTGTTCCTACCTCTGTAGCTGTGCCTACAGTCCCTCCTCAAGTCTCAAAAATATTAAATAAATAAATAAATAAATAAAAATACTGTCATTCAAACTATTTATCCTCAAATAAAGTGTGAGTGCTAACTGGTACCACTTATATCCTGACAGTGATTCTACCTATAAGTTACTCTTGTGATAGCGTATATTCGGAATGGATACCCAGAGAGCTGGAAATCCTCTTCCAATTTGCTTTATCTTGCTGATAAATAAATAAGTAATTTTAGACAGAATAAAAGTAAACATCCCAAAGTAACTTTATCTAGTTGAGATGTTTCTCTTTCAGAATTTCTCTAGACTATTTTTTTAGTTTTTTTTTTTTTTTTTCTTAAAAATCCTTAACAAAACTGAATCACTTGACTAAATCATTTGTACTGGAAATCTAACATCTCTAGTTGGAACAGATTGTATCAAAAACAAATATATAAATAGCACACTCTAAACAGGCTGCCCAATTTTAGCAAAATACATTTGCATGGATTTCTTCCCAGAGTAGAAATTCCTCTTTTTTCAATTGTGTGCAATTTATGACTATGCAGAAAATATGAGCAGGGTTCTTTTCTCTTTTATACAGCATAAGCTTCAGTGAAATCAAATTACACTGATGTAAAACCATTGTAAATGAGATCAGAATCAGAATCAACCTCACCCAAGACAAAACTCTTTTGTGGCTAAATAATTTAATTTTGTGATTAATTTAATATTAGTGATGGGGCCCAAATGTGTTCTCTAAACTCCTTTATGAATAGAATTTCGTACTCCCTGATCAGTGAAATGCAAATGAAAAACAGTCTAGTATCAAAGGTGCCACAGATTCTTGTGATTTTTATTTATATAAACTTTCTGTTCTTGCTAACACTGAGATATTGAGTTTCAGGGGTGTTTTCATTGGAGGTGTTGGTTTTGATTTGATTGTTTTTGTTTGTTTGTTTGTTTTTCTTTTTGGTGGTGGTGGTTGGTTTTAAATGTTATTTGGTTGTTTTATTTTTTTTGGGGGGGGAGGGTTGGTTGGTTGGTTGGTTAACTCTTTTTATTTCTAGAAACTCTTTTTATTATTATTTAGTTAATTAATTATTGCAGAAAATATTCCCTGTTTTTGCTGTCTTTTTCTAGCTAAGGTCTAGGTTTGTTTTACCAGTAAAAAATAGTTCATATGCATAACCTGATTTATTTGTTTTATAATTAGCCAAAAAAACTAACATTTTAAAAAATTACATTGGTACAGAGAAAATCTACTTGGGTTCAGAAGGACATGATGTGCCCTTTGTTTGCAGAATATTAATCATGACTGGAATAAATATTAATTATGCAGTTTGTAAAATGACCCATAAAACATTTCAGTATTCTTTAAACACAAGCTGTTTGTTCATGAGAGGTTGCCGTACTTTCCCTGAGGAAAAACAGAGACAAAAAGTTGAAGAATGCTTTACTAGAAGGGAGGAAATACTAAACAAATGATCTTGTTAACAGAACATTGTACGACATTTACATAATTTTAATTGGCGTCTTAATTTTATTCTTTCCTAGTCTGTAGGTGTGAAAAAAGAGCTTTGCTGGAGGATTTTTCATAAACTCTAAGTTGAAGATCAGACATTGCTCTACAGGAGTTACTGTATCACACAAATTAGTATCAGTCTCAGATCTGGTATTGAACTGAGAAAACTCGTATTAATAATGTAACCTTTGGTGCCATAGTTCATAATGCTGAAAAGAGTGAACAACACCTTGCCTTTTGTTCTGTCCTGATACAAACGGAAGCATAATGTATCCCTGGTCTTCTCTAGCAAGTCATTATTCATACAGGTTTTCCCCCTGAAAAGCAAAAATACTGGACATTTGGATACAGAGAAAGAGATCATATTCTTCCAGTAAAATTAAAAATATGATCTCTCTCTCTCCTCATATTCTGCTTTTATATTAAAAAGCTTTAACTTAATCTTCATTTCTGCTGATTTAATTCCTTATAACTGAGTCATACAGACGGGAAATATTTCTTCTCTGAGTCAATAGGTTGCAAGTCTCCTCAGGTCAATGTCACCACTAAGGTTCAAAGAGTTTTTTTTTTCAGAGCATCCTCTTGTAAACTTATTATGGCATAAAAGAATAAATAAATAAATAAATAAATAAAGTCTTTTTCATTGCCCATCTTTGAATGTCCTCATTCTATCACTTAATTTGATTTTGAGATTGGTCAGTGAAATTCCTTGCTGAGTTCTCTTAAATGATTATCATTTTCCTGTTTAGGAAACGATACTCAAATTTCAGCATCCCCTCAACCTCATTGATTTGTATTTCCAGTTCTGAGCATCTAGATTTTACTTCTGATTGTCACTTTTCCATCTGGGCACACTTTGTCAGAAAGAGACTTCAATGTACAACAGTATTGCACACTGATGAACTCTTCAGGCCTACTCAGTCATCTGCAGGTGCCATCTCCAGAACATTGATTACAGTCTATATTCCCAAAACATCTCTTGGATAAAATACAGGAGATATACTTTGAAAAAAAAAATAAAAGAGCTTAATAGAGTGTGCAGAGTTGATTCTGTATGTGTTTTCATATCCCAGGAATGGTAGATCTAGACATAAATAACTCTAAATTATGTATTCCTGGTCCACTAAGCTGGGGCAAACCTTACAATCCACCAGCAGCCCAGATTTTATTGATAGGAATTGACAGAGAAACACATATGTTTTTTTTGCGTCTTTATATGCTAAAGAATAGTACCAAATGGTAAATCTGTATTTTCTTTAGTGTTTCTACTCCCAAATGGCATTCTGCTTTAATGAGGAAGGAGAGTTGGCTAGGTCTCTTAGGTATGTGTTCAAGATTAACGATGTGTGTTGCTTCTAGTAAACTCATTGCCAAGGGACAGAGTCTTCCTTGAATTAACTTCTGCAGCTGAGACTGCTCCCATCACTGGACATGATTTCCTTCTTAGTCAGATGATCTAGTAAGGATTACATTTGTTTCTGAGAATAAAGATGTTTTCTTATTCTGTCATTCATAAACTAAGGGTCTGGGGATCAGATTTTCTGAACGCTGGATAAATGAAACAAGGCTAAGTTATTGCTGATTTTACTTTTGCTCTCTGGAACACATCCTGATTATCTAGAGAACTCCCACTTTGAATGTACACAAATGTAATAAGCACAGGAAGTACTAACTACTAATGCTGTGCAAATGTGAGAATAGACCTTCTCATATCTAGGAGATCATCCAATACATCTTTCTACATGAGAAAAGAGAAAAGAGCTATCTATCAAAATGAGAGCTCTATCTCACTTTGAACCAGAAAATCCCATGCTCTTAGCACAAATAAACAATAGGCATGGTTCTTTCTAGAAACAAACTACCAAGTGCTCTTTCAGTTTAGCAGGACAATTCTAGTAAGGAAAGGAGCGTATTTGTTGTCTCTCCTATCATAACAGCAGAAGTAGGAGAAACAATGAGACTGAACAGTCTTTCATGTCATGGAAAGTTCCTGGGGAAAGCAGTCTCCGGGAGAGAAGCTTGTCAAATGAAAAGGCTTGTTAAGGATTTTGTTTCAATTATTGTGGCTGGCTTTGAAGGCATTACAGGCTTACATGGGTAGGGGTCGCTAAGAACTCCAGTTGGGCAAAACTGTCATAGTCACAATTTACTCCTCTGCATTCTCCTAGATGCTTCAAATTAACCTGTATGGACAGCTTTCTGTTATGGCTAAGCAGACATATCATAGTCCTTGGTCCGCTTTGTCAGTATCAAATATATTTGTCTGACTGGGGGACTGCACTGAAGAGGTAATAAATCATGAGAAAAGGAGCATCTCTCAGAGGTGGGGCAATGCTGCATTCAGTAGTTAAAGCAAAGTCTGACATTAATATACATTTTTTAAAAATGCATTTCTTCTTTGTCACTGACATTTAAATGAGAGAATCTGAAATCTGTCTAGTATTCAGAGAAACATCAAGTTTAAAAATAGCTTCAGGTAGCAGAATAAACAGTTAACCTTGAATAATGTGAACTGACCAAAACACAGGAAACCTGTGAATTTCCCTAGTGGAGAAAAGCAATGGCTGCCTAAGCTAGTTTACTGTCTCCAGTGACACTTAATGAGCAATATTTCAGAGGAAGCTCAAATTTTCAGGAAGCTGCTAATTACTCCATACTGGACAAAGAGAACACAGCTGATACAGCTTCTGATCAGTTTATGCTTGTTATGAGAAGAACTGGAAGCCCCCTGTACTTGTTTATTGGTTAGTATTATTGCCCTTTTTATTCATACTGAAAATCTATTTTTAAATATAAAATTAAATACTGCTAATGGATGTTTTTCCTCATTTTGAGTTTACCAGAAAAAAAGAAAAAAAAGATATAAACCTTGTTTTCCTTCAAAACAAAATAACACAAAACAAAACAACAACAAAAGTGGTCTTGTTACCCGAAATGTGTGAAGTAGACATTGCAAGTAAATGAATGTTTCACAAAAAATGAATGAATTTTACAAATCCTAACAGTGCCGTGAACAGCTCTGCAAAATATTAAACTCCCAGGAAGATTACCCATTCTTTGTTTTGTAGGAACAGTAAGTTAGTTAAAAAATATCAGGTCATGGAAAGCTTAGGATAGTAGAGGGTAGTACTCAGAATCACTCAGTTCTGCATTGCTCGCTTAGATATGGCTTAGGTTAAAGCCAGCCCAGAAATTTTCCCTTCTCTGTTGCTCCATTTAATCTGTTCTAACATGGATATTATGAAAAATAACAAAGGTCCTAATTGATGTTATCTATGTCATATATTGAAAGATGGAAAAAAATGACTTCAGTTAATCTTTTCAGAGAAAAAAATAAAGCCAATAGAACCAGAAAAGGACTTTATTGTTGTCTTCAGCTTGCTGTTTGATTATTATTTTTTATATACATATCTATAAAATAGGAATATGCAAGTGCTTTATCACAGATTCCTTGTGGTACTAAGATGAGTCGCCACCTGATTTTCCAAACAAAGGTATTGAGTGAAGAAGCAGTCTTCTGACCATGGGAACTATTATTATCTGTCTGTCCATTCGTGCAACAAGACACAAGGATTTGAATGGTGTATTTGGTCTACATGACTGTTTTAGAGAGAAAGAAATATTATCTCTCTATAGGTTTTACCGCATTCATACACCATTGATACATACCAATTTCTAAATGAGAAGGAAAGGAAAATAGACATCAACAGGTTCTTCTGCCTGATAGCCACAATAAAAATATTAAAGGGTACTGTATGTGTGCTCAAGTGTGATCTGAGGCTTACCAGCAGCTGGTAAGAGTATAAACTTTCAGCATTTTACATATCCCAGCTCTGAAGTTTTACTCTGTAGCCCTGTTTTTGTAGGACAGGGAGAAGAGAGGGGAGGAAATGTGGAATAAAATATTTAAAATCTCTAAATCTCTACCAAAAATGTCAAAGAAATCTTACAGATCAAGATTAATTTGGCACTCAGATTTCTGTTTTTTAGTATGTAGTTATCTTGTGGGAGAACTGTAAGAGCGGGATTTCAGTTTTTTTTTTATTATTTAGATTTTTTTTTTCAGTGAAAAATAAATGTTCTTCACAAAGGTCAGAATATGTAGACCTGTTTTTTACTGTTTTTGTTGTTGTTGTTTTTTTTTTTTCTTCAGTCTCAGAATAAACAGTTTTTACCTCTTCTGCTGAGGAAAGAATGCCATGACGGCTTCTGAGTACTTATTCAGAAGGTTTTCATAATGACACTGAGGGAGTTTTCTTTGGAACATAAAAGTTATAAAAGGAGGTTTCATTTTCCCAGTGTCTAATACCTTCAAAATATTTTTATTCAAACTTTCTGAAGGATAAAAATATTTGTTGACTTCAAAATAATCATGGAAATGTTTTACCTCATAATCAGTTACATTAAATTGATAGGGTGGTTTAACAAGATGGTTGGAATTCAATCTTAACTCTACAGAGACCAGAGGGAGTACTCATAAAGATATTGTACAGTATTAGAATAAATCATCTCCCTAGATGTGTTAAACTAAATGAAGGAAATGTGGAACATGACAATATTGATTTCTTTTTTTGTTGTTTTGTTTTGTTGTTAGTGGTAGTAGTAGGTTTTTTTTTTTTTTTTGCTTGCAAATATAATTTTCAATCATCCCAACCCACTGAAATACTTACCACAGTTAAAGAAAATATAAAGATATAACCAGTAACAAATAAAGCAACCAAATAAACTTTATTTAAAACATGTATTGAAACTTGAGATAGTACTCAGCTCTCAGCTGTCAAATGACTAGGAAACTTTTTTTTTTTTTAATGTCCTTCTTCCTTAAAACGTAGTAATGAATCTCAGCATTTTCCACGCTGGCCACCATGTTAAAAGGGAATAAAACAGTAGAGATAGACCAAGTCTGAGACAAGAAAACCAATGATATAAAAAGAAATGTGTTTCACTGAGATCTGTTGGTGCGAGGACACATATGCCTCTCATTCTATACTAAATTCTACTTGAAATTAGAAACCAAAAGGTAGCTTAGAAAGGATCTAAAGAATTTGGAGACATTTTAGAGTGTTATTCAAATGAGATGCTGGTAAAGAATAAATATTTCTGCAATCATCTGAGCCTCAACACAGAGAAGAAAACAAGTAATTTCCACATACTGACCCAACATTGGTGCAAATTTATGCAATTTAAATTATTAACACTATTGTTAAAGAAATGCACAGTAAAAGCATTCTGCAAATAGGATTAATGTACAAATTTGAACCTTTCATGAAGCTCAAGGAACAGAAGAGCCTACTAGGTGTTCATTTTTTAGATTTACAGAAGTTAGAAAGTTAGAGAACCTGTTTCCTCCATTCCTTCTTTAAAAAAAAAAAAAAAAAAAAAAAGACAAGGAAGGAAGGGAGGGAAGGAGGGAGGGAGGGAGGAGGGAGGGAATGAGGGAGGGAGGGAGGAAGGAGGGCAGGAGGGCAGGAAGGAAGGAAGGAAGGAAGGAAGGAAGGAAGGAAGAGATGAGAGAAGAAATTTTTAGTAGGGAGTTAATAAAGTTTATCCTGACCTGATAGAGTTAACTCTATCTGAGAGAGATCAGATCCACAAGTATGTGTCCTGGGTTGTATTTCATATCAGAATTCTAGTTTATATGAAATAGATTGCATACAGACAACAGAGTTCTCATCACCTTATGCAGTATGTAGGACTAAAGCAAGAAAATGTTAAGTATCTTTGAAATTAATTCAAAGTGGAATTATTTGTTACTCCAGTCATACATATACATATACATATGTATATATTACATATATATCAGAGGATGAAACAGTTAGAAGGAAAGAAGCTAATGTGACTCATAGCAGAATAAGCTCTATTCCAAAAGGATTCTCTGTATTCAAGGCAAGGGCAGGGTGGAAATTAACAGAAATCTTATATTTAAACTGGATTAAGGCAACCTTACCATTTCCAATAAGCTATATTGGAGCTGATTTATGATCTGCTGAAATGGATAAATAGCAAGGCCCATCTATCTCTTTTATAAATATTGAAGATTTTTATACAGCTTTGTTTAACTGCATTCCATCTCTTTTAGATTCAGTTTCAGGATGATCCTAATTCAATAACTCCATAAACAACAACACTAATAAAAATACTCTAAAAAAGTAGTCTAAAACGTAGAGAAATAAACACTCATTCTGGATACGCATGGTTTGTTTAAAGGAATTCAGTGCAGAGTGTTTAAGATAAATGAAATTTGCAAAATTATTCTGACCAGTCAAGGTCTGCTGTCCTCAAGTATGTGTGAAATAATGAAAATCAATCAAAACCCAAGACAGCAATTTTTCTTCAGCAAAATAATTTTCTTCTATTTACTTATACAATTTATTTAAGGCTAAGAAGATAGTTTAATTTTCATGCCCCAAAGCCCTTAGTCTCTCTAGTGTTAACTCCCAGCACTGCTAGATGTGCTAAGAATTTTTGAATTACATGGACAACTTCTTAATGGACTGGCAAAAATATGGCTGTTCAGCAGGTGTTGGGTGGAGAAAACTTCTCACTCTTCATAGTGAACCACACCAAAACATAAATTTGGACTTCCTGTAAAAGGCTCAGGATTTCAACATTTCTACAAGATATTTTTTGCCCCTCAAAAAGCAAAGTAATAGAAAAAGAAGTCAATAAGGAGGAATAAAAATATAAATATATACATATAAATTCATCAGAAAATTATATTTATGCTCCATCAGCTCTCAAACATATCTTCACAGGCCATGTCTACTCTGAAAAGTAAAATGAAGTTCAGATGCTTCATCAGTGAACTGTCTAACTTCACTGAGCGACTGTTTGGTCATTCCCTGGCTCTAGCTTATTCTCCCTGAAAAACAGAGCTTTGGTGAACAGTCTCCTCTAGGCATGTCTCTCTCCATGCACAGCAGAAGCAAGGTTGTACTACATTTGGCCAGCTTCATTTGGCATGATCCTCTGGTACAATATCAGCCAGGCTTTGAACCCTCACATGGCACCTTAAAACAACTGCACAGACTCTCTGCTTCTGGCAGAGTAACAGTAGGAATAAGGTTAAAAGTAAGACCAAGACCAAGAACAAATCTTGGAGCCTAGAAATCATCCCTCTTATTAACTTGGCCCTATGAAACTTGTTTGTTAATATAACAAAAAGAAAACATGGGAGGGAATGGAGAGATGGAAATTTCATGAGGAACACAGTAGGAAGACAATGATCCTGCTGACAGCCCTGGTTTAGAATGGGGGTAACTGTGCTGGACAAAGGTCTGCATGACCTTGCTGGGTTGTTAACATGACTTTATTTCTGGATGGTCTCAACAATGACTTTGGGCACCTCTGCCATGTTCATGCCCACTGGAAACTTAACAGCACTGTACTGTTTCCTCACTGGAAAGTCAGAGTACCAAGACTCATGATGATGATGGCAAACCTGTTCCTGACAGTATGGGATACAAAAAGAGAGCATGTTGGTGCTGGCTGAATAGTGCCAGCTCCATGCAGACACTAGTGTAAGATAACTCATTTGGCTATAGTCCTTGTGGGCCACATGTTACAATAAATCTTCCAGGTCCTTGGATTCAGAATTTTCATGAGGGAGAGAGGAAAGAGGTTTGGGCAGGATCAAATAATAATTTCAATATGAACAGACAGCATTGTGTGGGAGACAGAATGGCTGCAGAGGGAGTCTATCACAATCTTCTAGGCTATGCAAGGCAGTCAGGCAGTGCATTGGACAGGAGTAAATAATGAATGTTGTGGAATGCTCGCAGCAACAGAACATCTGTATCTGTCCTTTGGTCTGTGTGAATATCCACAGGTTTTCTGGGAAAAGGGAGGAAAAATCAGGTTTCTGGAGTATTGGGAAATATGAATTATGAGTGTATATTTAATTATTTACATTCTGGGTTGTATGCCATGGCTCTAAGTTAAAAACATTCATATAGATGACCCTTGAAGCTATATCAGACCATCTACATGGCTGTCAGAGTTTGCATATCTCATTACATATGTGTTCCCAGTATATATGTATTTAAACATATTTTAGATAAGAAGAAATAATAATAATATCCCTTGTTGTTGTGGAGATACAGGTACATGTTTATATAGATCTCAGTACAGTAGGTCCCTGGTCCCATTTAAGGCTTTCATAGACTATTGTGGTGTCAGTATTGAATAATAACAGACAACATATAAATGCCAAAATAGAGAATGAAAAACTTGATCTGCCTTAAGGGTCTGTGTTTGAAGGTGTCAGAGACATTAGAAACAAAGGAAATAGAAAAAAAATTATAAGCTAGGTGCACACATCTGCATCAGTTCAAACACAATCCCCAGCCCCCAAAGCTGTCAAGCACAACTTGCAGGAGGAAAGAAAGATTATTTAATTATTTAACTATCTACCTATGTACATAGAGTGAAAGATCTTTGGGGGAAACTTCTAGTGGTTGAAGAATGTTCTACTTTTTCCTTACCATACCTCACTTAATCCTTTCTTTCCTGTTTTCTGAGAGTCCTTTTCTATGTGGCTGTAGCAAGCAGGAGTTCTTGTGGTTTCAGGTGTTTCTCATACACAAGGGGGTACAGTGTGGCAGCATGTTCTCCTTAGGGATTTAGCTCTAAATTTGTTCAAGACACACACAAGTGACTCAAGGTCCTATAGAAGATACTTTGCCTCCCCTAATGACACAGGCTGACTTCTGAGTGTGTACCAAGGCACAGCACACAGCCCAAGTCCTATTCCCTGTAGTGGGAACCTTGCTCCAGCACACCCCAGCTCCCAGCCAGCCCAAGGTTTGGGTCTCTGGTGGAGGTCTGGTCACCTTCCACAGCTCACTCTGTGGCAATGGTGTGCACCCAAAGGCAGGAGTCCTGCCATGTTCTCAGTCTTTACAGAGCCACATCTGCTTCCCATGCTGTGGGCAGTGGATTTGGAGCTCATATGTGCAGACATCAGCAGAGCCATGTACATAGTAATTAAAATCTTTTCTTCAATCATTGTAAAAGCATTTGGCTTAGGTGTTGCTTAGAGTGCAAGATGCACTGACCCTAAAGAGAAACAAGTCTCCTTCATTAAAACAAGGTACTTAGCCCATTATGCCTCAGACCCTCAGCTTCAGGGCTTTAATTTTATGTAGACTATTTATGTTTCTACCTATTTATGTTTGTATAGAGATACATTTGATTTGCCTTTGCAGAGGGAAATAAGAGGGCATAGCTTTATCCTCCCTCCTTTTCTCCCCATGACATCACATCTTCCCTCGAACTGTAGACACTGAAGCACTATTCAGTGGTGGAGTCAGAGCAAAAAGGAGCAAGAAAGCTATCAGTCCTTCCGACCCCAGCTCAGGAGGGTGGTAGTGAGATGGCAGCTCTTTTCTCAGCACAACTACTAAGACCTGCACCCCTGCCTGAGAAGAAGGGTGGCAGATGGAACCACACATCAACAGAGGTGGTCCCCATGTCTCAGCTCTCCCTCCTGACTCCAGACATCAGGGCTGCACCATTTAAATCTTCATGGCACTGACAGCAGAAAGAGTTTCACAGTATCAGAGAAGTCTGTGATGCTATTATGGCCTTTACACCAGGTTCTGAAGTACTTGGGGCTGGAACAGTGGTGGATCACTTTTTTGCTATGCAACAGAAATCTCTCCGTTAGGGGAAAAGTGGAAATCCTGGGGCCACTATTACTTTGTTATCCCTTCCTTGATGCCTCATACCTTCTGTTGTTAGCAGCACGTCACTTCTCTGTGTTGTACCCTGAGTGTAGCCTGCCTTTAGCCTTTCACCTTCCTCACTGCTGAGGTGGGGAGGCCATGAAGATGGTGCTGCCCAGATTCTCAGTGTGGCCAAATGGTACGAAACAAGGGGCCAAGCTCAAACTGGGACTTCTGGCTGTTGCTGCTGTAGCAGCCTCACTTGGGAAGTTATCATTTAAGTGTTTCAGCGTTATTTAATTATGTCTGTGTCAACTCAGCATCCATCAATCAAAGCCCTGGGGTACAGAACAAAGTCCTGTTGGCTTTTTTGTACTACTGTATAGAATAGCACTATCTTCTCTGCCTGTAGTGACAGATACACACCAGACATAGCAGAGGGAGCAGCTGGCACTTGGTTCATCATTCTATAGGACATCTGAGTATGTATATAGCCAAGAGATGAGCAATGGGTATATATGCAAGAGAAAGGGCTATTTGGGGAAATCATACCAGAGCACTGGTAGAAAATGCCCTAAATTGTTATTACATTGTCCAATTTATTTATACTGCTATGTTTCATTATATTCTTCCATTGCAAGAATTTTCATTACTAGAGGAAATATCGATTTATTACCCTTATGCCTTTTCCAGATAGTAATCAGTACTTCTGAGTGTGTAGTGAAAATTAGGATATTTTATTATTACATTTCTATGATCATATTTATCACCTAATTCGATGACACTGCAACTTCCATTGTAATTCTCACATGATCTTCAGAGGATATGGAATATTTATACTATCCTCTATTAGGACTAGAGATGTGGTGAAAACATTAGAGTTGTTTGGATCAGCGTACTGACTGTTTGCTTATGATGCTCTGTAAGGCCAACTATCAGCAGAAGACTTAAATTTTTAGTATTCAATTCCCTATTCAAATAATAAAATGCAATTAACTTGACTTTGTGTGCTTAATAAATTTTGTTCATTATTTAATCAATATTCATTGTTATTAAATACTAAAAATCATTAAATAAACACAGTCAAGAAGCTTTCATATTTTTTATTACTGATGCTTCTGACTGCTGTCCCCCTTCCAAATTCAATGTTATTAAATCTTTCTAAACTTGCTTTTTCTTTTGTTCCTACAAAGTGGTTTTGAATATAACTCTTTTTCCTTGCCTCCAATACAGAAGAAACACACAAGCTGAAACTCTCTTTGGCATCATTCTCTGGATATTCCCACTACACTGACAAGGATACATTTTTTCCTAATGGTTACGATAAACTATTCATGATCATAAGGCTCTCCACACCCTTTTAGCCCCACTCAATGTACAAAGGAGCCCACCTTTGCTCTGTCAGTTCACATACTTCCTTGCTGAAGGTACTTTATAGGACTTCATATGTATGCCTTTCATTCCATTTTCTCCCCACAGCTATGGAGTATTTGGAAAGCAGCTATGCTGTGGGCCAATGTTCCAGTCTACCCCAACATCCCCTTTACTACTGAACTGTCCCTTCA
This sequence comes from Anser anser, assembly GCF_964211835.1. Classification (NCBI taxonomy): domain Eukaryota; kingdom Metazoa; phylum Chordata; class Aves; order Anseriformes; family Anatidae; genus Anser; species Anser anser. The sequence continues at coordinate 62,963,472 of NC_139720.1, forward strand.
GGCAAGGAATTGTTCCCTGTTAGGTAGGTTTAGTTGAGAGGATAAGACAATATTTCTCAATAATTTGCTGATAGCTTGCAGGAAACTTTGAAAAGCACTGAAGCTGGAAAAAATTACAGATGGAATTGTCTATTTTCTGTCAATCTAAGTGAAGAAATGGAATGGGACGGGAGGGGACGGGAGGGGACGGGACGGGAAGGGAAGGGACGGGAAGGGACGGGAAGGGAAGGGACGGGAAGGGAAGGGAAGGGAAGGGAAGGGAAGGGAAGGGAAGGGAAGGGAAGGGAAGGGAAGGGAAGGGAAGGGAAGGGAAGGGAAGGGAAGGGAAGGGAAGGGAAGGGAAGGGAAGGGAAGGGAAGGGAAGGGAAGGGAAGGGAAGGGAAGGGAAGGGAAGGGAAGGGAAGGGAAGGGAAGGGAAGGGAAGGGAAGGGAAGGGAAGGGAAGGGAAGGGAAGGGAAGGGAAGGGAAGGGAAGGGAGAAAAAAAGCAAAAAGAAAGAAAAAAGAAAAAAGATAAAAGAAAATAGAAAATAAAAAGAAAGATAAAAAAGAAAAAAGAAAAATAAAAAGGAAAAAGAAAAAGTAAAAAAAAAAAAGAAAAAAAAAGAGAAAAAAAAGAGAAAGAAAAAAAAAAAGAAAAAGAAAGCAACAACAAAAAAAGTAAAATCTTCTTCCCTGATTCCCTAGCCAGGACACATTCCTTGAACATCCCAATTCTTCCCAGTGCAGTAACTTGAGTTTCCTTGATGTTGCCCTACCTGACGTGTCCGTGACTGAAGGTAGTTAAAAGTTGATTGAATCTGAGAGAATGAGGTAAAAACACTGTGCTACAGAAAGTGTAGCGGCAGCTCTCACAGAGCAGAATGTCTGCTCCCTGTAAAGTTTCCAAAAAAAACAAAACAAACAAACAAACAACAGCAAAACAGAGATGTGCTAAGTTTCAGTTGTGAAGGCTCTTCAAAAGGAAAACTGTAATGCCAGCTCTGAACTCATTCCAGGCCAGCACCAGGGCATCTTAATAGCAGGGAGAGTAGGAAACATTATTTATTTTTTTCCTGCTCATATTACAGAAAAGTGGGCTAGAAACACAGTCTCAATTCTATTGCATAAATAAAAATGGCTGAAGAAATCCCAAGGTGGAAGCAGTGCTCAGAAATGCTTCAAGAACATCTGTCCAGTGATGTGAGTATGTGCCACATCTGTTATTCAAGTACGCACAGGGGAGGGGGTTTGTAGAGAGCTCTGTCAGAGGCTACAGATGAAGAGTGGGAAGGAGACTCCAACAGCTGAATCCCCAGTATGATGCAAGGAACTCAGCACAAAGCCTGTTGATCTGGAATTTGTGAGGCAGACAAAACTATACATGAGACTACATATCACTCTCTGTTGGGAAGCAGTAGTTGGTAGCTGACGGAGAGAAAAAAAAAAAAAAAGACTTAAATGCAAGGATCCTCCTGTTTACACATTAATCCTTGCCAGTGGTACTGGACTCATGTGGGTGTTTCCTCAAAGACATTCTGAAGACAATAAAATATTCTGTTAATGAGATTTGTTTCAACAGGTTTCCCAGGTTCTGTTCAAACTGTAATCATGTTTCAGAACATTTCCAATGGTGTCCCAATACCAGGACCTGATGGAAGCCATGGGAGGCCAGACAGGTGCTAACCTTCTGAAGTTCTTGTGATGCAAACATCTTCTCATGGAATGAAAAAACAGAAATCAGAGTAGAAGTCTAGATGTTACATTGACACGCACTGGAGGAAGTGTAGAAATAGATCAACAAGTGAGTGCGATGAGGTGCATCAGTTAATACATAAAAAAAGAAAAAAGTGCCCAGTAGAATGATAGTTCTCAGATACTTCTGGGACAAATCAATTTAAACTTTGCACACTGCTCAGGCTATAGCTAAAGAATTAATGTTTTGTGTAGCAGCCAATCTACTCTTTTTTAGTGACATACTGTGAAAAAAATATTATTATACCTATAATTCTTACTGGACTGTTTCTATTTATTGTTTTGACGTTTATGTCAGCAGGCAAGTGTAGCTTTCCATTCAGCGATGTGGGAATATTTACACCCATTTCAGAAGTTATAACTTCTCATAAGGCCCTCATATGGGTTTCATTTCTTTTTATTTTAACAGTTCATCAAAAAAAAAAAAAAACCACAGTAAACAGACAGATAGGGGGTAAACACAATTTTGTTGATCATTTCAGCAAAATACAAGTTCTTAAGTGATAGACTCTGCTGGGGGTACAAAATAATGTACCTCCCTGCTCTTTCTGTTTAATATGCTATTACATTTTGTTCTTGCTTTGTTCCTACCCTGTGTTGCTTAAACTTGTGAAGGCATTACCTTGAAATTTTATTCAAGCCACCTCCAGCATGTTATGAAACCAGGCATGACTTGGACAGAAGCAACAAACACAGAGGCTAGAGCCACTGCAGAAGTTGCAGCAGCAGCAGTGTTTAGTGCTGTTTTCTGGAAGCAGCTGGTGAGGCACATATCCCATGTGAGGGGTAGCATGACATAGTTGTAGTGCCAGGAGGCATGGAACAAAGGGGTACAAAGACCAGGCAGATAGTCTAAGGATCCTTCTGAAGGCTGAGGAGGGTGCCCACATACCGCTTCAGATGGATGGATGTCATTAGCACCAGGGATGTAACATTTGAAAATCCTTTGTCTTGAATGTGCGGCTTTTTTGAAAGAGGTATACAAATATTGAAAAATCTCTGGAATTTTAGTAGGCTTTTGTAAAAGAGTTATTAGCTCAGAATTGAGATTCCTAGGCTGGGGTTTGTATGTATGTATGCATTTATTTATTTATTTATTTATTTTTCAATTGATACAGAACTATGCTCCTATTAGATTAACTGCATGCAATCTAATGCAAAGAACACCAGCAGCTGCTGCTGCATTTCTGAAATCTCTAAGGATAGCCTGAAGTCAAGATGCTTTGTCTCTGCCACTTTTTTTCCCTTGGTAAGGTATTTTAAGTAAATAAATGAGGAAGGTTTGTTAACACATACTGGCTAAACAATTGTTAAGAAAAGGTTCAAGGGCTGTGGTTTACAATAATTTTCATTGCAACAGCCTAGAGCAAGTAATATATAAAACCTTCAAGGTAATGCAGATCACTTCGTTTGGGCAGATTTAAAGATAATGCTTTCCATTTTCTTGGAGGAAATAAAGAATGACAACAACAACTCTAAAACATAACACTAATATCAAAGCAAGTTAAGGTCTTAACAGGTTTTTTGCCAGGCCATTGTTAGTTGACCTGAAACACTAGGTATATCCAGATTTATGCCACTGTTTCAGAGAAATGAAGCAAGAAACAAGATGATTGTTTTTCACTAAAAAAAAAAAAAAAAGCAATATTCAATTAATATTTATATACAATACTCTGCAATGTGCCACATCGTTTGGAAAATGAAAAGCCCTGGGGGCAGGGGTGAGTTTTTATGTTACAGATTGCGGACAAAATCATAAAAGTGGCTCACAACTGCAGAGATAGACCCTTTCTTAAATAGAAACAGATTATTCAAATGCAAACAAACAAACAAACAAACAAACAAAAAACAACACAGATGATCAAGTCAGATTTCCCAAGAGTTTTCCTCAAATCACTCATGAGTATCTTTCCCACCCTCAGAGCTATGGAGACATGCTTCCTTATAGAAATACCTGAGCAAAAGGAAATGTACTATTACCTATTTCATGAATGCTTCATCTGATATACTTCGTAAGCCCAGTTATCCTTTTGTCATGCAACCGCCCTTCCTTTTACAACATCCGTAAGATGCTAGCCAAATATTAATAATTACTTATTAAATATAAGAATATTTCAAAAACATAATACTGAAATATAATTAATTTTATTTATTGAAAGAAAAACAATGTGACATAATATTTTATTATGAAAATATTACCAAATTACTAGCCAATACAGGAATGCACATCTGCCAGAGAATACAAACATAAGGCCCTCAGGCATTTCATATGTTTTTTGTTTGTTTGTTTGTTTTTCCAGTGACCTTGCTATCTCTTTCTCTCTACCCTGGACACAAGGAATTTTGTTCATTCAAATGAATAAACAAAAACAGTTAAATAGGAACCATCCCCTGTTCATATCTCAGTTAACTATATAATGGGTAAAGACAATACTATGTGTTTATTTCTCCACAACAACAAACTACCTTTGCAGGTGAGGTCTTGTGCTCAAATGGAAGAGCTGATTAAAATCTAGCAGGCATTCCATATTTTTATTCTGCCATATTTTTACCTCCTCCATGCCTCCACATTGATACTAAACATCAGCTGGCATTTTTTTCTGGTTGTCCTTCCTACAGAAACTCATTTCCTCTTAAAACAGAGGTACATTGAGATGATCTTAGGTCCCAATTCTCAACACCCCCAAGCAAAAACATGAAAGGCATCAAACGCTTCTGGATCTTCTTTTATCTACTTACTTCATTGATTCCATCAAACACACTGAGCTGCTTGTGTCTTTTCTGTGACTTAGCTTGACTAAAATATGACTATTTTTCTGTGATGTTTTTCTTTTCTGTCTTCCTATTAATTTGCCTTCAAAAGAACAAGATCTGGGAGACTGTTAATTCATCAGACACAATCCATTCACTACACTTTTTTTTTTTGCCAGAAATAATTGGCCACTAAACTTTTCAGATTTTGAACCTTAAAAACACTGTCCTCTCTCTCAAAAAAAAAAACAAACCAAAACAAACAAACAAAAAAAAACGGTCCTTATATGGTTGAGGGTACACAATGTCACCTACAACATGGTCCAGTTAAAATGCTGTAAGGCAAACCCAAACAGAAAGAACCATAAACTTTTTTGTTACTTTCTCATTTTGTGCTCCAGAGCCATGTTTTGCAGTGTGCAGCATGTTTTTGAGACAGCATAACCTCTCTCTGGTGTATATTCCGATGTACCCATTGATACAGGATCCTCAAAGCAGTCAGTGGAAAGCAGATATTTAGCTATTCATAGAAAATAGTCTCTAGCTGAAGACTGATGTCTACTTGTCCCCTGCCCAGCTACCAGCACAATCTCTACCCTGTGCAGTCTCAGTATTTCCTCATGTTTTTCCTGTCACCCCTCATAATTCCTCACCTGCTTGAACTCAAACCGTGCCTGCTTTAGACTAATTAGGATTTCCCCCAAATCTCTCTTCTGCTATTTCTTCTAATTCTTTTGTTTCCAGACCCATTGTTAGACTAAACATGCATTTTATGCCAGCATGCCAATTTTTTGTTCCTTCAGAGGAATAGCAGTGACTATAGACCTGTCATTCACCACCCACTATAACTAGAGACACAAACATGTTTTGAGGTGCACAGCCCCAAACACAGACACTGACTGCGTGTGGGCATTGTGAGTTTGTAGAGAGAGTGCTGTGATGAACCATATCTATGAACAATGCCCCCCCCCGCCTTTTTTTTTTTTTTTTTTCCCTTTGGTTAGAAAAATCACATCTTTTACACACAGGCTTGTATCCTGCACATCTGCTGAAAATGGTGTGCTGCTCATATGAGTCCACTCTATCATTTATCTTCTGTGGCTCTCAGCTGGGACTCCTATATGTTTTCTAAGGCACAGCATGGTGTTCGGTACAGAACAAAGCACAAAGCTGAAGAGTTCCCCTAATTTTTAAATTTGTTTCATGCAGCATTCAGACACCTCAATCTGTTAATTATTACGTCTGCAAAGCCTAGGCATACATATTCATCACCTGCAATTGTCACGTTGCCAGCTTTTGCAATTACAATCACCAGCTACATGATGTTTGGCATTTTTCTCAAAGATAAATCTCTCAAAGTTGTTTGGTTTTCTGGGAGTCTTGGTTCTCTTTCTTTCTTTCTTTCTTTTCTTCTTTCTTTCTTTCTTTCTTTCTTTCTTTCTTTCTTTCTTTCTTTCTTTTTTCTCTTTCCTTCTTTCTTTCTTTCTTTTTTCTCTTTCCTTCTTTCTTTCTTACTCTCTCTCTCTCTCTTTCTCTCTCTCTGTTTCTCTCTCTCTCTTTCTCTCTCTCTCTTCCTTCCTTCCTTCCTTCCTTCCTTCCTTCCTTCCTTCCTTCCTTCCTTCCTTCCTTCCTTCCTTCTCTTTCTTTTCTTTCTGTTCTTTCATTTTGTTCTTTTGTTCTTTCTTTTGTTCTCTTTTCTTTCTTTTCTTCTTTTTCTTGTTCTTTTTTTCTTTTTCTTGTTCTTTTTTTCTTTTCTTTTCTTTTCTTTTCTTTTCTTTTCTTTTCTTTTCTTTTCTTTTCTTTTCTTTTCTTTTCTTTTCTTTTCTTTTCTTTTCTTTTCTTTTCTTTTCTTTTCTTTTCTTTTCTTTTCTTTTCTTTTCTTTTCTTTTCTTTTCTTTTCTTTTCTTTTCTTTTCTTTTCTTTTCTCTTCTCTTCTCTTCTCTTCTCTTCTCTTCTCTTCTCTTCTCTTCTCTTCTCTTCTCTTCTCTTCTCTTCTCTTCTGTCTTCTCTTCTCTTTTCTTCTTTTCAAGAAAATCTAAATTTTAGGTCCTGTGGTTTCAAATAAAAACCTGAAAAATATTACCTCATAGGAAAAAAAAAAAGAAAAAATCAATATTTTGGGAAAAAAAAAAAAAGAAGATTTTGGAGGATTGTAGCAATAAAAAGTCTAAAATATCACTTCAGTGAAAGTTGCACTTCAGTGTAAAAAATAGAGGAATTAGTTTATATAGATAAGAGAAGGTGGTATGCTGGAATCGATATGATAATTAACTACATAAGTTGTTATTATAAATGGTGATCAAAGGAGCCAGCATGGCTCCTGCATGAACTCAGAAGAAGAATTTATTTCCAATCGTAATAGAATGATCATTATGAAGGGCTTTCTGACTGTTAAGGTAGAGAAACATTGGAGCTGTCTGACTGCAAATACGGTAGAATATACTTTTGCTGTCTCTTCAAATGATTAGGTTAGAAAAACTGCTGTGGAAGAGCTTCACAATATACTTCAACTTGCTTTAGACCATCCATGAAGCATTTTTTTTGTGTGAATTTGTTCTTGTAATTCAATATACCTTGTTGCAGCAACATACATAGTGATGATACAAAACAATTTCTGTTAGTAGAGCAAAAAAGAAAATCCTGGAGGAAGGGGAGATCTGTTAAAACATGTAGAGACCTATGTCACGTGGTCATTCCCTAGGGAATATTATTTTGTATTCTCTTTTGAAGTAGGATCCTCTTTTTGCAGATGCTGGTCTCCCTTCCTAGCACATCATATCCACAGCTACTCAGATTTGCTTTGGTCTTTGAAGAGAAAGAGTTTGAAACCTTGTACCTATCCTGATAGTATTATAACTGATTTCAAAAATGTATCAGGTTCTAAAAGATAAGGTGATGGAAGACAACTTGGAAATTACATTTTATTCTCTATTCCAATTCTTGCTTTGCCGATAAATCTTTTATTGCTCTCTTTATGCACTTGAATAAAAAGTCTTTAGAAAAAAACTATTTCATAAGAAGAAGAAATATTGCTTTCAAAATTTTACATTGTACATGCTGAGCAAATGGTTGCTGGGAACTTTCTCAGGTAGAAAAGACTAAAAAATGTTGTGCTTGAATATGTAAATGGAACTCGTTTCTGGGATTTCTGAATAATTTTGGTAGACAAGAATAACTGTTTCATTGACGTGAGCAGTTGAAATATTGGTGCTTCAGACTGCTATAAACTTTGAAGTAAGTGTGAGTGTGGGGAGAATGTACTGGGGTACAATGAAAATTTCAGTGGAAGGGGACATCATCCACTTACTTAAATTGGGCACCAGAATTGTCTCTTCCCTTGCAGCTTTTTTATAGTACAACAGGATTTTTGTTATTATTATTATTATTTTTAAACATGCAATTAATAAGCAATACAAGTGTGCTTAGCACATCTAATTTTTATTTTTTTTGGTGCCAATTTATTTCTATTATTTGGATAAGAACACAATTCTATCTCTGTAATATATAAAATAAACTTTGTATCCATAAACAAATGGAGTAACAGCATTAAATCATAGGATCATAGAATCACAGAATGTTTTGGGTTGGAAGGGATCTTAAAGTTCATCTAATTCCATCCCCCATGCTATGGGCAGGGCACCTTCCACTAGACCAGGTTGCCCAAAGCCCCATCCATCCTGGCCTTAGACACTTCCAGGTATGAGGCATCCATCCACAACTTCTCTGGGCAACCTGTTCCAGTGCCTCACCACCCTCTGAGTAAAGATCTTCTTTCTAGTGCCTAATCTTTTTTAGTTTAAAATTATTACTCCTTGTTCTATCATTGCACTCCCTGACAAAGAGTCCCTCCACAGCTTTCCTATAGACGCCTTTAGGTATTGGAATATAATATCAGGAATATTAGTTACTGGAATATAATTCATACCTTCCTCTAGGACATGTCTCTATCTTCCTGTTTTTGAGTTTGAATTCACAGAATTGTGGGATTGTTGAAGTTGTAAGGGGCCTCTGGAGGTCATCTGGTCCAATCCTCTGCTCCAGCAGGGGCACCCAGAGAAGCTTGCCCAAGATCACGTACAGGTTGCTTCTGAATATCTCCAAGGAGGGAAACTCCACAACCACTCTGGGCAATCTGTGCCAGCGCTCCATCACTTGAACAGTAAAGAAGTGCTTCTTAATGTTTGGAAAGAAGTTTCTATGTTTCAGTTTGTGCCCACTGCCTCTTGTCCTGTCACTGTGAACATTTGAAAAGGGCCTGTCTCTGTTTTGGTTGAACTCTCTCTCTATATATTTATATCTCACAGGGAGAGATGTTCCAATCCCTTTATCATCTTCATGGCCCTTCACTGGATTCTCTCCAGTATGCAGATGTTTCTCTTGTGCTGGGAGGTCCCAAACTGGACACTGTGCTCCAGATGTGGCCTCACAAATGCTGAGTAGAGAGGAAGAATCACCTCCCTCAACCTGCTTGTAATACTTTTCCTAATCCAACCCAGAATACAATTAACATTTGAGACAAGGCACATTGTCAGTTCATGTTCAACTTAGTGTCCATGAACACCCCTGGGGCCTTTTTTGGCAAGCGGCTTTCCAGTCAGTCAGCCCCCCGCATTTCCCATGTCTAGGACTTTGCATTTCTCTCTGTCAAACTGCATGATGTTCTTGTAAGCCCATTTCTCAAGCCTGTCAAGGTCCCTCTGGAGGGTAACACAACCACCTGATGTATCAGTCACTCCCCCTAGTTTTGGATCAGCAGTAAAATTTCTGAGGTTACACTCTGCCCTGTTGTCCAGGTCATTAATAAAGAAATTTAACAGTGTTAGATTTGGTACTGACCACTGGGGTACACCACTAGTTACTGGTCTCCAGTTGGACTTATAATGTTGGTCACCACCCTCTGGGCCCAGCCACTCAGCCAGTTTTCAAATGGCCTCAATGTCTGTTAATCCAGCTTCTCTATGATTATCTGATGGGAAACAATGTCAAAAGTCTTACTGAAGTCAAGATAGACAATATCCACTGCTCTCTACCAAGGCAAGCCTTCCATTATAAGAAGCTTATCATGATAGTCAAACATGTCTTCCCCTCTGTGAATCGATAATGACTACTCCTGATGATTTACTTGTCCTTCATGTGCCTCAAAATGGTTTCCAAGGTTAGTTAGTCCATCACCTTCCCATGGATCAAAGAAGACTGACCAGTCTGCAGCTTCCTAGTTCCTTCTTCAGAACAAAATGGGAAGAAGTTCATAAATAAGTTAGGAACAAATTATGAAACTTGTAAAATAGCAGTGATACTCATTTTCCTCATAGGAATATTACAAAAATTAAATTAACTTGTATATTTTATTTATATATGTAAAATACTTTAAAACATACAGGTATTGTTCTTTAGAACTTAGACATCATCTTGGAGAGCCGTCTTTTATTTCATATTGTATTTTTAGGAAATGAAGATTTAAATATTTATTTATTATTTTTTTTCCCTACAGTTACTCTATGTTCAATAGAAACTTCTGTTAAACAAGTTAAATGTGTGTTTAATTTCTTCAATATCTTTTCAGGTAACTGTGTGACATTGCCATAAGCACCCTTAAAGCAAAGCCATGTCAAAAAGAGCTACAAATCAGCTGTGCAAAGTTACTCCCTTATCCTTTTCTCTGTTACTCAGCTGCTTTACGGCAAGTTCTCCAAGGAATAAACTCCTGGCTCTCTGTGACATACTCTTGCTACTCTTGTACAAGGGAGTATAGGTTTGAAAGCAATCCTGGTTATCAAAGCAGCAGAATTATATTTCCCATGTTGGTTCTTAAACCTTAGCAATTAAGTCAGACATAGTCTCAGCTTTATAGTATAGACTGGGGAGCTGATTTCTAAATAAAAAAAGGCTCTCTCTGCCGTAAGTATTTATCCACCCATCAAAACTCTGCATCTGTGATTCTTTGAATTCAAAACCCTAAAGAATTTCAAAAGAGTTATACAGCCTATTATTTTCCTGTCTGATAAAATTTGTTTTGAAGAGATTAGCAATAAATCTGAGACTGTTCAAGAAACCCAGAGGAGTGTTTAGGACATTTCACTATATAAGTTATAGATTTAAATCTAATTCAAGTCAATTATTGCCAGAAGTAAGAAGTGTCTTAATTCCCTTTGGCTGTTAGGACAAGTTGGTTAGGACAAGTTTACCTTTATCCTCAACAAAAATATGGACACATCACACATTCTTTCACCTTTTTGGCATCCTTAGGAAAGAGGATTGGAACTGAATAGTCTGGAGGCAGTTACCTTCACATTACTATGATATTGTTTGTTTAGACAAAATGAACAGCCTGTGAAATATCATAATTGTTTTGGTAAGTATTGACTGCTTCAATAGAAGGATATCCTCCTCCACAAGTATAAGATTATTACCCTAAAAAAAATAAAAAAATCTTTAAGCTGCAGAAGTGACTTCTTGCAGTAAGGCAAGTAAAGATTTAAACTCTTAATTTATGCCTTATTTCTTTGGAGTCTTCATTGCTCCTAGTTGCATTGTACCTGCCCAGCAGGAAGAGGCCATCTGTTCCCAACTAACCAGTCCAGACCTACTTCACTATCAGCAACTTCAATTTAAATTACAATTTTGTATGACCACAATTTGTAATTAGTAATCAAGAGATGATTCTACCACTTGAAATATCACATAGAACTGCAGGAATCTTTAATGTGTTTGATTCTGTTCCATTTAGGTTAATTTGAGATCTATTTTTGACCTCAGTGAGTTCAGTACTACCTGTGAGTATAATACTACTCAGCATTAGTGCTAATAACTACAACTCTCTCATTTGCCTAATTTCAGCAGGTTCTGTCAACCTAACTTTTCCTATCTGGCACCCAAAACAATATATTACCCAAAGTGAGCTCTGACAATGAAAGCTCTGACTTTCCTTCCACTCCTACCCATTTAGTCGTTTGGTTAAAAAAAAAAAAAAAAAAGAGCTCTATATCTACTTTACTTTTCCTCTTTCCAAAACATCACAGTCACACTCATAAAGTTAAAATTGCAGAGGAATTCCTACACTCCCAGGCGGGATGACAGCTCATGTTTCATGGAAAATGCATGAAGTGCAGGACTCCAATCTATAACAAACAGACTGCAAAGGCAAAAAGCCATTAGTACATAGGCTGTTGAGGGAAGGAAATGTGGAAATGATGTTGTGTTTCACCGTGTGTTCTGGTCATCTCCCAGCCGTGTACTGCTCACACTTGCTTCATGGCTCTTGTTACAGACATTCTTAAAAAGGTCCAGTGATGGTTTATCTTTCAGATTTCAGGTTTGCTCCATTTCTTGTCTTGAAAGTAGATGCTCTGTCTCAGATGGAGTCTCCTGTATTCCCTCCCCCATTGTCCCACTGCCCAAAAATTAACCCTGGAAGCATCTCAGACTGTTGTGGAGAGGAGAAACTGGAATGAGAGTTTCTAAGTTCAACATAGTTGCAGTAGCAGCAACATTTTCAGTCCTTGTTTCCAAATAATTTTGCAGTGTTGGCTTCCAGACATGGCCAGACCTAGACTATATCTGAAAAAAAAAGAATGCAACAGAATGGAGGTTAGCATCCTTTATATATCTTCTGCCTCTCTTTCTAACCAGGAGAACTCAGGTCATTGTGATTGTCTTAGTAAGACAGCAAACATAAATCACTGTAGAGGAAATGTCCTACTTTCAAGGTAGTCTGATCCCAACAAAAAAGAAAGAAACTCATGGCACCACTTACTGTTGCAGAAGATGGTGTCACTCAAGCTGTTGCTTAAGTGCTTTACAGCCCTGCTGCATGCTGGCTAAAACCCCACACATGAGATTTCAGAAGATTTCTCAGCAGTGGGCCACTGATGGTTGGGTTGTGTTATATCCCTTTGGCCCTGCTAGAGGGTTGGAACAGTGAGCAAGGCTGTGAGGAGACTTCAGAGGCTCAGGAAATGTGGCCATCAAAGCAAGAACCCTGAAGCACCAACAAGAAGATTCTCTAAACAACTTTAATAAAATAGCTTACAACAATAGAGGAAAAATTCATCATGGCCTTTCTTGTCCTTCTGAAGAAGAAGCAGGGACTGAAAAGTGGTTTTGATTTGATCTTTAAGAAAATCAATCTTACTCCTACAAGAACTTTTTTTTTTTCCATATCAGATGAATATTCATTTTCTAAGAAAGTTTCAGACTTCAGACTGCTGTTTCTTAAAGAGTGATAAACAATATAAAAAGCATATCAGAGAGTTTGGGAAATTCCCTTCTACTAGCTGATATTAAATGCTTCTTCATCATTAATCCAGAGACACAACAACTGCAGCATTTGATAGTTTTAACTTGCAAGTAATTTTAGCTGTGCATAAAGTATGAATACAATTACAATATCAGAATATTGCTATTTCTATTGTACTAGAACTCTGCTCCACACACCTTCTTAAGATAAGATAGAAGTGTTTAATGTGAATACATCTTCAATTAACATTGCTGGCAGATAATGGAAGGCATTGATTGGAAAATCGTTATCAAGGTAAAAGTGTTTGAGAACTAAAGAAACAACGTGTCTGTCATACCTGACTATAATTCCAGCAATGTTCCTAATCAAAATGGGATTTCATTAAAGTTCAGGTGATGGTAGAAGTTCTTTAGATGTACTTATGCAAATATATAAACAAACAAAGAATAATTTCATGTCCATGCTCTCTTTGTAGGGAATGTAAAGATGAAGTGTCTAGTAGCTTTAGTGTTTTTGGTGGTGGTGGTGTTTTTTTTGTTTGTTTGTTTGTTTGTTTTCTTTTACAATTTCTGCATCCCAAAGGAATGGCAAGTACTATAATGAATTATTAAAATTGTAATCAATAGTGCATTTGTAAATTTACAATGTACTCAATGCACAGGCTATCTTCTTCTGTATCTGGGCAACATCCAATAATTGTCTGATACTCTCCCATTAGAAAATTATTGACTTTTTTCTTTTTTTCTCTTTTTTTTTTTCTGGTGGTTGAAGTTTCCTGATATTGAGAAAAAACAATGTGAATTAAAAAGTACATTTAAACAAATTCTTGCTTGATGAGGGCTGACTTAAGTCTAGCAATCTTCTGTCCAAGAACTGCATGTGAATGGTTGCAGCCGTTCTGCGACTGCACACTATTCTCATTGAAGGCTAGACTGCTTCATTCTCCTGGCAGATATTAAGACTGAATGCTATATAAAAATAGCAGTAACAGCATAACTTATCTGACCTGTGTTGACTTTGTAAATCTTGTTATGAAATGTGCGTATAGGTAATTTAGCAGATGTTAAGTTACAGACAGTTTTTTTTGCAGTCGAAAGGTTTTGAAGTTTTTTTTTTTCAAAAAGGAAGAGAAGAGAAAGCATACAAATATATTCTCCACTACATCTGTAGTTAAAATAAAAAGAAAATACAAGTGGAAATAAAAAGAAAATACAAGTGGATTCCTTATGAATCTGATCAAAGTCATACACATTTCAGTACTTGAGTGTTTTAACACATTCTTCCTCAAGAACAGCCATTAGGCAAGACATTACAGCTAGACAAACAACTACAGACCAACACAGGATCCACAATGCAAAAAAAGAATAAACCAGTTTCTTTTCCCTGTGTGCTCTAGGCTCCTGGGTCACAGCCTCAGGACAATGTACTTTGATTTCCCAGAATACAACAAGGAAAGTTTTTTTATTTTATTTTATTTTTATTTTCTATCACTCTCTGAAAATACACTATTGGTCTTTCTTGAAGAAGAGAACAGAGCAGGTAGTGCTACTTTGATCTGGTGCAGCAACTTCCATGTCATTGCAATGGCCTGTTGGGAACTTGCAGAAGACATTGTGTTTGAGGAGTTAGTGATCTCAAGCAAGCCATGTACTGGGTCTTGTACTATGGGCCTGAGCAGTCCATCTGTTAGTAGGAGTGCTTGCTGTAAGGAAATCTGCTAGTGTGCCCCATGCTGGCCTGTGCTGTACACTGGTGGATGTTATGACAGATAACTTGGCAGGAGAAGATATATGATTCTGTTTGTTTCATAAAATAAAAGGCATCACAGCATGGGAGGGAGGAAGAACCTCTCCACAGACAGGTGCAACGCGAAAGTCCTTCTGGGGTTTGTCCAATACTGCATGAACGAGCGGTTCCCAGACTCTTAAGAACTTTAAATTTACTCACTATCTGTATTCCTGTTTTTGTTTAATCTTATAAAACAGCTATTTTATTAAGCCATTTGCTGTTGGGATTCTCTTATTAAGATCCAGAAAAAGCCTCACATGCTCTCTCTCTCACTCTGCTTCTTCGACTGCAGAACAAACAGTAAGGGGAACAGGGTGTATTTTGAGGTGCTCATAATTTCCTGTGGGGATATTACACAGAATGATGGTCACTGTGGATTACCATGGAATAATTTAGTTTACAAACCTTGAAGCTCTGTGACATGCTCTGTCTACTGTTACAAGAAGCTCAAGTTGCTTATGAAACCCAAAGGCTAGACCAGCTTTTTGGTAGCAACAAGCCTCTTTTGTTCAGTATATCATTAAGAGGTCTTCAGCCAAAAGAGAGAAAGCACACAGCAAACCCACCACAGGTATTTACAAACATGATTTACAGGTAAGTGGTAAACTCTGTTTGTGATCTTCACTCCCACAGCTCTAAGCACTTGAGGCAGTAATTTCATGTGTTCTTAGTTTAAAGCAACAAAAGTGAAGTTCCATCTTCTGTTTCCCCATCTTCTCCATGTCTTCCTGTGGATCTGCATGCTTTCTGTGGATCTGTTATGCACATTGGATTTGTGAGCTGATTGCAAATAAAAAGATAAATAAATAAAAATCTTGTTGGAGACGTATCTTGATGGCAGAGGTAGGAAAGAAGGTCTGAAGTCTCACGTGGCTACCGGTTCCATGAGAAACAGAAGTACTTGAACAAAGGTTAAAACCCATTTCCAGGGAGCTGTACATATGTTTTCTCTTGGTTCTCGTGCTCTAGAAACTCCCAAGTTATCTAAATCGATTGAGTATTGCATCATGTCCACCTGGTCATTCAAATCTATCTGGACATGGACATAAATTGTGACCAGAACCAAAAGCTTCTGTTCTATAAAGCTCCTTGTTGAAGTCAAGCCTGGGCTATCGTGATCTTCTTTTTAGTGAAGATAAATATTGCATCAGTATTGAAGCCTGAGTAAGAAGTGTCTTAAGAGGCCAGGAAGATCACTGTATCAACCCTTGCTGGATTATGGGACAGGTAATGCATGTATTGTTGGTTATAGCTTGCCTTACTGGGGCTACTACTCTTCACAGTCAAATATTGCAGCTTTTATTTGGATATGAGGCTCACTTCTTTGCAAACTATCTCCTCTGAGGATGTCTGAAATATGGGGACCTGCAGGTTGTTGTTAATGAAAATGGAGTGCAGAACTATAAAAAAAAATTGGGAAGGGAAGAGAAAGAAGTCTGTGTTTCTGAAAGGAAACTCATTAATACCATTTCCTGCTAGTAGCGTATGCTGAGGAGCAAGCCGATAAAGAATCTCCACCTGCTTCAGATGGATCCCTGGCTGGTGGAAAAGTCTGGCAGTTGCATTTCTCATGTGATATACATCTACTTTAAACGCTGCTTCTCCCCAGTTAGGGTTGGGAGAGGGCCAATATCCTCTGATATGATAAGTACCATGGATTTCATGCACTCCATCTAAAACCATAGAGTATCTTCTGAGATCCTCTCAGCTGGAAAAAGGTAAAGAGACTCATGACACCAAATCCTTGGCAAACCATAACAGAGATTGTTGCAAGAGGAATCCCTGCCTAATCATAACAAACTGTTCCATTTCTGCCTTGCCACTGTATCCTACAGGAGAAAACAAATATCCTTTAACTTGTGCCCTCTCCTGGAAGACAGTGAAGTTACTCTCCTCTCTTGATAGGCAGATGGCTATTTCCTGACCCTGCTAAATGCTATTCCTTAGCAACCCTTGTAAATAGACTGTGCTGTGACTACTTATCAATAAGTGGTCAGAATAGTGGATGAATATTTGTTGTGTCTGAATGGTCACAAGCGAGAAAGGATATTTTTTAATGTGATGTCCAGTATCTGGGTTTTGCATATATCTGAACTGTGTCATTTTGGAAAATATTGATGACCATGCAAGGCCAAGTATGGTACTTCAGAGGGCTGTGACAAAACCAGAGATTGCACCCCTGCAGTCTGTAAGAACAGGGGTCAAGAGTTTTCCAGCCTTTCTCATGTAGCTGAGCTTCTTCACCAAAGTGACACAACAGAAAAGCAGTAGAAAGTTCTTATATATGCACCAGTATATAAGCAGTCTGGACAATCAGAGGAGTAAGATCCCTGTGCAAAACTGTGAACTCTTTGAAATGAGAACATACACACTGCTTTTTTTTTTTTTTTTTTTTTCCTGAGAATGAAGTGAATTGATTTGCAGCTTCCCACTAACAATAAATAATGTCCAACTCTAGAGACATATTGTAGATCTTTTTTTGCTTCAGCAGTTTGACAACTTCTGAAGTGGAAGCTGAGTTAATGACCCAAAAATGAGAATACCTGAAAACAAGCCATCTTTAGGCCAGCCAACTGAAGTACATTTACACTGCATATAGAGCCAGCATGGAACAATTTTACTGTGTTGACTCAAGAAACAGAGTTCAGGTTTCATATTAGCTGGATTTTTCATGCTCAAGTTTAAGATTTTAATACAAAGTAAGACATCTGGGGACTTTCATCTGTTTAGAGATTAAATATGCCAAGGAGACTAGGATACAGGGAAGATAATTTTTAGTTATAAAGAGAAGAAAGTGACAGATTCAAGGGAGGCTATATAAAAAACAAACGTACATATATATAAATCTAGGTGTTGAAAAGCATCTTACTTCTGGGAGATGCATAAACATGCTGTCTCACAGACTTATTTTCCCTTTAGGAGGGCTAGACTATTCCACTGAGATCCATGAAGATAATCTCGAGGCCCCTGTCTTGCTCCATAGACACTCAGAGTGGCAAAGCAGGGTGCTATAATACCAACAGGCATTAAGGTTGTCTCTCACTCTAAAGGTGGTGGCCCTCACATCTTGGATGTGGTAGCCAAGCACACATGCTTTTTCTACCAGGTTATAGTTCAGAACCTGAGAAAAAAAAAATGGTCATGTCCCTCTAGGACTGCAAGGCCTAGATATTGTTTCTAAAGGGTTGTTCTTTTGACTTGACTTGAAAGGTAGTGATGAATGTCTAAATATACATACCTGTTGTAACTCAGAATGGCAGAGATAAAACTTTCCCTGGGCTTCACTAGTCCTTTCCAAATGAATAAGCAGTATTGTTCTTGATTAACTTACCCAGAGAGCACATTTGTCCCTTAGCATTTTTAATATATGGCCATATATGGGTTACATGGTTGGTAAATCTGTGTTGACTGGAAGGTGACAGACAGAAGGACAGGAATCCTGAAGAAGGTGTGTTGTTGTTGCATGGCAAACACAAGCTTACTTGTAGAGGGTGGCCTGTCTCATCTTCATACTCTGCAGCTGCTCTCAGTCACTAAAAGTTTTGAGGGCAGTGCAATCACACTAGTGTTGTTTTTTCTCCACTGTAGCTCAGTAGACAGTGGAAGGAAAAGAGTCACAGTACAAATCCAGTCACCATTAACTTGGGGAACACGGCAGCCAGGATACCACAGTGGAGCCATTCATGGGTTGAAGACCTGCTGTCTCAACAGATCAGAAACATATAGGGTACAAAAGGCTCCACACAGCTCCAAACCTGGCCTCTGCTCATGATAATGGCCTGTAGCTATATGACCTGAGAAAGACCAGAGTGGCACATGCCAGGGAGGGAGATGCAGAGGTGTGTGGGTAGCTGATCAGACCAAGTTACTCTCTAGACACATGGGCCTTAGTGGACAAATTAAATGATCCTACATGCTACTTTTGCTTAAATTAGACAACCAAGGCAGAATTTGCATTTAAGCCACTGATAGACATATGCTATGAAATCAATGGCAGTGCAAAAACATTCAGATAGGATTTAAAATAGCAGTGGTCCACACCACCACATGGTTTGTTTTTCCATTTTTTTTTTTTTTCCTTTCAAATCCAGGCTTCATAGATGTTTAGTTCACAGAAAATTCTCCAGTTCCTCAGCCTCATATGAAAAGATGACAGGAGACCATTTTCAGCGCACTTACATCAGCATACTCAGCTAAGATCCTGGATTTATGCATCTGTTTCTCATGTCTCATGCATACACCATCAAGATAGCCATGTTCCACTAATAGTAGTGAAATTTGCTGTTCCTTCTCCATTCTAATATACGGAATATTACTACAGATCAGATTACTAGTGAGGGTCCCAGTCACTCCTAAATTGGTGACATGAAGAAAACGGAAAGAATTTACTAATCTTTTCAATACTTGTCTGTCAAAGAGCCAGTAATACTTCACTGTTTCTGAGCCACTAAACAGAAAGATGAAAATCAAGTATGATAAAGATTGCACTTTTTTGGCACCATGGTCCTAGAACAGATTACTGTTAGATAATTAGACCATAAGCCTCCCCACAGCAGGTACTTTGGCTTTATAGCCACCTGGATTGTTTGTTAAGCACCCAGAGTGCTATTCACGCTTTAAGAACAAATTAATTATCATGAATCAATTAAAAGTGCCCTATCCATGCTAATGGGTACACTGGATCATCAAGCAAACCTATTCAGAAATTTTTATGAATAATATTCTTTCTGGAGTTAGTGCAATATTAGTTTGCAAGGTTTTCATCTTGATTTCCCTTCTCAGTTTATTTTTAACATACTATTTTAGCACAGAAGAACAGACATTCAGAGTCAGTGGTCTGTGAGATATTCACTGTTTATTTTTATTTTTTTCTGCATCTATGTTAAAAGTTCTGTCAGTTCTGTTTCCTCCTGACATTTGTGATCCTGACACAACTGATTCTTTTTAAAGGAGAATGTTAATGA
Source organism: Anser anser (assembly GCF_964211835.1). Taxonomy (NCBI): domain Eukaryota; kingdom Metazoa; phylum Chordata; class Aves; order Anseriformes; family Anatidae; genus Anser; species Anser anser. The sequence goes on from NC_139720.1 coordinate 62,982,943, forward strand.
TAAATAGAAAATAACAAATAAACACCTCTAAGCAGTATATTTTAGGGGAATAATAATGTATTCTGGTATTTATGAAACCAATGTTTGGAAACACTTTCTTGTCTGCCCCACAACCCTCAAGATCTTGGGACTAAATTGAAAGCAAAATGGCCTGAAAGTAAATAAATGTAGTACTTTCTATTCAGGTTGTGTATTTGTGGAACAGGATTTTGTTTTGATACAGTTGGTTGAACAAATCATCAGTGGCTGAAATCACTCAGAACTACCTTATTAGAGAGACAAATCTGAGGAGTGCAGCACAAATAAATGTTTGTGTCATATTTCATTCTCTCCCCAAAGAAATACAAAACATTTGCTCCCTATTTTCACAGAAATCCCTGCTATTCAACTGCTAACTTGAGTCACTGAGTGGAAGCAGGCAAAAAGCAGCAGGAATTCTAAAAGGAACTCACTTTAAAATTATGTCTTTATAGAGCACTGATCCCTCATTAGGGATCTAGTTAGGGGTATGATTTTGCTTTATTTTTCTCTTTTAGAGAGTATACTGGGGAATGTTTGTTGAACTAGAGGATTAAATGCAGTAGGATCTGCACTGTATGCATTTCTATTACTAAAGAGAGTGTTTTGCTAAATAGAAATTAAAGGTCCTTGATCACAATATAAATATTTGTTTATTTGTTTGTTTGTTTGTTTTCCTGGTTGAAGAATTGTGTTCCCAAAAGACATGACAAACCTGGTTCCCACAAAAGGGGCCTTAGAATTGCAGGCCGCTGTTTTCTGTGAAGAAATAGGCAACAAGGAGAAAGCAAACAAACAAACAAACAAACAAAAAAGTATTTACAAACAACTGGCTGACCACTGTATTATGTGGCTCAGGACAGAGTTGGTAAATCTTTGCTTGAGGAACCCCTTCTGATGACAGAGCTTCTATAGCTTTTTTTATATGGGGACACATATGCATCTCTAGAGGACAGAACAATTTCTAATCATGAGAAAAACTGTCAGCAGGACTTTAGTATGAGAATTCGCTCTGAAAACAAAATCTTGTATGAACACTTTTTAAAACATGTGGACAAACATATTTAATTATTGCACCCCTTTGCCTCCCACTTCTCCAAACCAAAAGTCTTCAGAGTAACATCGCAGAAGGGTGCAAGGGGTCTTCAGCAAAAGATCTGCTTTCTCTTACCAGTAAGGTCTCCTGATAGAGAATGGTGACAAAAAGATGACAGGCTTACAAACTAGTTGTTTACCTTTCCAGAGTACGAAGAAAGTCAATCCAGCAAAAGGTGTTTTGTCACAGTCTTCAAAATATTTGTGACATCTAGGGACAGTTTCATTTTGAAGTTGCAACTTGAACGGACAACATTTTGCAGTTTGCTCTTAAATATGTGATTGAAAGGGTCTGCCATCAGGACAGACACCATAACTTCTGTCTCAAGGCCTTGTTTAACCAAAGCAGGTATGATTGATGGAGTGTCCAATCTCTCACACAGTGCTCTTGTTAACTAATGTCAACCTGCCAGGCAGTCCAGGATCCACAGAAATTTTATTGGTCTCCCAGGAAAACTTTAGGATATATTCTTTAATTAGGTTATGCTGCATAAATATGCCCTAAACATTGGGTTGTGTGTGTAATATTTATGTAATCATTTGACATGTTGTTTCTATTTACTTATCCAATGCAATTAGTAGTTTTTGAAGATCGACATGCAAACAGATCCTATTTTTCTGAAACACTTTCCACACAGTTGGGGAAAATAAATAAATAAATAAATGAAAAGTCAGAATTTCAATTAGATTCCCAGAGAATGTTTCAGGGAAATTTTGATGATGATACAGTAGGGGATTGTTCTCTCCTCTTGAATCCAGACAAGAGGACGACACAAAGAGAAATATCAGGCAATCAAAGCATTATTTTTGGATAGCAGATACCTGCAAAGATTCTGTTTCACACCTGCATCATTGGCCTAAGTGTAGATCCTTAGACAAATCATTTCATTTATCTGAAACTCAATATGATTATCTGAATCTCAATTTTATTCTGTTGTATTCTCTTCCTTGACACCTGTAGATGACAGGAATCTGTGCAAAGGAAAGACTACTGAAGGCAGATAGTGGTAAACTTCTCAGAATTCGGATTTTAAAAACATTTTTCAAACACATTCTTAGAATACAGTTATTACTTTATACCACTCAAGAAAACACCCTTTTCTACTGGAAACTTGCAATATTATCACAGAAAAAAAGGTTGTTCTCCTTTCAAGAAGAAAAGGTAGATCTCTAATATTAAAGTATGTTGTGGTTTACTTTTTTGTTTGTTTGCTTTGTGGTTTCTTTTCCCCATTAATCAAGCAGCATAAATAAAAACACAGGCATTTAAATGTGTGTCTAGAAGAGACAATATTTTTTTAAAGCCATTCCAGCCAAAACAAGACCCCTGCTGTTCGATCAGTCTAAGAGCAGCAGCTTGATTTGTTTCCTTTTGCTGCCAAACCAGCATCCCTCTTGAGAGCTTTCCCAAATACTCTGGGGACAGCTAGTAGGCAGCTCATGATCTGTTAGGACCCACCTTGTTAAGTGTTTCATCCCATCTTCTAAAGTCATTGAATCATAGAATCATAGAATGGTTTGGGTGTGTTAAAGATCATCTAGTTCCAACCCCCCTGACATGGGCAGGGACACCTCCCAGTAAATCAGGTTGCTCAAAGCCCCATCCAACCTGGCGATGTCCTTCTTGACTGTCCTAATAGATGTAAATTCAAATATGGAAATTGTCAACAGATTTCACATTCATCATGTATGCATTCTATAGTTTTCTGATAACAGAGAAATGTGCAGGTATTTTATCTATGGTTGGTTTCTCTCTCCAGAATTTGCTATCTAGCCTTGCAACTGGGTCTTTCAACTGGCAGCATGATGGTCTTGTATCAATCAATAAATGGTTTTCCTCAGATCAAATGAAGACAAAGTGAAAAGGTGTGCATGGTCATAAAAAATATATTTTTAGATATGCACATTTAATCAACTGACTCTTTCACATACATAATCATTAGGTCCATTCACTGGTATCTTACCTGACAGAGGCACTCATACACACGTTTTCATGCAGCCATGGAAACCATTTCACCAGGGCTACGATTTCTCAGCAAGGATGGTACAGTAGCTAGCCTCTATTAACTGAAGACTGAGTTACCACGAACTTGAAATTATTTGTTTTTGTCATAGAGTGAATTTATCAGAACTTAAACTGCATACTTATCTATGTTACCTCCATACTTTTTGTAATCCATTGCCTTTCATATCTATACAAAAAATAAATCTTAACATGGTCCCCATTATCTTTTACTGAGTAACACCATACTTATCCAAGCTTACCCGTTTTTTTCTCTATTTCCTCCCTGATTTTTTTTCTTTTCTTCCAGTTAAAACCTGTCCCAAATCAAACTAAAACATTAACCTAAAATGTTAAGCTAAGCCAAAAATAATATTACTTTATTGGTGCAAGAGCCTGGATCAGAGGATACAAAGTATTCTGAACTACTTCCAACTCCTAAAGTAAGACTGAAAGTAGGCATGGATATTCAGGTGACCATTTTAAAACAGAGAAAATTTGCTTCAGAACAAAGAACAAAAATAACCTTTCCTGTCTTTCAACTCTGACCTGAAACTGAAGTAATAACATTCTACATATTATAACATATTCAGAATATCTGGGATCCTTCTAGGTCTTATATGCAGATAAGAACAATGTTTTTGCTTTCTTTTTGGCTCCTATGCAATTCCAAAAGTTGTCACTCCTCATGGCCATTTTTATCACTTATGTTGTTGCTAGTTCTGCTGCAATAAAAAAACATCTCCGTGACTTCTAATGCAAAGATGCTGTAGATCTGCTATTTATTTTATTTGTCCTTGTTTATGAATTCCTTGCACAGGTTTATTTGCATGATGATGGTGTATATTTCTCAGAGTAAGTATATTGGTCAAAATGTAAATCACAGGAATTTAGAAAATGTTACTCTATATTTCAAAATATTTGATGCCCACAGGAGTGAGTTTACTTTGTTTACTTTTTCCCAGAAGAATATATAATAAATTCTGCAAATAAATGGATGGATTACAATCTGTGCTGCTGTTCTTCATCTGAAAATGGGGGCTCTGTCTTGCCTGTAAACTGGTAATCTTGGAAGGGGAGGGCAAGAAACATATCCTACTATGACTTTATGCATGTCTAGTCCCTAACATTTGCTTTTTCTCAGAATCTTGATCCTTGAGGTAGCATCAAATTGTTCATTTGTAACTGCTCCTTTTCTTTAAATGCTCTTTGATATTTCTTTTAAAAAAAGACACAGAACAAAAAAAAGTGCAGAAAGCATAATGATATTATCACACATGCTTTATCAACTTATACTCAATGAATTTACAACCGGGTAAACAAAACCATGGAAAGAGAAATAATTAATTTAAAGCCATAACATATATTGGGCATTTAGTTAATGAATTGATTCAATATACATTTGGAGATATTTATATCCCACTGCCATACTGAACTTTTATATGAGTTTATCTTGTGCTCTATTATCAATTTCTTATAGTTAAAAATGTAGGAAGGAAACACTTCTGCAATTATCTGTTGCTGCATCAGTCCATTGTATAGTTAATAGCACAGTGATGGCATAGTGTTATGAACTACAGCCATTTTTGTTAGTTACTTGGTCTCAGATCCTTTATTTAAATTATAATCCTATGAAAAGGACCTCATTCCAGTTGCTAAATGGCTAAATAATACAAAAGAGAAGGCGTGAAAACAACATTGTTGTAATATAAAATGTCTTATTGAATAAATGTTTCTAAAAGTCATTTATTATTTTTTTCTCTGATTTCCTTCAGGTTGGGCAGCCGTGATGGAAACGATGAAATCCCAGAGGCCAGAATATAGTTCATTTTAGAGATAACACTTACAAACTGGTCAGTTGTCAGTTTAAACTTTCATGCTGCCTCCCCAAGTCCATGGAGTCTCCATGTTTCAGTGCCTCCATGCTTCAATTGCCACAGGAAAAGGGACAATAAAACATATTATCCCCTTGGTATTTTCTCAACTTCCAATCCCAAGCAGATAATTTACACCCAGAAGCTTGATGTTTTACCTCTCTCTAAAAACACCGAGCTTTTAGAGATCTATTATGGTAATTCTGGATACTCTTCTCAGCTACATAGACTTATTCATCCCCTTCGGGGGTCCTGCTAAGCTCTTGGAATTAGTCCTACAGTATATCAATAAGTTTATCAAATGAATGTTGACCAACTGAAGAATACCGTATTTTTTTTAATGTACTTTAATATTGCTTGTTGATTCTGATAACCCCAGTATGGATCATTTTCCTGAAGAATGACTTCAAAGAGGTGGCAAAGTTAATTTCTTTGAAAGACAAGCACAAGTCAACACAAATACAACCAGACAGCAAAACTAGGGAATCTGAAAATGCTTGGTGTCTCTTCTGACACCCATTATAGTCCTGTTACAATGTAGTTACCCTTTTCCTGGCTTCCCTGTGGTTTCCTCCCAAATCATTAATTAATAACCATATGGCTGAAGAGAAAACATGAGCAGAAGGGATGCACCATTTCTTTTTGAAACATCTCCTCCTCCTGACTACTGCTTGCCTGAAACTCCAACAACTCAACAAGATTCCACTGCTCACTTCCCAATAACAGGGAGTCCTGAAATATGCAGAGGTGCCTTGTACATTGCTGTTAGTGGTGCAAGAGACCATTTCAGAGGTTTTAGTAAGGAACATTCAAAGTTCCGCTTCCTTTTTTTCAAAAAATAGAAACATATATTTTTGCTTGACAAAGTCAAGTTTTATGTAAAATTAAAACCATGATAACACATGAAAAAAACCCCAGTTCTTATATATATATATGTTTGTTTTCCAAAACTAAGCATAACCAAACCCTTTGAACTGTTTCTGCGGTTCACAGTAGATTAAAAAAAGAGCCTGAAGAATATTCCATCACAGAGCAGGGAAGGGAGGACAGAAGGAAGGAAACTCTATATTTGGAGAATGTGTGTCACTGTCCTGGTTCCAGTTAGGACAGAGTTAATTTTCCTCATAGTAGCTGGTAGGGTGCTATGTTTGGGATTAGGATGAGAAGAGTGCTGATAACATGCTGATGTTTTAATTGTTGCAGAGCGGTGGAGAACCACCGTAACTAGCTCGGGGGATAAGAGGGTGGTGAAGGAGAAAGGGAGAGTGAACAGGTAGGGAAACATGTCTTCCCCTGTCCCCTTCACAGATTGGCTCCCTAACGAAAAAAGGCAATAGGTGTAATTGCTAATAGTTTCCGAGATATGGTTTCCAAAGTATAGAGTCGACGTCAGTGCTGAGTACAAATACCAGGTTAGAGTCATGACCAGATATTTCATCATTTCATAAGCCATTGTTACACTGCACAGTACCATAACAATCTTAAACCAGGGCCCGGAAAGGATAAACAGTGCAACAGGGAGCACATACAGAAAGTAACGCGCTATAAAACTCAATTTGGAAAACAGGCACAGCAGACTGGAGATTAAGGCAATCAACATCGTGACTAGCAACTATTAAGCAGGTCCAATACTTATACCAATTTTAGTTTAACACACTCTGGTCAAATCTGTCGATATCTCAACCCTTCGAGCCCCACGTTGGGCGCCAAAAGGACTGTTGTGGTTTAACCCGGCTGGCAGCTAAACACCACACAGCCGTTCGCTCACCCTCCCCCCTCCCCCTCTGGGATGGGGGAGAGAAACGGGAAAGTGAAGCCTGTGAGTTGAGATAAAGACAGTTTATTAAGACAGGAATATAATAATAACAATAATAATAATAGTGATAATGATAATAGTATTAATAATAATAATGTGTAAGAAACAAGTGATGCACAATGCAATTGCTCACCACCCGCTGACCGATGCCCAGCCTATCCCCGAGCAGCCGGTGCCCCACCCCGGCCAGCCACCCCTATATATTGTTTAGCATGACGTCAGATGGTATGGAATACCCCTTTGGCCAGTTTGGGTCAGCTGTCCTGGGTCTGTCCCCTCCCAGCTCCTGCTGCACCCCCAGCCTGCTCGCTGGCAGGACAGAGCGAGAAGCTGAAAAGTCCTTGGCCTGGTGTAAACATTGCTCTGCAACAATTAAAACATAAGCATGTTATCAGCGCTCTTCTCATCCTAATCCCAAACATAGCACCCTACCAGCTACTATGAGGAAAATTAACTCTGTCCTAACTGGAACCAGGACAGTCACCTTATCCACTACCCCACACCCCTAAAGAAAAATACAGGACATGCCAAAAAAATAAATGCTACCCTGCAAACTAAAGTTACAAGACCAGCTCACAGCTTAAGCTAATGTTGGGCTCCTCAGCCCACCATGTCCCTTCAAAAGAGAATTTGCCTCCCTCTGACTGCATCATGATAAGTCAGGATTGTGTGTTATGTATCAGGCACTATCAGTGAAGAGGGTGGAGAAAGCTATTTATTTATATAATGCAGTGTTGAATAGAGACAATTAGTTCTCAGGGGTGATATGCTGGGCCCACCACAGTTTAATTTTAGTACTTCACTGCTGTTACTAGCATACGGTAGGAAACATTTGCTCCCACGGAGTTTTAATTAGCAGACTGGAGTTCACATTAGCTACATTATTAACTCACAGCTCCTGGTTTTCATTTGTTATGCCATGCCTTTTGTAAAGACACCACAATCACCAAGTTTGTGGGTCAGATATTTTTAATTTTTCTAAAATGCTTTTCAGAAACCTCATTGAAATGCTCTGTCAAAGACTGCCAGGAATGTTCTATGAATGACAGATGAACATATATAATTAGATGTAAGGTTTGAACTTCCCTTTGATAAGTAATGGGCTGAAAATCCATTAGTGGGTGTTTTCATGTCCACCTGGTGCAGCTGCTCTGATGCAAGATTCTTATGAAAAAGAAGTAACTGCATGCAAACTAAAAGTACCAATCCTTGGAAAATCTCAGGACTGAAAATACAAATATATTTGGGCTAACTCAAGAGAATTAATGGTTGCAGGACACAGATATGAATATGGGAGAGTGTACGAGATCTCCAAATCAGCAGTGATATAAGGACTGCCATACAACTTATCACTAGGGAAAAGGTTTAGATTGCGCTGTGGCACATCAAAAAGTCTGCTGTTTTTTCAGGGGCTGCAGCAGCCTACTGCCAGACCAGCCCATGCAATTGTTTAGGTTCTTGGTTTCAAAATTTCCCTTTGCAACTGTTTGTTACCTGCTAGAAGCTGGGGCTGGCTGTGGCTCTGTTTCTGGAACACTCTTTTATTACTCACTAAGTGACAGGCAACCACTTGTATGTGTGGTCGACAGATGGTATCTGTCAAGTCCAAAAGGATTTCTGTCCAGTTTTCCAGAATCAAAAGGATGATAGCTTTTTCTTTATTTCTTAAATTTCTGAACTCAAAACTTGGAGAAAGAAAACTGGTCTACAGAGCCGTAGACTGTTACACTTTGTTTTACCCCAATGGACATTTTCAAGCAGGGTAACTGATCATCGGTTTTTTTCATCATCTATTCGTTAATACAGTTTGGTTTGGTTTGGTTTGGTGTTGAAGACATTAATACTTTACGAAGCTAAATCCAATCTGACTGTTGCTCCACTAAAATTAATTACATTGTGAATTTGGCCTAGAGTGACTTCAGAAGATATAATCATGCTGTGGATTTGGCCTAGACAATTTTTATTATCTTGTTTTCTTGTTTTTCCAAAGGGACTCACAAGTCTTAGAATCCATCTGCTGTTTTGTAAACGCTGATACCCTTGTTAGAGCTTTATGTAGTAAGTGTTCTTTTTAAGGATGTTAATTATACTAAAGCAAGTTGATGCTCTGCATCAGCTGCTGGGAAAAAAAATAAAATAAAATAAAACTCCAACAAATAAGTATTGACTTCAGTTGGATTCTGTTCAAGATTTTTCCCCTTGATGGGGAGAACCTTCCAAGCGGTGATACAATACCTTCACATGATTTGAAAATCAGTGTTAGATACACCAATATTCCACAGACACTACTTTTTCTCTCCTTTTTACTTGTCTACTGGAAGGGAAGAAGCTCAAAGGCGTCTTGGCTCATCCATTATAATTCTGTTATGAAAAAAACAAACCGCTTTTGTGTCAGGAGTGAAGTCCAAGGACCAGTTTACTGGATAAGCTGAGCTGCAACAACCTGTCTTCTTGATACTGAACCTCCATGTTGCAGTGTGTATTGGGTTTATGTGACAAGGTTTGCATACCGGGGAGTTGCAGGGGTGACCTCTGTGAGAAGAGTCCAGAAGCTGCCCCATGTTAGATAAGGGCCAGTTTCAGCCAGCTCCAAAGGGACCTGCTGCTGGGCAGAGCCAAGCCAGTAAGCAATACTGTTTGCAACTCTGGGAGAGCAGATTTAAGAAAGGGAAAAAACCTGATGTGCCACAGCAGCTGGGACAGTGAGGAGTGAGAAACAGCCTTGCAAACCCCAAGGTCAGTGCAGAAGGAGGCTGAGGAGGTGCTCCAGGCACAGAGCAGAAGTTCCCCTGTGGCCTGTGGAGAGGCCCCTGGTGGAGCAGGCTGTCCCCCTGCAGCCCATGGGTCCCACACGGAGCAGATCTCCATGCTGCAGCCCGTGGACGAGCCCCCGGTGGAGCAGATGGATGTGGCCTGGAGGAGGCTGAGGCCCATGGAGAGCCCCCACAGGAGCAGGCCCCGGGCCAGAGCTGCAGCCCGTGGGGAGGAGCCCACGCAGGAGCAGGGGGTCTGGGGGGAGCTGCCACCGGTGAGGGACCCGTGCTGGAGCAGCTTGCTCCTGGGGGATGGATGGACCCCGTGGTACGGAGCCATGTGGAAGCAGTTCTTGAAGAGCTGCTGCCTGTGGGCAGCCCCCGCAGGATCAGTTCAGGAAGGACGGCATCCTGTGGGAGGGACCCCACGTGGAGCAAGGGCAGAGAATGACTGTGAAGGAGTGGCAGAGATGAAGAATTAGGGACTGACCACAACCTCCTTTCCCTGTTCCCCTGCACCACTCGGGGGGGAGGGGAGGGGGGAGGGGAGGGGGAATGGACGGACAGATGGACAACACACGTATAGAAGAGGGTGAATGGGGAAAAGGCGTTTTTAGGTTGTTTTGAGTTTTTTTGTTTCTCACTGCTCTAGCTTGTTAGTAATAGGTGATAAATTTTATTAATCTCCCTATGCTGTCTGTTTTGCTTGTGATGATAATTGTTGAGTGATATCCCTGCCCTTATCTCAACCCTTGAGCCCTTTACATCATATTTTCGCCCCCTTTTTCTTTGAGGAGTGGGAGTGAGAGAGCAGTTGTAGTGGAGCTCAGCTGCCCATCTAAGTAAAACCACCACACAGTGTTAAGGAAATATGGATCTATTTTTGAGGTAACTGGATAAGATACTGCAACAGAGATATAGAACATGATTTTAAAGGAACAAAATACTGAAGAGAAATTTGTGACAGTCTTAACACGGAGAACAAAAGGCATTTATAAGCAGCTGGAGGAGGATAGAAACTGAGATCACAAACTTTGCTAAAAGAAACATTCCTGATATTGAAAATTTCATGTACATTTCTACAAAACAAAAAGATATCCTGATTTTATTGTCCCTCTTACTCTGGACTAATGGCAGAAGCCTACTAGATTTTTCCTATTTTAATTTCATAACACTTGGTCTCTAAACTGTCAGATAAGGATTAATATTTTCAACATTAGTAACACGTATATGGCTTGGGGATCTTTTTATGTAGTGATTAATCTTCTTATATACATTGCATAATTGTTAAAACATAAAACACAAACAAAATGCCTTCATCTGCAAGAGCATACTTCTATAAATTTCAGTGAGTGCACATAATTCTATTCTGGGAGATAGATCATTTAAAAAAAATAAAAATAAAAGCGCAGTTTTGGTGTCAGATTTAGCATTGCTTTGTAAATCCCACAACTCAAGCTCAGCAGCGATTCAAGCTCCGCATCATTAACAAAGAGCTGCTTCTGGATGGACTGAACACAACAAAATGTGTTTATTTGAAGCATATTTTCTGAAAGACCATCTAAGCTCAGGCTGAAGCTGTGACAGTCAAACGGGCTGTCAGTAAATCCAAGTGACTGGGTTTACAACCAAACCAAACAAAAACCCCATTCCAGCAAATGGTTCTGGTTCAGAAAATCATGTTTACCTTAGATCAAACTTTAAGAAAATCTGCTTTCTCTAAGTAGAGAGATATAATGTTCTCCTTTCCTTTATTTTTGTTTTGTTTTGTTTGCTTTTCTTTTTTTTTTCTTTCTGAACCAAAAATTAATTTGACAATATCCATTCATTTCTCACATCTAATTTTGGTGTATTAATGACGAGGTAGCAAGCACAAAATTGGACAGTCTGATGAGCACTCTGTTCAGAAGATAATTTCCTCTTTGGCTGAAGTTGAACAGAGAACATATTTACAAAAAAAAAAAATAAATACAATGAAATAACCCACCATCCATACTGTTCTGTACTTGCTGCAATAAAAATAAAATAAACATGGTATGTTTTTCTGTCCCTCTCACCATTGGAACTAGACCTACTGTCCTGAATGAAGAAATGGAGAGCATAATCATTTTTATGGTTAATGGGAAATAGGCGTCATAGTGTTAACTTCAGCAGACTATGCTTAACACATTTTGAATATATCCAGGTTACATTAGCAGAGAGCAACATCAAAGCATTGTTTTAATATGTTGATTTCTGTCATAAATTACTCTCAGCAATCCTATAATCCAATGAAAAAGGGTAGCTCATTAAATAAATGCTTATAGTGTGTAAAGACAGAAGAATACCTTCAAATAAATACTGCTACATTTGCAGCAAACCTGTCAAAGAAGGAGAAAGTAATCTTGCATATGGCATTTTGTGTTCTTTGACATGTGCCGTGATCAGCCTGGGCCATGCAAAACACAGAAGGGTTGCAGGAGAGCACGGAAGGTAAAAAAATTGTATTAAAAAAAAAAAAGGGAGAATAAGAAAGGAAAAAAGATATTTTTCAGCTTAACTTTCATTGCTGTATTAGATGTTTTCGCATCTTGCAGATGTCCTGTGATTGCCCAAATCTGTGAACATAATTGTGCTACAGCTCCAGCCACGTCTTAAGACACTTACTTCATCCTGGTGCACAGCTATTTAAGACCATCAGTCCCTGTTTCTTCTCATTAAAATAAAAATCACTCACTATTTCCTGGAAATAAACAGGCTGATGCTTTAATTTGTTAGAAGAAGCTTTGATTTACTGAAGTTACATGACTGGGCTCATAGCTTCCAACCAGACAGTCTGTCTCTAAGTGATAAGAGGGCAGCACAGGCCAGCAAACCCCATCCCACAGGAGGATGATGGCTGGGCTTCATTAGACTCAACTGATTTGCTGTAGAGTCCTGCTCTGTTTACCTTTACCCTTACCGTAACCCTAAAGGCTTTGTGAATTCTTCCTCACAGTACTGAGTCATCAGAAAATAACAAGTAAGAGTCTGTCATGGATTAGGAACTGGATAAAAATAAGACCAAAATCAATACAAGCAGAATTTCATTTCCACCCCTCTGACGAAGGAAAGCTTCCAGGTCTCTTGGCATTGCTAGTACAAATTAATCCATTACATTTCCCTGATCATATGTAAACAATAAGATGGCAGAATGGGAATGTAGTATAAAAGTATCATTCAAAGCCTGAGAAAATTTGAAGAATTTCATAAAGACTATACAAAAAAGTAAGACATCTGTGCCTTACATTGTTAAAATGAAGAAAAAAACAATCTTATCCGCTGGTTGTTTTTCTCTTCAATGTATTCTCTGCGGAAAAGCAATTGCAAACCAGACTTCTGAAACACATAATCCCTGCCATTGCTATTCAAATGCTATCCCTAATTCATACAATAATAACTCGCTTAAGAAATAAGAAGGCTTTTTAATTTCCGTCTTATTTGAGCCAGGTGGTCTGAGAGAAGTAGAGGCTGATGACTGAGAATGCTGCTAACAGGCTTATTTCTGAATGAAGATGGTGGCATCAAACCATTCAAATACTGCCAGTTCTCCAGGATCATCCATATTTGCCCCTGGGCTGTGTTCTCTTGCGTGTACTTGGACTCTGCTTTTGCTCAAGGCATCATCTCCCAAATACTGGATCCCAGGGTAGGTTTATCATGCATTTTGTAGTACCTCCATTGTCATGTCTGTAATGTTTCTCTGGAACCATTGAGAAAGTGCGTTCAGGAGATCATTTTCCCCACACACTGACAGATAAGCAAAAGTGATTTTCTGTTCTGATGTATCTCTGATATGACAGAGGACATATAAAAGCATGAAAGTGGCATCACCACAAGTCATGAGAGAGAGAGCTTTTTTTTTTTTTTTCTTTTTTTTCTTTTTCCCCATGAGTTGGAATACAGATATTAAACATAACCCCAATATGCCAGGACAGAACAGGTATATTTTGACAAGTTATTATTCACATTATTCAAAGTAACAAACAGATTATATCACAGCACATCACTACCAAAATAAAATAAAATGACATAAATAAATAAAATAAATAAATAAAATAATAAAATGAAATAATAAAATAATAAAATGTTAGAGTGCATTTCCACAATAAGGACAAGGAAATATGCCTGGCCCTATTTCCCAGATCCCACCACTTCACATGAACACCACTGGCCTGGATGAAGAAATGGGAGTGTATTTGACACTATCATCAGATCTGAATGAGCTGGGCTAGACTGGTAGTACATACTGAGATGAACAGACCAGTAAAGGTAAACATATTTGAGAAAAACACCTTGTATTTAACCAAAATGACAAATGGGATAACACAACTTTTGTGAGAAAAAGAGAACTTCTTACCCATTCATTCCTCTTAAGAAAAAAGAAAGAGTGCCAAGAAGTGTTTTAACAAGACATTTGAGGATATTGACAAACAGTGGTATCTGTCTTTGGTTATTAAGTATTCAAAAGACAGCTATAAATCATTGTTAAAGTATCTTTGTATCCTCCCTGATCTGTCATTCAAAAATAAATAAATAAATAAAATAAAAAATAAAAAGAGAGAGAGAGAATGAGAAAAGAAAAATAAAGAAAATCTGGAGTCCAAAGCTAACTGCATGAACAGTGCAGCTGGCAAAAGAGGATTCATGCATCTGCCCTGGGGAATCAGCCAGCCTGAAATCAAAGTCCCCAGACACAGTTTAGGCATTTAACTTTAAGAAAACTCTACAACATTCATAGACTGAAAGAGAGAGAATGGCTTTCAACAGATGGAAACAGTCCATTCATCTCTTGTCTACAACAGAGAATGTTGATGCCAATTTATTTTATGAACTGTAAAACTTCTACAAAACAAAGAAAAATCAACCACTAAACTGCAGTGCCCAATTCTGGATGCAATGGAACTGGCTCCTCATGTTGAGAAACCACTAGCTGCAACAGACACTAGACTGATGGAATGACCGACTTAAGAAAGGTAATTTGTGTTCTTGCTGCTAATCTTCCTACATTGCTTAGGTGTAGGACAGCTCTCTACATTGCTTAGAACTACTTATTACTGGTAGTAATATCAGATGTGATTCCATTCTTAAGGATGAATTGTGCTGAGATTTTTTTCTGATAGTTATGGCTTTAAGTAGTGGGGAAATTGAAAGTTTGCTGCTTTGGCTGAGGTAGCACCAAAGACTGAATGTTCACTCCACAGAGTACAGCTTAGTCTCTGTTTTGAAGATGCTACTGCAGCTCGTGTATACTTACTATCATATTGTTCCTGAAGAATATTTAATGCCATTGAGGCACAAGCCCTATCAGGAAGACTGAGGGAACAGAGCTTATTAGATATGAGAAGAGAAGGCTTTGGAGAGACCTAGTAGCAGCCTACCAGCCCATACAAAGTAGGACATCATCTAAAATGGAAGTCAGGCTCTTCACTGAGGTGCGCAAGAGAAGACTAAGAGATAATGGTTATAAATTAACAGAGTGTTAATTATGCTTAGATAGAATTAAAAAAAAAATACTTGGAGGATAATTAAGCACTGGAACATGAAGATTTCATCCTCTTTCTTTTTCTAAATCACCTGTTTGCATCATGCATTTTTTTTTCTTCATAGTAATAATTTGGCAAGGTCATGCAGTTTTCAGTATTCTTCTTTGTAGCAGTTTCAAGGGTGATCAACATAGTTCATTACTCATAGAGACAAACAGTTTTCACAGCTTAGCATGATTTTCATCATGTCCTACGTTTACAGTTGTTTTTGGGGGAACGGAGCCCATACAGATTAGTACACCTGCAACACCAGCACTTCCCATTATAAGAAATGATCAATTAGTTTGAGTGATGTCCACATGGAAAGGTTAGGTTAAATATCTTGGAACGATGGATGAACCAGAAAAGAGAGATTTTTTTTTTCTTACCACAATTAAGGTAGTGTTTCAGTACTCCCTTTATTGTGTCATTTTCTAGGCTATGTGATTTATTAATCTCTCCATTTTTAAATTCAGGAGGGCTGACAGATTTTAATGGTGCTTTCAAGTGTAATTGGTTCTCTGATTATAATGCCTTATTCTTGGGTCAAATTTCCAAGTTCATGTGCTGCCCAGATTTTTCCATCCTGAATTACTTTTATCTCTGCTATTTGCTGTAAACTCTTGCCAGGTGTGTCAGACAGATTTCTTATCTATGACACTGCCAGTTTTTGTTGGGCTTTTTGTCTTTTATGTGATTGTATTTTGCTGGCAATTTTGACTTGAAGTCCTACAATGTTGTAGCAAGCTGCATAGAAGTTAAAGCCTCATCTGCCTGTGTTTTAAGTTCAAGAAATCTCTCTTTTAAAAGTGGACTAGGTGCTTCTTGTCCAGTGGCGAACAAGCTGGTATCAAAGTTATTTCCTGCTTTCTTCATTGATAACAGTATAGAAACTATTTTTATATACACAATGCAGGTTGTTCCATTTATTCTGAGAACACTGTCAAAGGTTAAGGTGAGAATGAATCTTGTCTTCTATGAGTGCAAGTATTTATGTCTTCATGTAGAAGTTCTTCTCAGTACTCAAACACTGCTGACAATCTGAAAACTGAAATGATATCTTTCTTATTTATATAAATCCTACAGGATTTATATTTTTCTGCTAAATCGAATATGATCTCAGTTAATTTATGAATCCTTGTTAATTAGTTCATTACTTTGATTTCAAGGATGGCACATCTCATTCTGATTGTCTCTGGTTTTCACTTAGTGACTGGAAACTGCCTTTAAGAACTTCATAAAGGAAGAGTGTGACCTACTCACATTTAACGAGTCAGCTCTCCAGAATCAGAAAGACTCTTCAGGAAAATGGCACATGATGCTTGCAGAGGAGGGGCCAGTTCATATTAAGAAAACTAATATGGAGAGATTTTTGGAAGAAAAATATCCCATTCACTAAGCAAGTCTTGTAGACACATGTACAGGAAGTAATGTTTTCAAGAGAGATCATATATTGAAGCACACAGGTGAAACAGTCAGACAATGGGCAGACAATGCCATTTAGAAAGGAAGCAAATACTGGCAGATAGAGAACCTATGAATGATACAGAAATTAAGACCAATACTGACCAATAGCATATTTCCGAAGGGTACAGCAAGGGCACTATGCAACTGTCGATAGCTGTCATGACAAAGGTGGTTATCAAAAACCTTCCATATACACTACATATTCAGAACTCAGACTGTTGAGGGGTAATGTATAAGTGACTGGCATGGGTTTTCATTTCTATTGATCCCCATCATTTAGAAAAAAAGAAAATGTTAGAGAAAACTATATATACATATATATATATACAAATATATATATAAAGCAGAGATTCATTATTCCAGTGAGGAAAAAGAAAGCCTTTGCTGCTATATGATATAGTATGAGCTTTTTTGCTGACATATACTGACATATACTGCACAGCTGACATGTACTGCACAGCTAGAGGCTCATTTAAGATACAGAAGAGCAAACGTAGCAGCACGTAGCACTGCTCAACAGCTGCTCATCCTTGGGGCAGATATAGCTAGGGGTAGAATAGCCTGAAACATCCTCCCAGGTATATCTTTTTATTTTTAGTAGTGTGAGATATTTCATTTTATCATATTAATCAAATAAAACAGTCTGTGATCACCAAGGGAATGCTTTCATCTCAGCCACTGATCACTTCATAAAACTGGCAAGGTTTTTTCAGCCTCGCACTGACTTAGGAATCCCCTTCTGCCCCCCAAACGTATGGCATGAAAATAAATAAGATCTTATCCTGAAAGAGGATAAAACTTGGTCATATCCTTGAAGTATGTCATTGCTTTTCCCTCTTTAAACGATGTTAAGTTTTCATACTGTCTCTTTGTAGGTTACTGAGAATCTGTTCTAACAGTAGTATCAACTTATAACTGAGTTCAATAAATGTCAAGTGCTCCCTGGTTACCCTAAAAGTAAGCTATGTTAAGTTCAGTTGTCCTGAACTTAACAGGAGATTTTTATTTTTTTTTCCTCCAAATGGAAAAAATGCTTATGGAAATGTTCTATGTTAATGCATGATAAAGATTAAAAGGGACTGCAAGAAATGTATTTGTCTAAGTGAAAGGTTTTTATACCCAGCTCAGTTGCTTAATGGAAGAAAACTCTACTCAAATAGCTTCAGATTTGTTTGCATGCTTGCTCTTACTAGAGCCTTTAACATGCATGCTAGAGCAATGAGAGTTGAAATTCAATAGAAACATCTGATGCTTCATTGGCGTATCTTGGGAAAAGAGAAAAAAATTCCATGTTTGGAATTCTTCTCTTGCAGCAAATGGAAACCCTAAAATTGAAGAGCTGCATGTTCAAAAGAAAATGTGGAAATGAATTACCAATCAACACTCTGAGAACATTAAATAAAAGTGATAGTAATCTAAAAGAAGGCAGAGGCTTTAGAGAAATACATACAGTGCATTGGAAATTTTGCAATGCTGTGTCAGACGCAAACATTTTCCCTTCTCAAGAGATCTCTTCTCAGGGAGGTAGGCAATGCTATCAGTCAGTTCTAAAACATAGCAAGAAATCAAACTTCTTACAAAAAACAGAATTCCTGTACCAAGGCTTCTACCTAACATACATTTGAAATCAAGTAATTTGACAAGATATTGTGAAATGAATACAAAGGTAAGCATTTTTAGCAGGAGCACTAGCTACAGAGATATAATCTGGGACAGTTTCTTTTCTTCTACTGAAATGTTTTTGTTGTTTTTGTCTTAAACATTTTTGCTGTCATTTATATCAGAAAAACACTTTCTTCTTCTTCCTATCTCTAGCTTAGCATACTGTTAATTCATTTCTAACAGAAAGCTTCTGAGGCTTCTGGAATTGCAGCACAGTTAACTTGCCTTTAGAGTGACTGGACTGCTAGATGCTTGTCTTGTGTTTCAGGGCTTTTGAGTCACCAGACAGAAATAACCTGCACATCACTCTCTTTAAATTACAGAGGGCAACTGCTGAATAAATTTGCCTCCTAAGTGCTTAGTGCTTTTCCCTAACCTTTTTAGTTTCCAGCACTGCCTATGAAGTAGGAACTAGAGTTACTTGCCCACACACCCATCCAAAAATCCTACTATACAAAGTAACTTTAAAAAGAGATCTAGAATACAGGAATGCTTACCACCTAGTTTTGTAGCACGTGGTATAATTAGTTAGTTAATGACATTTAGTTAATACCTGTGCTTCAGTAACTGAGTCATGAACCTGTGACCACTGGTCTACTCCAGATGAAGAGCTGTGGAAGTAGCAGTGGACCTACCCTTACCTAGCTGGTTCTTTAAGAGGATTTGCACACCTGTAGATTAAAAAGACAGTACTGAGAATGGCAACAATTTCTGATAACTGAACAAAGGTTATTACTCTTCTAAAGTTCTAGAAATTAGATCACACTGTTGTAGCCCTAAGAAGACATGATACTGACATTGACAACTTGTGATCTGGGGGTCTCTGAAATTATTGCATGTTCCCAGATTTGGGTGCATAACATGCCTGCATCCTTACCTCACACTGGGGAAGGATGTTGCCATTCATAATCCCTTTCTCCCTTGCCTTATACCTTGGCTTCCAATGGAGGGATCGGAAAGGATGCACAATGGTTCAGCCAGGTTCCCAGCCAGAGAGCTGGGACACCAGGCCATGCTGTAGCCTAAGTTCTGAATAATCTAGATGTAGATGTTTTCTTGTGCTTTGCAAAAAGACAAGTATTAACCAAGTTGTTAAGTTTATAGGTTTATGCTTTGCTCTGTGTAGAAATGACCCATTCCAAAATTGTCTTGCAGGTGTTTTGCTCTTATTGAGCTCAGACAATACTGCTGAACCAAAAGCACTTGAATGTTATAGTAATCAAAACTGAGATTATTTATTTTTATATATATATATATATTTATTTTATGTCCCCCTCATGGCTCTGTGCAATAAGCCAAACAGAGATTGCGATCATTGTTTATATTAACAGTTGTCAGCATAAGGTGGATAGTCTACTGGATATGAAAGTTGGGTCAGCATATGAGGCAGTAACCTACTACAAAGAACACCTGTGCCTTTGCCAAAATATCAATTTATGATAGGGTGAAAAGGTCCTATTGTAACCTGACCTGTGCTTCCAGTTTCAGTCTGTGAAATCCTGATAATACTTTCTTACTTCAAAAGAGTCTGTGGGTTTATTAACCATTAAGGATTGTCATCAAAGATATGAGAAGAAACAAGACCTAAAAATACAGCCTGCTGAAGAGCTGAATGGGTAAAACCTTTTACAACTCAGTTGCAGACAACAAGAATGCAGTAATTGCCTTTGGGAAGACACAGTTCCCTGTAGTTCTTCCCCAGCTATTAAGATAAAACACATGGTTGATTATTTCTGCCTACAGAAGGGTATCAGGAGAAACTGATTTCTCTCTCTCTCTCTCTTTCCCCCCTCTAATGATCCCTATATTCATGTTTCCCTTGTACCTCCATTTAAAAGTCCCCAGTTTATTTGTTCTACCTTCTACCCAGAGACGTGGTCCTCTATTACTTGACATCAGTGTTCCTAGCTTGTGGAATAAAGCATCTGGACAGTTCAACAATACAACATAATTGCACAGGGTGTTTTTCATGTAAGGTTACTTCTCCTGCTAAGTGTCTTGACAAATAGACTGCTGAGATACACACTTTAGCTCCTTCAGTCCAGCAGAACATGCTTTAGCATCAACCCAGACCCATACACTATGTAAAATCAAAGATACTAATGATACTTAACCACAACCCAATGAGACCCAGTCTCTGTGCTGAGACTAGTAGGAGGTGGTCCACATGCATGCAGCACTCATTTCCAGATTCCCTCAGGCTGTGGCAAGGTGGGGAGGGTCTTGAACACGCTGTGCAGAGGAGACAGCAGCTTCCCTGCAAGATGTTGCCAAACAACCAAGTGGAAGACTGAAATGATTAGCTATTTTTCATTATCCTTCTATAGCTGCCTGCAGGAACAGAGGGAGATGTTTATTTCCCTGTAGCCTAAATCTAAAAAAAGCTACACTTACAACTAACAAGTCAATTTGACAAGCAGGTATGGGGTACACCTGAGCTCTGAGATCCATCAAGCAGCATGATAAGTGCCTTCTGTTCTGTGTGATGGCCATGTGAAGTTTGTGGTGTGGCTGCCCAGCATATGAAATTGAGCAGGCCTTATGTTTTGTGAGAAAAAAATAATAATAATAAAAAGAACTGAGCTTTAATCCTCAGGCTCTGAAACTGTTCCTGAACAGCAATCTGAAATGGCAAACCTGAGACATATGCACACGCAAACATGCACTAAGCCTGTTTGATGTGGGAACAAAATAGAAAGGCTGAGTGGGAAAAAAAAATAATGGAATTTTCATTGTAAGAGAAGAAGATTCTGTGGAGGTGTGATTTGAAGAAAAAAGAAGTTCTAATTCTTTTTGGGAATTTCAGCTATTAGAGTGTAGGGTCTGGGGAAAGTTTGTTTATTCAGTGTTTATCCTGGAGCGCTCCACACCCCAGTGAAGTAAATGGGACTCTTTCCATGTCCTTTGAGGAACATGGAATCTCAGTCTGATTTTTGTGCTTCCTGAAATTAAGATCTTTTAAAGACTCTGTATCGGTAACCAGAATGCACAGATGTTGCCTAACATAAATATTTAAAATGTTTTGGTTTTGTCCCTGAAATGTTTTTCAAAAACATGAAGTAGTTTTGACGAGGACTACAGGAATGTCTCTGATACCTCAGGAAGCTAAATGCTGCCTTAAGGGTTTCCTCTTCAAATCCTTATGTGCAGATCTCCCCAAGGCTGGAAGAACCAGTTTCCTGTTCAAAGTTGCCAGTAAAAAGCATAAAGATTCATACTGAAGTAGGGCTAAAGAGTCTGCATGCTTGTGTACGGTCAGAAACTGGGCTGTATGCTTCTCTGTCCCTTGTAAAAATTGAGGTAAGCTCCAGTACTCCCATTATAATTTAAGAGTAGTACCAAATATAGGAACTTCATTCAGGGAATAATGAATACTGTGAATTGTGCATTAGCATTCAGTACAAGCTGTTTAGAATAGATTTACCAGCCAAATCTGGTTTAGTCTGTTTTAGCTGATGTCCATTTAAAGTGGCCAAGGAGGAAGAAGTAAATGTACATTCAAAAAGCAGAACTACAATGGAAAATATCCAGAAAAAATAAATAAATAAATAAATAAAGCAGTAAGGCTTAACTAGCAATACAACCTGCAGATTCAGATGACTTGCTTTGGAAACTAGAAGAGTCTGGATTTTACAGCAATGCTGTAAGTGCACTGGTGTTCTGACTAGAAATCATCATTGTTATATTTAACCATCACAGGAAGCCAACACCACTTGTGCTTTTTAAAAAGTGCATTTCTGACGTATGTGGCACAGTTATTGCTGGGTTTTGGTCATCTCAGATGTTTATAGAAGGGCTCTGGAGGTTTTGGAACAGGCTGAGTTAAGCACTTAGCTATTCATTTCTCAGAATTAGGATTCAGATCTCACAGAAAAGTCACAACTTCAGGAAATTACAAAGTCCCATCTAAATCCATAATAAAGGGAAAATGCTCGTCAGAGAAACACAACAACCAACACAATCTCTTCACCCACAGGGCTGTCATTTCTCCATGATTGGTCAAGGAGAATTTGCCCTTGGTAAAGCTGTGCTGACTGGCTCCTGATTACTTTCTTGCTATCCATATGTTTGGAAATGGACTCCAAGAGAATGTGTTCCATGATTTCTCCAGAGACTAAGGTGAGGCTGATTGACTATTGACCTCATAACTCCTAACTGATTTTCCAATTTATAGGAAAGACTGCAGTTGAACAAACAAACAAAAAACAAACAAAAAGCATTCTACGCTTTTGCAAGCTGGCTAAAACATAATGAACCCAGTTTATTATGGAACTATGGGGGAGAGGAGGGGAGGGGAGGGGAGGGGAGGGGAGGGGAGGGGAGGGGAGGGGAGGGGAGGGGAGGGAAGGGAAGGGAAGGGAAGGGAAGGGAAGGGAAGGGAAGGGAAGGGAAGGGAAGGGAAGGGAAGGGAAGGGAAGGGAAGGGAAGGGAAGGGAAGGGAAGGGAAGGGAAGGGAAGGGAAGGGAAGGGAAGGGAAGGGAAGGGAAGGGAAGGGAAGGGAAGGGAAGGGAAGGGAAGGGAAGGGAAGGGAAGGGAAGGGAAGGGAAGGGAAGGGAAGGGAAGGGAAGGGAAGGGAAGGGAAGGGAAGGGAAGGGAAGGGAAGGGAAGGGAAGGGAAGGGAAGGGAAGGGAAGATTTGGTTTTATCTACCAATAAAAATTAATCTATGGTTAAACCTTGTCTGATTGAAAATATCACTGTTTTTTTTTTAAAAAATATTTGTTTAGATATCAGTATTTAAATTCTTCGGGAAGAAAAGAGGCAATACAACTAATAAAATTTAGAGGTATCACTCTATTTCATAAGGCTGAAAACAAGTTCGGAGAAAAAATATTATGCACTGCAAACATTATTATATACTATATAGTCTTATAAGATTCCTAATACAAAAATTAGCTTTATAGAAATCCTTTCCAACTGAAACATGTTCTGAGAGTCTGAATCCTGGAAATACAAGTGTTCTGTTCATACAGTTGCCAAAAACATTTTAAAAGTACAGTGTGAACCCAAATTTTAATTGTTTACATGTTTCTTTGTGTTTTAGTAGGTGACTGAAGTAGTGACTTTCTTTGACTCCAAAGAGCATGATCCAAAAAGCATGTTGAAAGACCAAATCAATGGAATCAAAAAGGACAAGTAATGTATTTCCACATACCAGAAGTCTGATCATCCAGAATTCCCTGCAGAGTTCCTTTCATAACCCAATTTTGAAATCTTTTGTGAAGAATATGTGCACCATTTAACCCATTTTGTCCTGGGCTTCAGGGAAACAAAACGTTTTGAAATTGATGGGTAACTTCTTTGTATTTCACTGCCTCCCCAACCTACTGAAGTCAGCCCAGGAACCACATATAGGGATAATATCACACCAGAAACCTTCTCTTTCTATTTAGGTATGTAACCTGACAGCACACAGGCAAGAAATTGGATGATGGTATTGGCCTTAGAGGTCATCTGTATCTTGTGCCTAGGGGAAGAACCCAGAAGAGACCCCTCTGATATCCAGGTGGACAAAAAAAAATAAGGCTGAAAAGAACTTTCTCCTAGAACTGAAGTTGCACTGTTTTGTGTTCTGGTGATCAAGGAAGAAACAGCAACAGTAGTGACAAGTCACATCATGCAGATAGATTTAAAAGCAATTTTCAGTGGAAGTAGAAGAGGAAGGGGTAAGGGATTATTAAGAGAGATTAATCACAAATAGATGTTATGCTGTCCCTCATTTGGGCCCAGGACTGTATTTATATACATGTATGTGATAAACAAATCTTAAGCTGAAAATTGTAATGTGATTTCTCAGAACATCCTTTGATGTTAGATACAAGCTGAAAAATAATCTTCACTTGTAAATCCGTGTCACTGAGTTTATCAAAAATGTACACTGAAATAAGAAGGCTTAGAGTTAAAAATAAAAATCATATAAGAGAAACAAGCAAATAAAGGGAGACTATTTCTCCATACCTTTCTGCTGTCAGTCTTCAATTATCTACAAAATTTGTCCTCACATTGGTTCGAGCTTCTCCATCTACCAGTAAGGAGATATCAAAGTTTGAGCAAAAAGGGGGAAAAAAAAAAAAGAAAAAAAAACACAGTATTTTTACTGCTTTTTTTTTTTTGTACTTAGTAAATAATCAAAATTAAAAGTCAATCAAGAAAATTGCTACTGAAAGAAAAAGTGACAAGATGACGGGCAATTACCTATTTTCACTTCTGCAGTCTTATCTTTCACAAACCTTTGTACCTTCAAATTTTTGTTGTACTATGAGCAGCATGAGTGATTTCAGTTGGTATATTACTATAAGACAGGCCTATTAATGTTTCTGTGGACTTCTTGTTTTGAACTTCACAAGAGTTACAGATAGTGTGTTGTTTTCTAAGTTTCTATGCACACTAAACCTGTATATTCCCTACTGTGATGCTTGAGTAACAAGGACAAACAGGTTATTACAGACCGTTCTCACACCATGACAAGTTATGGTGGCATCAGTGGGTGCAGGTGTGTGCCAACAAGTACAGGTACATATGTTTCTTGAGTTTGGCATTCTCTGGTGTGCACACGATGTTTAGTGTTGCTAGGACAGAATTCCTTACAATAAGCCATGTATCAATCTTTTTGCACTGACAGAAAGAACCCGTTTAAAGATAAAACCTCATAGTCCACTGCTGTGAAATCCTAATGTGTTTTTACTATGACATGTCACCACATGAGAAAAATGGGTAACTTATTTGCCATAGCATTTCTTTCCACTGTTAAGGACACTGGGTACCACATCAATTTAAGCAGCTATTTGTCCACCCTTCTTCAGGAAGTTTTTTACACTATATGTAGTGCAACTATCGGTAACATACATCTGGGTCCAAACAAGAGAAATCATTTAATCGTTAAAGCTACTCTGTTAGAAAATGCGTATCAAATATATATATATATAAGGGATGATTTAGGGTTTGCAAATCTTGTTTTAAGTCTGTAGGAAAACAAACAAGCATGAATGTAGCTAATAATAAGCATTTACATATTTATGGCACCATGCTGAAATGTTCTGCCTCTTGGCATGAAAACAGGCTGGAATTCTCTCTTTCTCTCTCTTTGTTTGTTTGGCTGGTTTTTAAGATGCAGCTTTCAAATTTTGAACCAGAACTTCACATTCCACTGGGAAAAATAATAATAATAATAATTTTTTTTTTTAAAAAAAAAGATACCTACCCAAACCTTGCTATTGAAAAGGTAAATATTAAATTCACAGTATGTACTGCACAGAACTGGTAAGACAGTGTCTTCCCAAATTTGTTGGCAACCTGAAACAACAGGCTTTGAGAGAGCTGGCATTTACCATCACATCAAATTGTCAGCGCTAACCAGTGATTGTGGAGGTATTGAATTTTGAGTGTCCCAAATGGAAATGCTTCGGAGGCATTCCATTTTAATTCTGCCATGTAAAATTGTATTCTCTTATATGTCAACAATCAGAAATATGAGAGACCCAAATCACTGTCAAGATTTTGTAAATTTGTCCTCAGAAGTATAAAAAAGTCAATTTACAAGTCAGTGTGATTAACTGCTGTGCCACCCAAGAAAGGAAGATATTTATCCACTTAAGATTCGCTTTCATTTTGGTGTTGGGCTATTGGTACCAAAAATATTTTTAATAGATCATTGATTTGTCTACAGATTACCTACTTTCCATTCCCTTAGACAATTAAAAGACCCCACAGATTAACTGTCACCTCTGACTCAACTGCCTGTTTCCTCTTTTATTTAACAAACATAATATTGTTGACAGCACTTGATGTGCAGCCAGCGGGCTGAAACAGCTCCAGTTTTGCAGATATATTCCATTATCAACTTCTTGCATGCCAGTGGTTTTCATCCACTGTCCTTCCTAGACTACATATAGGCAAAGCTCCCTGTAAAGCATGGTAGATTAGATCCCCCAAGAAGTACATAATTCTCATTATAAGCCTTTCTGAATACATCATGCATTTTTAGTGTCTGCCTTTTCCAAGTCATTACTGTACCACTGGCAATTTTGGATCTTACTGGCTTCCTTAGAGTTTTATGCTGGCTCTTCTTTTAATTATGACAGTCAGAGATGGGAAGGCAGTAGGTTTAAATTCTTTCAGTTGAAATTAAGATTCTTTAACTGCAGCATTTAAACTATTAAATAAATTCACTGGAACACAGTTGCAATAAGAATGAGCCTCTTGGAATTAGTCATAACTAGAATTTGGCAAGCAGCTTATGCTAACATACAATTAGCTGTTGGGATTTAACAACAGGTTTGTACAGGAAATATTAGTGAGTTTGTTGTCTTTCTGATTAATGCTATTAACTCTTTTGCTTTCAAGTCCTTGTTGATCCATTTCTTCAGATTCTGTTCTTTTCATCTTGGAAGCATAGGAGGAGTTCTTTATTACTACAGCTTCATGGCCTGAAATGTGAAATTGGCACAAGTAACAAATATTTGAGTAACAAACATAATATGACAGTATTGCCTGATGTCATACAGATGACTGCAACAAAATCTGATGTCATAATTTCTGGCTCCCCACAAGCTCTGAGCATGAGGCAGATGTGCCTATAGCCTGGAGCTGATTCCATTCATTCAGCCACTGAGTCCACTGCTTCCAAGATATGACTTTCATAGGGCTGGTGATGAAAAGTACTAAGGCTTTGTAAGACAGCAGAATCAGCTGCATTGCTTGTGATCTGGGTGAAAAAAGTTTACACAAAGGGAATAAAAGAAAATTTCCCTTCACATTTCCTGATACAGACATCAGGACTCTGATCCCTCTATGTATTAAGATACAACTCATCCACTGATAGCTTGTTCTCCTATTATAAAAACTTGGGTTGGAAATTTAAGGACCAGCAGGTAATCAGCAGCAATCTATGGAGAACCTGGTTTAGGCATTTTCCACAGTCATGCCAGCAATCAGTGTCTAATCTCATCTCTGCATTTATTTATTCTAGCCGCTGCCTTCTCACACATACATAGAGACTTAGAAATTATAAATACTGACAAAAACATTAATCTGAAATTAGCAGGAAAAAAGGTTGTATGGTTGGTCTTCTGAAAATCAGATTTATTGCTTGGTAAATTTCCTCAGTGGACATCTTTCAGTTTCAACTGAATGCTTCAGCTAGTGAATTCCAATGTTTACTTTTTGCTTTACATATCACAAAGCAATAGAGATCATTGATTAAACAATGTGGGGATTGTGGTAGCTCCTTAGTGCTAGTGTCCCTAGAGACCTGAAGAGATAAAAAAGCATATTTCCACTCCCTCTTTGGAAGCCACCGTATTGCTGCAGGGAGACCTTTATATCCCCCTGGAAACAACAGCTCATAAAGCTTCAAGTGGCTGTCTGGAATACTGAAGTTGTCTGTTGCACCCTGTCTCTGTCCTTGCAGTCTGTTTGGACATCAACGAAAGGGCAAAAAAACTGATCCAGAAATCCCTAGAAACCTCAGCTACTGTAGATATGCTCCAGCTTGTTTCTTTTTTTTTTAGTGAAAATAGTTGATGTCCACTGCTTTCTTACCAAGGAGAAAGCTGAAGTTAAAAAACTAAAAAGTTTGGGGGGAGATCTTACTTCTCACAATCTATCCCACAGAAAGTAAAACACACATACGCACACACCCTTTGGGTCCTGGTGCCAAACCCAGCCAGGAACAGATAAGAAGGGCTTACAATGAGAGATTGCCTCCCTGCTGTGTCCAGTACAGATTCTCAACAGGTCATGTCTGTAACAGGGCAGTCACTCACAGCCTTCTAGAGCTGCATATTTCTCCACAGCATTGCCTCTGCTGACGTATGTGTCTCAGCACTCTGGCCTCTGCATGCTGCCTACTGCCTTGGTTGCAAGGAGGTACATGAAAGGAGTGCAAGTTCATTCTCTAGAGTCCCCATAAATGGAAAGTCTCCTACATTGCACTCGGGGATTACAGCTCTGGCTTCACTGTCCTGTTTAGCAGAAGGAGGAGGCTCCCTTTGCTACCAGAGTAGAAAGCAAGTCCAATTCTGTACTGACAACATATTTGAGGACCTTTTCCTTTACCCCACTGCATGGCAGCTGAACAAACTCTGTATAGATAGAGAGCATCTGAACTTGAGTCTGCCTAGCTCCTTTCAGCTCAAGCAGGATATTGTCTTGGGGAAAAAAAAAAAAAAAAAAAAACGGAGAGAGAGAGAGAGAGAGAGAAAGAAAAGAAAAAAGTCAATATGATCTAACCAAGAAACTGAATTTGTTCCGCACTGTGTACTTGTTCACAGATACACCACATCAACACAAAGACACTGATAAAAAGCACAGAACCAGTAAGGTTTGAAAAGAGTAAATGTTAAAGAATTCTGTTTATCTTTGCTAGCAAAACTTGCTCTGAAATGTTTCCAAGTTTGCACTCCGCAGGATATTTATTTAAAAGGAAGGAGAAGGAAAACAATAGACCTAAGTAAAAAATCCATCAAAAAACATCATTTCTCTGCCAGGTGCAACAGAAAGGAAGATAAGACAGATAATAACACTGCTGAAGCAGAATACTGTTTAGGTTGATGGATGAGAAGTGCTGACAGCTTGCATAGACTGGTGGTGTGGGGGCAAGCTGTTGGTATAGTGTCATACAAAAATATATACATCCTTGTTTTGCTCAAACACAGATCTATAACAAATAATACAGTCCATCACTGCTTCTCATGCTTTTTTATCTTTGAATATGAAGTTACAGAACATTAAAAAATTCATGTAGGAAGTGCTGCTATACATATGCAGAGAGCTGAGGTATCCATATCTGAGAAACTTCAGTTTGTTCCACTGTAACTTTTATGCCACCGAGAATCCAGCTGTCAGCAGAGATTGTATTCAACAAGATGGTAGGATATAGCACTTGGCGCTCTGTTAAGTGAACACATTAAGTTCACTGGGAATAATGTTAATACGTTAAGGGATGTGGGGAAAAAGGAGGCAGTTCTAAGGAACAGTCATTGCGTCATGTCTTGGCACTACTGAGGAATCTGGTGAGATGAAAGGGAGGAGTGTGATGCTGCAAGGTGAATATACAAAAATATAATGTTGGAAGAGTTGCACTGCATTTTCATTTATTTATTGTAAAATTCCTGTAAGAAAGGCAAGATTCACAGATAGAGGTGGATTTATTATTTTATTTATTTTATTTTATTTTATTATTTTATTTTATTTTATTTTATTTTATTTTATTTTATTTTATTTTATTTTATTTTATTTTATTTTTTAAACCAGGCCAGTAGCTGGAGAAAATGAGCAAGCTCTTGGAAACACAGTCTCTTAAGCAAATCTTAGACTTTTCCTTAGATATTCATGGCTGTGACAGCATTACTGAATGTCATAGTTCTGAGAGCCCTTTTCAGTTGTGAATCCTGAAACATAGAGCAAAGGTAGAAAAAATTATGAACAGTACATTATATAAGTAAGGTATAGCAGTTTTTAAAAGTTATTCAACAAGAATAGAAACCAAGTATCCAATAATCCCTTCTCCAGCATTATGCTTACTGAGTCGACTGTAAGGTTTTTTTTCCCCATTTTAATCCTTACTCAAATTTTGGAATTGACAATGAAGTCATATTCATGGTATCACCTCCATGAATGTTGTAAGACCTCTTTACATCACACAGGGGGCCTTAAGGGCTTGGGAGAATAGTTGTATTTCTCCTGCCAGTTTTGCTAAGACAGAGTTTCAAACAGGGTGGACAGAGCTACTTTAGGCAGGTTGTTATAAATACCTCTATACCCGGACTCCCCTTTCAAAGAGGATTTGAAACAGAAAATTGAGCTGGGTTGGTTACTTCCTGGTTAGTTGACTATAGGAACAATAAAAGCACTTATTTTGCAGGTGGGAAGCTGCTAAAAGCAGTTATTTCCTTAGCTTATTCTGTTTGGTATGTAGTGGCATGCTACTAGAGACCCACAGAGCACCTCACACATATGTTCCCACAGCATCGTAGGAGGAAACAAACAATTGACTCAATTGACTCAAACTGTGTGAACAAATAAAGTTCATTCTTACTCTTCTCATATTTAGGAACAAAGGAGTCTTTTTTTTTTTTTTTTTTAAAGGAATTTATTAATAATTTAATTGTGACAAACTTTAGATAAATACTAGTTTTACAAACCTATACTGGTTTTACACACCTAATGCATGACTTCAGATTGAAATAATTGCTTTTGACTACTCTCATTTTAGTAGAATTTTCTTTCAAATTCCTTCACTCCTCTTAAAGAAAAGTTTGCTGAGCCTTTCTGAGCTTTTCAGTAGCTCTCAAACTTTGAAAAAAAAAAAAGCCTCTTTTTAAGTAAATATGAATTAGTGCCAGTATTTTTATTTTGCTACCATTTAAAAATAGATTTCTTTTAACACTTTGAGCTCCCTATTCTTGTAAAAATCCATAAACTTTTCTGTTCATCAAAAGACATCTTAAAATGTTACGCATTGATAGTAAAATTTCTAGTAAATTTTCATTAATATTCTCTCTTTTGCAGTGCAAGCTTAAAACATCATAGGCAGTTATATACAGCCCTGGATCAGTAAAAGGAAGAGACAGAAGTAGCTTTATCCCTTCTAGTGCTCCATGATCTTAGGCTACCATATTTTGCAATGCCCAGCTGTTCAGGGACTGAGCAGCAGTCCCCAAAAGCATAAAAAAAAGTTGCTCACAGGGATGCTGTTGTCAAATTCCCATATGGACTTTTAATACATTTAATACATGTTTCTAAAGACTGAATCTTCCAGTAATTTGAACAGAAAGGTACAGCTTTCAGCAGTACTGGCTATAACTTGGAACCCAATTTACACAGGTTTTAGGTCACTTTGAAATCCCACCCCCAAGTTACAGGGAAATCCAGGAGCTCTGGATTTCAGGCAAGGCAAATGCTCTTCCTAGGGTTTATTTGCTCCCCTAGCCTTCAGTGGCACCTAGTGGAAAAGAAGAAACTTGAAAGGAGGAACAGTTTGGAGGGAAAAGTGTACTACACGGTCTTTTTCCAGCTCCACCAAACAAAGTTCCTCCAACCCCTCCAAAGGAATAAAGATGTGAAGTAGCTATATAGTAAATAAAATAAAAATAAAAATAAAAATAAAAAATAAATAAATAAAAAGACAAGCTGCTGGTGTAGAGCAGAGCTGGCATTTACTGGTGACATGAGACTGTTCTCTTGATTTTGGATTGCCATTCAAAATAAGCTCAAGAGTTGCCACATGTACAGGTAGAAAAAGAGCTAAACACAACATTAACATAAAATAGCAATGCTAGAACAGTCTGGGTGAAAAAGTGAAATGAAAGAGTAAATCTTACCTGGGGGCTACTGGAATCTCTTAACACTTCTTATTATAAGTACATACATTGCTTTGTACCATTTTTTATATTTATATATATTTTTTTTAACCAATGCAAACACTGAGTTGCCTATATCCGTTTAAAAGTCATAGTGGGAAGTTTAAAGAAAGTCTTCCTCCTCACCAATTGTACCTCTGTAATTTAGTAATTAAGGTTAGATTATGCCATTTTGTGGAAGAACATGCATCCAGCTTCCTGGCCTCTTCATGCCAATTTCTTTGTATTATTGGAGGGTCTGTTTGCAAAACTCCTTCTTGCTTCAGCTACTCTTTAGGGATAAGATCTTATTTTTAAATTTCCCTTCCTCTCCCTTTCCCTCCCCTCAGCCCCATCAGCTATCAGAGTTCCTACATGATAATCTCATGAATTTGGAATTTCCCATTTATAGGTGTTTTTGTTGTTGTTATAGTTTTGTTGTTGTTGCTGTTGTTTTTTGTTTGTTTTTGGTAGTGGTGGTTTGTTTTTTGTTTGATTGGTTGTTTTTTTTTTTAGGTCTTGACAAAGTCCACAGCCTCTTTCAGAGCTGTACTTCTTTGGCTTGTAGCATTCTTGCCATTTCTTACTCAGTACATTGAGAAATCTAGCCTGTAAAGCTCAGTTATCCACATCATCAGTGCTATGCCACCTGTCTTCAGTTTGCCAGCACCTAAGTCATGGAGTTATTTTCCATTTTTCCCTTAAAAAAATGTGAATTTTCAAGAAACTAAAGCAAGGATTCATACAAAAGGCAAAGGGAATTATGTACACTCAGTTACCCCTGAACTTCTGAATCTTAGTGCAATTTCACTGCCTTTTTTTTTTTTTTCCTGGTGAAACATTTGAGGAGTATTCATGTTTTAACACAGAGCTTTCTGATGACTGGTCATCTCTTTATAGCCAGAATAGATCTTTCCATGTGTCACTCTTTCACTGCACTGTCTTTCCATAAAATATTACACTATTCCTGTAGTCCACCCTTCCCATTCTTGTACTTACTTGTTCCTTCTGTATTCCTTGAGACTGTCATCCCTGTACAGCTGAAAGAATGCCAAACAAAACAGTACACTAGTGGGTTCTTTCTCCCTTCCTACTTCAGCTGCACAAGCAGACACTGGGTTATTTCTTTCAAAAGAAAAACATACTGTTCACTTCTGTGCTCAAATATTTTTGGCAGAGTTTTCATGCAAAGAACTCACTGAATGCTGAAATATAGGACAGGCTCTTTTTTTTTTAAAAAAAAAAAAAAAAAAAAAAAAAAAAGCTTCTGTCTGTCCTGTGGTTTTTATCTGTTCTTATGTATTTGTTTTGATTCATTTCCAAATTTCAAGAGTGATGGCTTGAGCTTGTGGTAACTGTCCTGGGTAGGTGGCTTGTTTGTTTGTTCTAAACATCCTCTCCTTTCATCTGGTTTGGTATGTATGCACCAAACAGTACTGAGGCCAAAGGACAGAAGGAATCCAGACAGACAATTTATCAATAGCTGCAGCTCCATTCTATTGGACTACTGCATTTCCAGCAGTACAGATTACCCCTGTCTACAGTACTGCTTGTCCTCATGGTGCCAAATACATCATTGCTAGAGTCTGCTTTTAGCATTAATCCTGTGGTATTGCTCATATTAACCGCTTCAGTTGTTACCCAGAGTATAATAAACGAGGGATTGTTAAGGGTGCCTTAATTGCTATGAAACTACAATACCAGAAAACTGATGGAAAGAGTGAATATTGCCCATTGTTTATTAGACAAGTTCAAACATTAGCTTGCTGGAGTGGGCTAACATTTCTAAACCTTAGTGCCTAATAGTAGGCTTCCGTTAGGATATTTAAGTAGTTAAATATAAGCCTTCACATACATGTTTGAGTAAGAATACAAAAAGTTGATGTTTCTCAGACTCGTTCTGGTTTGAGAATTCAACCTATGCACAACATCAATGAAAACAAGCAAGGCAGAATATAATTAATAGGACTTTAAAAATTAAATGACCTCTCTTTAAACGATTACTCACGCTAGAGAAGGTTGCTTAACTGGTGATAAGAAAACACAATTTATCATCATCATTAAATACAAAGGAGAAAATGAGGGACCCACAAGAATTAGAACAATTTCCATTGACTTTATTTCATACTGAAGTAGGCCATGACTGACACCTTTATTATACTCCAATTCATCTACTGACAGTCTCTATATTGGATTTTAAATGAAAAAACTAAATTTCCTGAGATCTCAGATTTCCTAACAAATGGTCTTTCTTACACAGTGTTTTAACATGTATTATATCTACATGTGAATATTAAACAGCATTTTACAATTTTACCTAGTGATTTAATTCCTTTACCACACTCACCATTTTCCCTAACACTAATATACTCTGTGTTTGTCTTATCTCTTCCTTCCTGTTTCCTTCTGTTAAGTGTTAACACGATATAATGAAAGCTGCAAACAGATAGGTTTCATATCTGTTGATCTGTTCACCTTTAATTTTAAAATAAGGTACTGTAATTTCCTTCCCCTTCTTGGGTTCTGTTTTAGCTTCCAAAAACCATATTGCTAGTTGATATTGTTTTAGAAAACATTTTAATGCTTTGATAATATTGCTCAGGGACTACACAGTACAGAAGTACTTGGAGAGGAAAAGGATACGTCTGTTTGCAGTTCTATTTAGTGTTTTAAGGACAAAAGAAGCGTTTCATTTTTTTTTATTTATTTTTATTTTTATTTTTTTTAAGTCAATACCTTTTCAATCCCTTAGTTTCTTGGAAAGTCACTAAAGTCATGCAAACTCAAATAACCAGTCTAAACTTACTTCTAGATTCACTACATCCAGAATTTCTAATCTTAAATTTGAGACGAGACTTAAGAAAACTTTTCAATTAGTGTCAATAAGAAGTAATGTTAAGAAAGCTATATAGGGTCTACAGGACCCAGCTCTGCACACAAACAAAACTTTTGTATTATTGAAGGTGAGACCTTCCCTGCCTAACCTCTCCCATAGAAGGGATGACTCTAGTGCTGTCTGCAGAATGAGGAAAAGATATTGTCTCCAGTCTTGGAGCAAGGGACATGGTTTAGTGATAAACTTGGCAGTGCTAGGTTAGTGGTTGGACTTGATGATCTTGGAGGTCTTTTCTAAACTAAGTGCTTCTGTGATTCTGGTTCTAAGGCAAACTGAAGAAAGAATCACTTTTAAATCCATGCGGCAACTATTCAGCCTTACTAGTAACATTTGCTTATTAATTTAGACGTCTGGTTTAATATGCATCTCTTAGGGAACATTCATTACAGGAATAGCTACAGAAGTCAGCATAGCAATAACACAAGTGAGAGGGGGGAAGGAAAAAAAAAAAAAAGCCACTTTGTAACAATAGGGTGATTGGTAGAAATGTTGCTTGGTGCCTGTCTATATTCAGCTCAGATTTAGTTACCGCTATGAAACCATCCTTTCATAGCTTTAATAAAAATAAATAAATAAATAGGGGGGGGGGGGGGGGAAGGGGGGGGAGGAAGGAAGGAAGGAAGGAAGGAAGGAAGGAAGGAAGGAAGAAAGAAGGAAAGAAAGAAGGAAAATAAGGAAGGAAGGAAGGAAGGAAGGAAGGAAGGAAGGAAAGAAGGAAGGAAAGAAAAAGAAAGAAGGAAAGAAAGAAGGAAAAGGAAGGAAGGAAGGAAGGAAGGAAGGAAGGAAGGAAGGAAGGAAAGAGAAAGAAAGAAAAAGAAAGAAAGAAAGAAAGAAAGAAAGAAAGAAAGAAAGAAAGAAAGAAAGAAAGAAAGAAAGAACATACAGAGGGATAAAATGGGTTGGAAAAATACAGCAATTTGGCAGATGAAGGTCCCACCTACCAAAATAATGTACATCTGTCCAGGACTTATAAGCCTAATTCCCACAAATAGCTACAGAATAGTCAACTGCTATTTTTAGACTTTGTGAGGAGCCAAAGGAAAAATAAAATATACAGCTGGAAAATTGCAAATGTATCATTAGCTAGAAAATCTTGTTTTCAAAGAACATTTGCAGACACATTTCACAGACTTTCTTTTTGCAAAGTATTCCAACATCTATAATAGCCTCCTTGTTCTTTTCTATCTGCTAAAGAACTGGTTATTCTCCAGGAGCCTGATCCTAGCAGCAACTGGTTACTCCTTAAGCAGTATGAGCAGCTATCACTGCTGGGTGGTGTTCTCTGGAGTCACTGACAGATGTGGATGCTAAATGTCTTCCAGGGGCTCTCAGCACTTGACAGAATCAGCCCCCACCTAGAAGTTAGCAAGAGTCCACAATGAGCATTAACATCTTTCCTTATTAACAACATATGAGAGTAAAATGAAAGGTATGAGATCATCCTGCAGTGACTCTAATGTGTCTGTATTCATGAGCGTATGGAGGTGTGAGGCAATTCTGAAACAGAAGTGATCAAAAACAACCCTTAAAAATAGTTCCCAGTAGCAGGCACAATACTTACGTACTCAAGGTAGCACCTTGGTAATATAGAATAGACATAAAAAGCAAGAAACAAACTGATATTACCTATTTCCACAAAAATGATAGCAGGTGGATCTTCCTTGTTGTCATCACAGCAGATGGGAACATCCTGCAATCACTGGAATTTTTTTCTGTCTGATTTCCTGGTCCTGTCTCCCCAGACTTCTCGTTTTCCCCCAGCTTGTCCACACTAGAGCAATGAGCCATATTTTGGCTTGTATCAGGTGACATATGTTCATTAGTTTTCAACGCTGTGTGACACTAGGTGTGGATGAAGCAAACCATGCCTAAGAGCAGTAGACATGGGCTTGCAGAGGTACAGCACTTTCTTGCCAAAATACTGCCCTCAGCCAAAGTGAGGGAGTAGCAAGGGTCTGCTCTGTGCAGACAAAGAGATAGTGGCCAGGTCCAGCCAAGAGCCTGGATCACCAAGGAAATGCATGAGGATGAGTCAGATCCAAGTTCAACTCAGGAAGTCAGTCTGCAAGCTGAGATTCAGGTCACCAGAGGCCATGGCCAGGTACAGCTGAGGCTGGTTGCACCACTAAGGCTTGTTTGTGCCCTCAGGGCGCTGACAGCCGTGAGGAAACTGGTGACTCATGAAGGAAGAGCCTATTAAAAACTATTTTTGTCACCCTTGAAGAAATTCTGTAATAACATCCAGCTGTATTGTTGATATCTAATCATGAGGAAGGTGCTAATTGTCAACTGATAATGAGATTGTAGCACACATGTATTGAAACAAATCTATGGTATTGAAACAAATCCATGAACTGGCCCATTGGACAGCTTTAAATGCATTGAAAAAATGTAAATCCAATACCAACATAAAAGGATGCACATGGCAAAGTAAACAAGCACAAGGCAGGTATTGACCATTCATATATTTAATATCATGGGCAACATTAGGATTAAGAGAAAGGGTGTTTGGAGGGCTACGTGCATACATCTGATGTTGTACCTAGGTACAACTTGTACCTAGCCTGAGCCTCAAAGCTCCTAGGCACATTTTGCTAGTGATTTAGAGTCTGTTTTACAAAAACACTTAATCATGTAACAATTAATATAATTTGCACAGTGAAGCTTAAACAGATCATTGAGGTAAGGTTAAGAACATGTATGCATCTGTTCCTCAGCTGGGGTCTCAGAGGCTGTAACACAGATGATGATGTGCTCTTCCTGACACATGCCTCCCACAGCCTCACTGTCTGCCTTAATTCATCAGTGCACAGACTGTCCCTCACTGTATAAAACGGAAACAGAAATGAAGGTATATTGAAACAAAGGGAGGGGATGAGATGAACATTGTAATCCCTCTGCCACAGTTTCAATGGAAACTGTAATACTATTACTATTACTTTGATTCTTGTATGTGTGTGTGATGTATGTGTATAGACAAAATATATGCACATACTGCCATTTAATCTCAAAGTGCCTTGGATCTCAGTTATACATACCTTTGGAAGAGGATGACAAAAGTTATCCCATCCATGGTGATGGAAGAAAGAATTTGGGCAGGACATGGAGGGCGGATTCCTACTGCTGCAATACAAATTAAAACATCTTTGTTCTCTTGCAGACTGTAAAAATAAACAGTATAGAAGTGATTTTTTCCACCTAAGGAGAAAGAAAGATTGAGTTTCTCTGCAAACATGCTGGGATCCAAGCCTAACATGGAATCACAAGCATGTTTAACCTGATCTGTAATGCAACCCTGGCATCTGACCAGTCATGTTCCAACATTTCATATCCTAATATAAATACAGTAAAACTTCTAGCTGCAGCAACGAGCATATTTGTGCTTCCTAGATCCCTGTATTACAGCACAGCAACACCTTAAAAAGGGATTCTTCTACAAAGGGACATATCATATTGAGCAAATATTTATGCAGACTGTAGTGACCATACATAATTATTGTCACATTTTACCAAAATTTCTTAACCAATATTTCTTCTCATTAGATTTTGAATGCATTTGTTTATTCCTTAAAAATAGTTCCATGTGGTTGAACATAGTAACTGTGGGACACTCACCACAGTGTGTACCTCACCTAGTGTGATTGTTCTTGGCAAGATTTCACTTCCTTTCCCTGGAAAAGCTAGTCTAAGATGTTCCACAGTGAATTCTATTATGGAAGTTCATTGAGGGGCACTAGACATTGACACATAACCAAATCACAAACTGATTCATTTCTCATTCATTACCATCACAAAAGAATGAAAATACAGTTGTCTTAGGGGTCAGGAAACTTATCTGTATGACTGTTGAATCCAAACCACAGCATACTGCTGCATTAACTTTTAAAGTGTCTGAGGTGGACAGCCTGCAAAGTTGATATCTTACATCTGTCTTTTCCATCTATTCTGCCCTGTACATAACAAAAAATAGAGGTCCTTTTATGAAAAGCTGAGCACAGCTTTTACTGGTTCCTGGAGATTGGGCACAGTGGGGGATTTGTCTGCCAGAGCTACTGCCTATGAATCATCAAAGCCCAGGAGGATTAGAAATTCAGACTGAGAAATGTGCACAGCAGCAGGTCCAGGCCGTGGATGGGAGATGCAAGCAATTACTCACTCACACTCTATTTTCTGGACAGGACACGTGAGCAAGCAAAGCCGCAAATAAAGCACAACCAGTAGATTAATTCAAATTCTGCTGGTGTAGAGAAGTGTTTAATAAGATGGTAGACATGGAGTAAAATGAATGTACTGTGCACTAACACTTCTTGATCATAAATCTAACTGCTAACTCAATGATATTTTTGTTGGGAATCAAAAAAAAAAAAGTACGTTCATCCAAAAAAACACCAAGGCAAACAACTTCATTGTATTAGTGGTTGAGAAACCTATTTCTAGCCCCAATTTAAATGGAATCCAAACACTTTCATCCATTCTTTATACTGCCATCAGTTTGGGTTTTTGGTGCTGTTTTCCTGGCAAGCATTAGTTTTCCAACAGAGACATATATATGATTTATTTATATGGGACTGAATTAGGAATTTTTTACATCAAAACTAGAAAACAAGCACTGATCGCTAGGGAAACATTGCTTTCAGAAGAATTGCAAGGTTGCAGGAGTAAATTAATTTAAATGGTTAATTTGTATTAGACGGGCTTATTAATATTGTAACAGTCATCCAGATGAAAGCAAAATTACTCTTCATGGCAAAGTAATATCAAACCATCATTTCAACCTCTAAAAAGGCATGTAACTATTTATTACAGTGTTATAACCACATATTATACCACATCTGGATCTTAGGAGATTTCAATGCACAGGCAAAAAAAAAATCAGAGCGGAGGTAAATTTTTTAGAAGACTGCATAATTATATGGTACATAAAAATACATCTTTCTCTTAGAGTAGAAGTAAGAGTATGAAAGTCAATTCAGTCTCAGACAAGAGGAACAAACTCCTTGCGAGACTAGCTGGGAAGTAATTTATCTTCTTTCCCTACTGTAGAAGGCTTTGCACAGTTGACTGTGCTCACCATAGAAAGTGAGGGGCAGTGCCTTCTTTTGAGGAAGGAGATACTGCCCACGGTATCATGAGCAGGTGTTTGTCACCTGGTTATGACTTGCTCTGTATGTCTCATGTAGAAATGTTTGGGGATGTGCCCATGCAGGGAGTGATCAGGTCCTCTCCTTGTGCCGTCCAGGTGTGGACATGACCCAAACACACATTATTGTTAAGTGACTATACCAAGATGATCTACTGAGAGCATCTCCCTGGAAACACAAAACTGGGAACACACAGAGCTACCCTCACCTTCCCTGACCTGCCAGCCAACAGAGCTTGTGGGCTGCAGAATAAAGCAAAGCTGTTCTGCTAAAAGAATAAGCCCGTGCTGCCTGACCAAACTGCATCCAGAGACACCATACCTCATTCCCTGCTTACCACTGGGAGCAGCAGAGCTGTGAAACACACACAGTCATGTTTAAATCTTGGCAAATCAGCAAACCTTACCCAGTCCTGCTAAGAAGTACATTTCAGAATTATTTTTTGTTCCTCTGTAGATTCGGGTTTCTCATTAGCTCATAAACATTTGATTTTTTTTCCCACCTTATATTAAGCAATGGTACTATATTTTGGATTTGCGATACAGCAGTATTTCTCCTGACTTGTCCATTTTTCGATTTTCCTTTTTTTTTTCCCTCACTTCTATTCACAGCTATTAGAATGTGTTGCTCTAATTTAGTGACCTGAGTAGAGATATGAGACAATATGAGAGATATGAAGATAGAGATATGAGATCATTCAAAACCTCATTAAAATAACTCACCTCCAAGCAAGGCTTGGAGTCATAAAATGAATAAAACAAATGAAGAAGAAAATGTTGTTAAAAAGGAACAAGTGAAATGAATGCTACTTTCTGTTTTTCCAACATTTCTCAAAGATCATGCCCTACCTCCAGCTTCACATATTTAGGATAATTACCACAAGCTAAAAACAAATTTTCAAATTCTTGGTGGTGTCACCTTAAGGTCAACTCTTTTTTAAATCTTCTTTGTGTTTGCCACCCCAATAGGATCACAGAGGATGACACTCGAAGACCATGGAGATTTGTTGCTCCAGCTGTTATGCAAATCAGCTATGGTTTTGTAAAACATAGCTCTCTGTTGCCAGCTCAGCAACTGATCTTCATTCATTTTTTGGTAAATAGTCCTGCTTTTTTAAAGGGTGAAATAAGAGTGCTGATCTCAGATTTGGCAGATGGAAAATATACAAAACACATAGTGGTCTCGCTTCGAGAGACTGGTCACAATGAACATCTGCAGAGGGCAACAAGCTGAAGAGACACAAGGCAGAGCCCCCTCCATACTACCAATGGTGCAAGCATGGCTGATACCCAGGGGCTGGCCTTGGGCTCTTCGGTACTCTATAGACACAGAGCAAGAAGGACCTTACATTTGGAAGTCCAGCTGAGGGCTGAAGATAGAAAGAAAGAAAACCCCCAAGGGAGCGCAGAGAACAAACACACCCAGTGGAGATGACCTGTAAAGAGATGTTTCTGAGAAAATTCCTCTCTACTAGTAACATGTTTCAAAAGCTTTTATATGCAACTAAGCCCTTGAAATGGTAATAATGGTAAGGATAGGTTTAAAAAATCAGGCAAATTTTCATATATGCTGGCTGTTTTGTTGGTTTTCTTCAATGTAAATATAATTTTGGAGACCAAAACAATTTTCCTAGTTAGCTTTCTTCTCAGGGTATGAAGAACCCTGTATGTAGTTTTGCATTCTAGATGTAAGTCTTTGTGCCTGTAGCACAAATGAAGTTATAACTATAATCTACATTTATTTCACATTTTACTCAAGATGCTTCATAATTTATTTCTTACAGTTAATCTAGACCTAGTAAGATAGCATAAAAATTCTTATTAATTTT
Source organism: Anser anser (assembly GCF_964211835.1). Taxonomy (NCBI): domain Eukaryota; kingdom Metazoa; phylum Chordata; class Aves; order Anseriformes; family Anatidae; genus Anser; species Anser anser. The sequence continues at coordinate 63,024,377 of NC_139720.1, forward strand.
ATTAGAAGCTTTATTAAATATTTACCAAAGATTTATGCAGTTCTGACAAATCTAGTTACATAAGAAAAAAATACAGATGCTTATGAAATATTTAAATATATGTCTGGGAAAAAAATCAAAAATGCATTTAAAAACTACTTTATGATAAAAAGTGAGGTTTCAAAATTGAAGTAAAACTCTTCTAATTTACCTAATAGATATATTTCTAATGACCATTTCCTTGACCATTTTTTAGCATTTTTTTCTGTAATATCTTTGGAACACTGGATTCCCATTAGTTTGTATAACTAGTGAAGTTATGTTTTCATAAACTAATTCATTATAGTAATAATAATTAATTCATCATTAATTCATAAATAATTTCATTAGTTTTCATAACTTCATAACTGTACCTGTTTAGGTGAAAGTTAAAGCAGGATAACAAAAATGTTCTCATGAAGCTACACTACTTTATTTACTAACACAGATAGATCTTCTAACCACAGACTGGAAACAATTACTGAGCCAAAATCAAATTTTCTCACATTTGCTGCCTCTCAGATGTCTTTATGAGCATTAATAGTTCCATTTTCAAATTCAGTTTTCTTGGGAGGAAAATGAATGTAAACATTGCCATCATTCCTGTTCTCAATTTTCCTCATATTCTTGCAGCATTAGAGAAATGTGATTAGTACTGAAGTTTCTGCACTGCCAAATGGGAAGATGAAAGCTACTTGCAGTCAGTTTGTCTTCTGCCTCTAGAGAGAACATCTAACTTTCTATGTTCCCCCATAACTGGAAATATTCCTCCTGCCAAGAGAAGAAATGATCATTCTGAGGGAATAAAGTGTGTGCACGGGGTAAGGGAGCAGAGGATTGGTATTCTCTATTTCCCTTCCAGAATGGTAGCTGTTCATTTAGAATAGAATAGATTTAAAACCTTTCCTAGCACTTTGCATGCTATTAAAAGAAAAAAAAAATTCTTCCTACTCCGTGAATTGTGCAATTGAATATTCTCTTTTTACTCTAAACATGGTTGCATGAAGGCAATCTCCTTGTTCTGTAATGAAGAAATGTATCAGATCGTGTAATGATTTTTCACCAGGATGAAAGTGGTATGAGTTTCCAGACTTTCTTGATTAAGGGTCAAGTAATCTTGCTTTGCCATAGAGTCCCTACTTTGGGATGTTCCTGAGGACTTTTTGATGAGTAAATTGCACTCAGGAAATTCTCTGGTGTTTCTGTGGAAAAAAAAATAGATTACTTTGTCTTCAGGCCTTGTAGTTAGGAAGGTATTTTTAATTATGCAGAGTTTCATTTGCAGTTGTTGAAATACAGTGCTAACTGGTTGGACTCTATGAAGCTCTGTGGAGCTGCAGTGGTAGTCAGACATCCTACTAATACCCCTACATGCATCTTTTTCTGAATCATAGTTAACTTCAGGAAAGGTGAATATTTTTTGGAAAACATTGCAAGAAACAGCTTACCTACTTCAGAGGGCAAGAATGAAAATATACTTCGTTTTCCCATTTGAAATATGACCTAACAGCCATTTCATAGGAAGGTTCTTTGAAGACAACACTTAAAATTCAGCAGGGCAGCTTCCCTTTTTCTGCTTTTGCTCTCTCTCCTCCATATGGCAGTGATATGCATTTTATAGTTCCCAGGAAATTTCTTTCTCATTTGATTAGACATTGAAAAAAAAAAATATCTCTCTACATACAGATACAATCAAAACTTGTTAGGAATTCAGAGTGTACGTGCAATGAAATGCTCCTACCTGGGTCTACAGGGACAGAGCAGCACTTTCTCTTCAGTGTCTTCTTTTTCTTTCACAAAGAAGGAGGGAACACTATGGCAGATGTTGGCAATTTTGAACTTTGTGCCCTCAATCTCTTTCCCACAACTTCTGTCTCAGCCAAAAGTGCAGAAAGACACCAGAGGCTGAGCTCTGTGCCAGGGTACCAGCCCTCCTGTATACAGGACAAGCACCTGACTGTTCCTGTGTGTGGCTTTACACTGGAGTGAACACAGACCAGAGAGCAGAAAGCCCCCTCAGAGATGCCTGGGTCATACACAAGGGTAAGTACCACAGTAGTGAGGAAGTTTGCAAGAGCAGAACAGGGCAACAATGCAGAGAAACTGAAAAGAAGTTGAGATTATAAACAAAAATAAGAGGTGGGAGGCAGCAGAAGAGAAGAGAACAAGAACTGAGAACTGGAGATGCTGAAATGCAGGAGAAGACCATGAATGAGAGGTGAAGGAGAGAGACAGGACAGCAGCAAAGGTAGACGAGAGCAGGGTTGAACCGAGGCAGGCTATAGACACAGGGACCAAAGAACTTGCAGCCACTGGAGAACTCTGCCCTGCACAACCTGGAGCTGAACTCTAATTGCTGTAAAAAATAAGAAAAGATCTAATATAATTTTGTCTGCACATTATGTTGTTATCATTACCTGATTACACTTCATTGATTGCCTTTGAAAATGAAATGTCACTTTTATATAACTAAGGATGGTACTCAGGTACTCACCCAAGAATAGTCCCTATAGAAAAGGAGATACACAGATGAATTTGGTGAAGATACTGGTTATGAGACATTTATCAGTTGTGACTATTATAAAACTAGAGCTGATAAAAGAAGACAGGCACAAGTCAAGAAGAAAAGAAACAAAAAAAAGATAGAAAACAATAGACAATGGAGGGAACAGAAATACAGTGAAGATAAGAAGACATAATGAAATTGGGAGATGAAGAGAAAGAAGATAATGAAGAAAATTGCTAGAATAGAGTTTCTCAAACTTTTTGGGAGTGTGAGCATGTTTGGTCTCATCTGTCTCTCTATGACCTCCAGAGGGCCCAGACACTTGGTACAATGTTTTAAGCATAGGCAATTCTTAAGCTCTTACAAACACTTTGCAAACCATCCTTGCACCCTTTTACAACCCCCTCTCCAAGAAACAAAACTTAGATGTTTTTTAGAGTGCTAGCAATGGCAAAGAGTGAGTTTATTATTTTTTTAGTAATACTAGTATATGCATGTACCAGTATATTAGTGACGAAAATAATAACAATAAATATATTAAATCTCAAGCATGAAAGAATCCAGCCACTTATCAGTAGGGCTGAAGAATGCAGCTCATTCAGCCTCCATCTACTAAATCCAGGAGTGCACATTGAATTAACTAGAGTAAGGGCTCCTTAGCTATATTTTGGCCCTAAAGTACCACATTACTGCCTGATACTTGTCTGCCAGGGTAAAACCAATTTTCATTTCACCTACCTGTGCTCTTACTTCATACAATAAGATGATTTGAGTCACAGTGCACCTGGCTTTAAAATAAGCATTCTGCAATCCTCCCTCCAATACATCTGGAAATCTGGAAGTCTTCTATAAAAAATGACCTCTTTGTAACACAGTTACCACATTATTTATTTTCCTTAGAGAGACAATGTTTCTGAACTGAAAAACATTCAAATTTACATATTTGTGTCCTGCTGTCTTTGCTCTGTGGACTGGGATTGTGTTTTACTTAGTAATAATAATAATAATAATAATAATAATAATAATAATAATAATAATAATAATAAAACAGGAACCAAGACCTTGGGGCCAGGGTCAAAAGGAAGATTTTCCCTTTTCCCTTGCATTAGGGTACCTCAAGGAACTGAAATGTTTGGTCTTGAATTTGTGTCCCTGACAAAAACTATGTATGCAAATTTCTAAACTTCATTAAAATTGTAAATCAACTACTTGATTTTTCAGCTGACAAACTCAGGGAGCTGTGGTTTCACAACCAATTAATATAACAAAAGTAATGAAATAGAAAGATGCTAATAGCATGTCATAAAGGTAGTTTTCTCCAGATGCATTCTACATCAGAGCCTCTTTCCTCTATTTAAAAACGTACCTATTTAGCTCTTTTCAATAGGCAAATAAGAATAGAATTAAAAGTAAGCTTACCTATACATAAATATTAAATCCAGATATCAGCTTTCTTGGATGCAGAGTGTTTTGTTTGTTTGTTTGTTTGTTTGCTTGTTTGTTTGTTTGGTTGGTTTGGTTTGTTTTAATCTCACAGGGTTCTTAAACAAAAGGACATTTAACCAAAAATCAGAAGCAGCAAAAGAGTCATTGATCAGCTGAGCTACTCACTGTGAGCAAATTGTCACCCATACTTCCTTAAGTCACAATAGGTAGGAGGGGAGTAGTAGCTGGCATCTACACAGTTCCAGGAGTTCCTCAAACAGCCTTCTTCATTAGGACAGTAAGTTTTTACTGACATACAAGCACATGCACACAGCACAGTAAAATGTGCTGGGAGTTATTGTTTATAATAGGAGCCATGCATGCTTGTTTGAGTGTGTGCTCATTCATCCCAAGCTGCATGTAGAAAAGGCAGGGGTCTTGGCCCCGTGTGCCTAAAAAGTGGATTCAGTCTTTTACAGGACAGGGAGTGAAAACATGCCTGGTTACACCACCTTCCTCATGAGACAGGTAAAGGGATGTGACAGGAGTTGGCATACACAACCTCTGTCAGATTTGCATTACGTGAAACAAGTTATCGCTCAGCTCTTTGGTTATGCCAAAGAAGAAGCCAGTTGCTAGTTGTCTTCTCATTCACATGCAATGCCATGAAGGCACCAAAAAGAGAGCAAGATGTAAACTGAACATCTGTCGGACATAGGGTCTGTACTGGTGTGCACGTAGCTTAGCATGTGTGATCATGTGTGAAACCAGTCACTACCCCAACACAGTCAGAGATTTTAGCCTGTCCCAGACTGCTCTGGCACTGAGTGGCAGCTGTCAGTCAGCTGTGCTGCTGGATTCAATACGTAGCCTTACCAGTGCTTCTGTCCTCCTGGGGTATATCTGAGATGCTAATGTCTAAAGACACTAATGTCTAAAGACACTAATGTCTAAAGACAACAAAGTTATCCAGGGAAATAACATCTGAGAGCAGATTAAGGGGAAGAAGGCAATAGTCCTTACAATACAGGTTTACCAATCTTTTTGTATGCTTAGCTGCTGCAGTGAGGCAGGGCTTCCCCTCCGTACTGCTAAGCAGATCTGCCCAGCTGAGCTGAGCAACTCTCTTTTAGGACGAACATCTTTGCTCTCTGAGCTTGATCCTAGTATAAATACCCCCTAGGCATTTGTATATCTAGCAGCATAGCAATATGTCAAAATTCTAAGTTTCATTTTATTTCTATATTAGAAGAAAATAAGTAGAGAAAATGATTTTGTTGAATTTGTTCAACTCTTTTCAGCAGTTGATAAGAAGTACATCATGAAAAAGGTGTCTGTACAAAATCAGAACAGCAAATGTTAAATGAAAAAGAAAAGGAAAATTTGTAACTTCATGCCCTGTGTTTTACAGCCAATTCCAGTTACTAAAATTAAAAACTATTCTATTGGTTTTGGCATTGTGTTTTTCCCCCTCCTCATAACTCTAATTATGGTAAGCAGAACAACTACACTGTATTTTAAGAATGGGCTCAAGACCAAGGTCCCCAACTTTCCATACAGCTGAAATGCTCCTGGAGCTGGCTGCAGGTGGCCCAACTAGAACAACCATGAGGGTGTCCTGGGGGAGTCCTGTGCACTGGTGGACATTTGACTCTGGCTCAGAGGTGCCATGTAGCCTGTAGTGAAATTCTGACCTTTTATTTCTAGAGGTGAAGTAGTAGAATACGGCCCGATCCACTGACACCTGGTTTGTCTTTTCAGTGACTGCAGTGGACAATGACTCAGGTGGAAAAAAATAAAATTAATATATATATATATATGGCACAATATCAATATCTTAAAGGGACTATATAAGTTGTTCAGATGTATGGCTTCTGGGGTGAATCAGGTTTATATCTCATATTTGATAACTAAATATTCTAAATGCTTAACAAGGTAATTGACTCACACTGAGGAGGAGAAGTCAGATAATTGTAGCTCATTGTCATTACTGTAGCATTTAATCCTAAATGCATATCCTGTGTTATTATTTAAAAGTCTGATTTTCTTTTGCCACTTTGATTTCCCAATTCCAAATAAACTAGTTGAGAATTTATGACCCCACAGAATAACCTCCTTACAGCACTTACCAGAAATACACCATCAGTTTATGAATTCACACTACCCAACTAACCAATAGGGTTAATTTCCATTATAAAGGACCACAGAAAAACTGTGACAAAAGGACTGTAATCCAGCCCTAGGTTAACGGAGGAATTCTTTGGGATGGAGTTTGGGAACAAATGAGACATCTGCATGGTTGCTCTCATGGATGCAGAACAAACGATTCCCATCTAAGATCCTTCCTCCGTTTTCATGCAGTTGAAGTTTCCAATTCCTTCACACCTAAAGTAAGCCTGTTTGCTGCTGTGCACTCCACAGAGATCATTTTTAGAAGATTAACATTCCCTGATGAGAGAGCAGGAATTAATTGAAATGTTATCACTGAGCATCACGGCCCATTCTGCCCTGGATTTATATCAGAGCACTGCCACCTGGTTATTGAAATACAGATTATCAAAAGGCAGCTCCAGTTGCGTATATGCATTGTTGAATCACATTATAGAAATGCAAAGCAGCTGCCATTGCCACTGCTGTATGAACTGCGCTTTGTAAAGTTTTCTGCATAAGGCAGAAACAGAAATTAAGCGCTAGACATTTTGTTTGGCAAACAACTTGTTACCAAGGCAAAACACGTTTCTAATTAGTATAATAAGCTGAAAAGAAAGGAAGCTTTCTCTGAATACCCTCAGAAGTTTAATTCTTCATGTTCCTAACACATTTTCCATGACTTTACTGATAATCTAGAGTTACTTCAAAAAATAGTTTCTGTGTGCTGATTGTGTAACAGCTAAGTGGATATCCTTGGACCTTTTCCTAGGAAGCCTTTTATAGAGATGGAAAGATGCAGCAACCAAGCTAGAGGAAAATGTGTACAGCACTCTAACACTAGTTACAGAAACAAGGCACTTTTCACATTAAAACAATGTGCATGTTAATCCAAATAATAATTCATATGAGACTTACAGGACAGAGGAGAGGATACAGGGCTTCAAAATTCTCTCACCCTCAAAAAATAAAACAAGTAGACACTCCCACAACTGTTGTTTAAATAAAGGAGCCACCAAAAGTTGTCTCTTGGCCTAGATTTTGTATACCAAAGAAAATTAATCAGAGTTTTCAGTTCTATGTAATGGTGAAAGTTCTTCAAGAAATAAAGATCTGGGGGCCTTGAATTCTGGAATTTACAGGAGGGATGGGATAAAATCTAGCTAACAATCTAACACCAGTTTTTATTTATTTATTTATTTATTTATTTATTTATTTATTTACTGATAAAATGCTTAACATATATTGGAGAAGGGGAGCTTGTTGATAAAATTTCCCACATTCCCCCAGGTAGAATGTCAGCTGTTCTTTTCATCTATAAAATGGAGATAAAATTATTATATTGCACAAGGGACAGCTAAAGTGAGATAACCTCTGCAAGAGCCAATATTAGTCCAATTCTGCTATTATACCCATGAGAAGCATCACCTCATATAAGCTACTAAATAGAATACTGTCATATGACAAACAGCAGGCAAATGTCTGCCCGGAAATGGCTTTTGTCTGCAGATTCATGGATCTTTTTTATTCTGTAACAGAAAACACAATAGATTGGGTTTGTTTCTACTGAACAGCTGTCAGTAGAACTGACTTATAGTCTGGAAAATAGGTCAAGTAAATAATTGCTACATTTGTACCTTTTGTATCCTAGAAGTTCTGAAAAGAAACGTGGACAGCCTGCAAGGTTTGATTTTCTAAATTCTTGAGACATAGTCCATGCAGTGAGAGATGTGCAAAGGACTAACAGCAACACCAGGTGCAAGAGCCCCTTGAAATATTTTTGGAAGCTCACAGCATCAATCATCCCTGGCAGAGAAAACTTACCAACAGAGACAGTGACTTGATGTTTCAGCTTGGGATACGAGACAAAAAAATTAGGTGTTACAGCTCTTTTCCATAATGTGGAAAAGAAAGCAGGTGTTGAGTTAGAAACCTTATGCAGGGTATTACAGTTCTGCTTCTTTGAAAATCTAGCCCAGACTGCTCCCCAAACATCTGACCCTATAAGGCTTAAGAGGTGTTAGAAAACACAAGTGAAACCGAAGGAAAAGAAAGGGGGGGGATCAAGAATAAAGTCGGAAACATGGCTCATATGTACTCACTAATACAGTATTACTTGGCTATATTTCAAGATTTTACACTCAGCCAGGTTGGCTCTTAAGTGACAGACATAATTCCTTTAGCATGTCCATATTACTTTTCTGGAGATTTTTAGTCAATACAACTTTTTTAATTTTTACAACCAGTTATTAATTATAGGTCTTTAAATTCAGCAAGTGAATAATAAATCAAATAAATCAAATAAATCTCTAGTAGCACAAAGCCTTAACTAAATATCTAATAAATCAATTACTACTTATTGTCTTATTTTTATTTCTATGCAAAGGCCTCAGTCTTGAAGTTGCCTCAACAGGTGTATTAGGGTAATCTGAGGCTCTGGACACATCATAAAACTGGATATGGGGCCAGCCTTTCCCTTCTTCATTTTGTAGTGACTGTACTTTACACCTGCAAGGATCTTGATCGGGGCTTACCATCACTTCCATTTGGATCAGTTGGCTTTTTTTTCTCAGCCAGGTGCACAGCTGAAGCTTCTTCTTCCAACAGGAATAACAAGGCTCCCTTTCTCCTTCACAGACAGGTTTGTAGAGTCTTCGCAGGCTATCTCACTTCTGTCCTACTGCCTGGGGACAACAATTCTTTACCCATATGGTGCTGAGCTGCAACAGAAGGAAGAAAGGAAGAAAAACAGTCTGGCTGAGACTGGTTTCAGGCTCTCAGCTGAATCCAGTGTCACTGCAGTATGACCAGGAGAGGTACAGATCCATGTTTTTCACCCAAACCAAGACAGTTAGAGACTTGTCATTGAAAATTAAATTTCTGAGGCAAATGTGTTTTCAGAAATTTAGGATACTGATTGGACAGTAAGGCTCAATTAGATATATGTCTGTAAGATTTGGCTATGTCAAATTCCACAATCACAGAGGGTTCCCATCAGTATCACACATTTCACGCTTGTGACCTGAACCTCCAGGGCTTAATTTCCAGCATGTCTGAATTGCTACTACCCAAATCCAGTTCATTTTAATGACAGAACAGTTATTTTCTGTGACCAGCATCAAGAGTTGGCATCAATATTTGATTTCATAGATCAAGATCATAGCCTGACTTTCCTAGTTATTAACCAAACATTTGCATTAAATCATTGCCTTGAAGAATTTAGAATCAAAAGGCCAACACAGATAAAAGCTAGGAGAAAAGAAATATTGGTATTCACATTTATTAATATTAATCAAAAATGAAACCTAAGACTGGGCCTAAACTTTGGACTTTTTTTTTTTTTTTTTGATAGATATCCTTCAAAAGGGATAGAAAGAAAGGAGGAAGTATGTTATAAAAGCAGGTAGGGCCTTATTTTCTTTATCAAGGATTATATTATGTAATTGTGAAAAGTGGATCAAAACCCCCTATAAAATGTGCAAATCATCTTATTCAAAATATTTAACTGCACTTTCAAAGCTGATGTCAAACATTAGCTTCCCAGTGACGGTTATGACATTTGGAAATTGCCTGACATTTTGGTTGCAGGTGTAGAGTTTAGATGAATGGTCCAATTATTTCCGTGTTAGGTCTGTATAGTTCTTTGTGTATCCTTCTATCAGCCACTTGGTTTCTCGTCTCTTTACTGAAATCAATGGAAATTTTTCTTACACCAGAAGTTTAGGAACCAAACAGAAAGGAGAAGAGTTTATTTCAACAGGACTTACAAAAGACACACTCCCCAAGACTTAAGCAAATATTAGACAGCTTAGAGAGACTTTTAAAAACACATTTTATCTGGCCTCCCTAGACAAGTGACTTTCTCTCTCTCTCTCTCTCTTTATTTTATTTTATTTTATTTCTGAATAAGAAACAGAGATGTTTTCCTGACTATCAGAGTCCAGAATTGAGCTAACAGCCTCAGGAGTCAGATATCTGTGGCACCTCATCATTAATCTACTGAGTCATCCTGATGATATATACCCACTAGTTTCCATGATAATCTCCAGTGTGCTTTTCAATGCCAGGACACCAAAAGACTTCTCTCAGAGATCTGTCCAGCCAGAGTGTATCCATAGTCACTCAGTTCCTCTCCATGTCACACTGATGTGTGACTCCATGTTGTTGACTCCATGTCAACAACAACAAAAAAAGGCAAGGAGCACCTAGCTTGTCACACAGTTTGGCTTGCATGCAAGGGGTTTATTTCTTACTCTTGACCATTTAGCTGCTGATTCCACAACATAGGATACTTGGTCAGGAGAAGACAACCATATGGGAATCTACAGGAAAATCCTGAATGATAAAAGATATGCTAAACACCTCAGGAGCATAAAAGTTAGGCAGAAATTTCAGGCCCTTTAATACACACTTTCCTCAAAACTTATCACAAATATTCCCACTGAATTAACCATTAAGTTTATTCAAGTGAATAAACATTCCCTATTGAAAAGAATGTCATAATTCAGTCTGAACTCAGCACACACTTTTTTATTGTTGTTGTTTGTTTGTGATTAGTCCTCAAGATACATTTAACTTGAATATTCCATATTTGACTGCCAGACAGGAATTCCTGTAGATGACTCTTTATGCCTACTTTTTTCATAAATCTTTTGTTGTGACTCCTTAACATTCACTGTTAGAAACATATTCTTCCATATAAAGATGAGAACTATGATTTTTCCTTTCCATATCCAGAAGACTTCTGTATAATTTTTAGTCATAGGATTAGGGGAATAATGCTTGTTCAATTTTGCTTCAGAGTTCTTATTATGCATGGACCAGATCTTTTGTCTTTAAATTTCACTGTTTTTATGAAGCTGCTAGCTATTTCACAAATATTTCCAGAAATATTTCTGGAAAGCAAAAATAAAGCAATGACAAATGTGAAAGCAATTTTTATACACCTTTTTCCAAATTTGCATTCCCTGCTAAGATTTTGGGCACAGGCTCTGAGAAGTCGGGGGACACTGCCTTTATTCTTCCCCTTAAACTGCAGTAGGTAGGAAGAGCTTGCTTTTCCCAGTTCATTGGTTAACAGAATGCGTACCAGCAGAGTGGGACTGCAATTTGCTGCTTCTTTTAAATTGTCAGGAAATGTTAATGCGTTTGTAGCCCCATAAAATTAAGGAAGTCTATACACACTGGACCCACTTCTATATATAGTTCTTTTACTCATCATCCACAGATGGCAAGTTTGTGATGATGAACATAGTTGCTCAGCATTTTTACTATGTTTATCTAAAATGAATTTTTAACAATATACTACATTTTATGTTTCTTTACAGCTTTTACAGTCAGGAGGGAAGACCTTATTTACACTCGACTAGAACAAGTATTTCATTTGCTTACCAATATGAGACTTGCATATCAAGTTCTGGAAATACAGAAGCAATGATTAACACAGTGAAATAATGTGCCAAAGTTTGACAAGCATAAATAGTAAGATGATACATCTATTCCTAAACACATTCATGTAGCAAAATCTGTACTGCTCATGAATATCAGAAGAGACTTGTATAAAGAGATAGGTCTTGTGCTGTTATATTTCTAATGTTGCTCCGTAATGCCGGTGAGGAAAATAGTATTCCCACTTCCCTCCACACTGCTTCATGGCTTTGATCTTCTCATTGTTTGCTTTTCTTTTATCATGACAATGGCTCAGAGTGAGAAGGTCCTCAAGTTTTCAACTCAAGGGTGATATTATTGATAAATCACAAACCAGAATTCCTGTGTGCTTTTGACCTTCCTATATCCATTTTCTTTCATTTAAATGTAGCTGAAATTTTCTGGATAACTATACATGAAAACTGCTAAGTCCCCATAAACACCAGACAAAATACAACCAAATACAGAATGCAGATGGACACCATGGGCAGTGGGATAGAAACTGTGAATTTATGCCTCATCTCTCACAAACCACACCATCTACAGCACTCCCACGTTCCCAAGCGCATCTCCCTTCTACAGTCCGCACTAATCAGCTCCTGTCTGGGAAATTTGTGTTTGTCTTGGAAAGTCAAGGTGCATACTGACTGTCCAGCTGATGATACCTCTCAGAATGGATAAGGGGCAGAGTTCTTGCTTTTCTACCAGTAGTATTGTTAGTTCTCTCTCTCCCCTCAGCCTGCTATCTGTACTCGCATATTTACTAGGAATTTAATATCTTTGAGACATCTCAGTCATAACAGGAATCTAATAGCTCCAAAGAGTATTGGGGGAGTGAAAGATACATGGGCAAATGGGGTACATGGGCAAATGGGGTAGGAAACCAAAATATACAGAGGATACCTTCTTTGTGGAGAGCCAGTTTTAAATATCAACAATAAGACTATACATGTAGAGAAACTTTCATTACAGAATGCTTTACACGTGAATAATGGAGCTCATTTCCTCCACTTTGAAAGTGTAGAACCAGTTTCAAATTTAAATACCAATCATAATTCTATATATGTAGAGAAGCCTCATCACAAAATGTTTTACAAATGAATAACAGATCATTTCCTACACTTCTAAAGTGCAGCCAGCAGAGAAAAAGGCTTAATAAAGCACATACCTAAATAGTTCTAGGACAGAGAAATAAAAAGTATTCTGCAGGCTACACAATCACCAGTGAGACACACACAAAAAGTTCTGTACTGAACAAATAAAATCTTTTTAAAAATGTAGTTCAATATAGAGGTATTAAAAGGTGAGCTAACAGCTGAGGTGTACAGATACATAGTCTCAGAGCCTCTCTAGATTGTCCTCACTTATATAACGATCTGTAACTTGAACAGACAGCCCACTTGAAGACATGGGGAACATCCACATAACCAACCGTAGCACTTTCTGTACAGTAGAAAGTGGGCTATCTGCTCTATTGAGTCTAGTCTTCATGCATAGTTTATCCTTTTCTACATGGCACTGAAGTGCCTTTCTGCACTCATCTATCAAGACTTTATCTTTGTCCAAGTTGTTTGGCCAGATAGGTCATCTTCCTTTGAGAAAGCCAGCTTTCATTTATTTTATTTAAATAAACAGACACGGGGGGTGTATCCCAAGATGTGGGACAGATCCACACAGATCTGAGAGAATGTCAAAGACTTTAGGGGCTACTTGATTATAGATCATATAAAATGAAATGAAGGGTAAGGGAAAGGAGAAAGGTTCAAAGAAAAAAAGCTGAAGAGTGGCTGGTTTTGAAATTTAGGAGAAGTAGGACTTTGAGGATGAAAGTGGAAAATTTATTCATGAACTTTGAGAATTTTTTCATGCCTTTGAGAATTTTTCTGAAGTAGCTCTTATGAAAGCACCATGGTTCCACAAAGGAACAGGAGACAGGAGATATACTGTCTCCAGGAGGATAAGGAGACATTTGCTGGAGATTCCCATCCAAGCACTGGTGCAGTCCACAGCTTCTTACCTTGTGCAACTTCATTAATTTCCATCACAGGATGAGATGGCTTGCAGCCCACGTTTGTGTCTTCAATAGCTCTGTATCTTTTTTTTTTTTCCCCTAACATGTTGCTACAATGATCTGTGCTGTTGAAAGAGTAAAATACAGTTTACCTGAAAATTCCTGGGTCCAAACCGAGAAATTTTATTAACTGCACATGCTCAGAGAGACTGGAGATATCATCTTTTTGGTTTTAAATTGTTAATTAGTGACTGGACCAAAAGTGAGCCATTCAATAACACAAAGTTTCTTGCATTTAGTTTACGAATTGCACTCCCAACCTACACAGCGCTTAAAGTCACTACATTGCTAACTGTGAATGTTTACTGCAAACAGAACTTCTGAGAAATCACTCTCAGCCTTCCAAAGCAATTTTCCAGCCTCTGGTTTTTGGTATGAAACAGTCGTATTTCGTATTATGTATTCAATAATTTAAATGGAGTGTGGCTGCTGCAGGGAATTAGTCAGATGTGGTGGCTGAAATTCACTTCCAAATTATTAGTTGAGACAGAGTTGGTCACAAGGGTCAGTGGAGTGAGTGGGACCACAGCTGTAAGCCATTGTAACAAAAACCCATTTTCAATTTAAGGGCTGAAAAGAGACTCGAGGTTTCAAAATCTGGCTTGCTATCTAATGCCTACAGATTTTATTAGCATAATTCTTCCCTGAGCTTTATCACTGATTATAGCGTAGATGAACTCAGGAGGAAAAACCTTTCCATCCTCTGCTTATAATGGGCTGGTGGCCTGAACTGTATTTTCCCTGCATGAAAGATTCAGAGAAAAGATATATCAGCACTTTATCACCTTTCTTCCTCTTTCCTCTGAAGTACTGGGCTGCAATATACATAGATATACATGTATACCTACATATATGGAAGGGCATGGGAACAATTATTGGAAATAATTTTATTTCGAGCTTCAATAAAATTAACTAAACTGAAATTTCAATAGTACACTTTAACATGCAGATTGAGAAAATATTTTGGTCCACCAGCTGAGTCAGTGTTGTTGACATGCCATTCTCTGAACACCCTCTTTACCGGAGATCATTATCTAGTGCAAATCAAATAATATACTTTCCAAATTTTTCAGTGACTCACATTTCTATATTGAAATTAGTATACATAGTGCAGAGATGCCAGTGGGGCTGTCAGGTCAACACTGAATACTTTAGGAAATCTTGCTGATGGGGTGCACTTTAGCTAATTTAAACATCATTTATAAACTAAACTTTGGGTTCTAAATCTGAAGTCTCATCCTGTGAAAGTTAGTTTTGACATATTAAAACACTATTAGAATCTTTATCTGTTGAACTACTTCATTATATTTTCACTATTTCAGATCTTCGCTATTTCAGTTTTCTTTAAGTATTCCCTTTTTTGGTTACTTAGTATTTGGATATATTTCTGAGATTACTAAGCTTGGTTGTACTTTTTACCATTGACTTTAAAGCAAAAGGAACACAGAGCAACCTTGATCTCCTTTCTGATATATAGAGATGTCTTCAAGTGTTAATCACCACTGCATTTGATTCCTGCGCAAAATGACCTACTTTGAAAGCTCCCTATCTTTTCCTTTCCTTTTTTCTTTTCTGATACAATACAATCTCTAAAGTAATAATACTTACAAAATGTGTCAAATTGTTTCTCTTCAAGTAACAAATATTTATTAATTTAACATCAAATGGATCTGTATGTTGCTTAGCTAGACAATACTAAATCACCATATATACACACACCACAAATTGAAATATGTACACAAAGCATAAAAAAGCAGAGCATGAACATGTGGAAAGATTTTTTTTTGTTTTTGTTTTTCCTTTTATTTTTGGTGAGAACCAGGAAAGAATTTTAGTTTTCTTTAGAAAAAGACCTATAGAAGCTGCTGTTGTTCCTATTTAGTATACTTTTTCTACAATCACAGGAAGATCTGTACTTTTTTATTATTATTATGGGGCACTGAAGTTGACACGCTGCCAGTAAAACTGATGTTATTTTTTATTTTATTGTTATTTTTTTTTAAATATGACTGCATAGTGACTGATTCAGTTTTTGTTAGTATCTGGATTGATTACTTACCCCAGTCTCTTGAAAAAAAGGCATATCCTGGTGAGCAATGCAGATTTGTCTTCAGGATCCTGTTACCAAAAGAAAATAGTTAAGGCCTAAGTTCTGCTTGAAGTCCCTATAAAAGCTACGGACTTTCATTCAGCTAGAGACAAACCACAGGTAACAAGAAGTATAGTCACATTAGAATTGGATGGCAAAAATGACTCATAAGACAGTCTGGGGAAAAAAAAAAAAAGGCAAAACTATATGACTATCTAAGCTGAATTCAACCAAATAGCTTTAATTAAGAAGTAGAATAAATGTTTTTAATGAAAACATATAATCTCCTAAAGAATGTTAGAATGTTCACCTTTTGAAGAAGTCTTCACTATTCTAAAGTAAAATAAACTAAATAAATAGGAAGACAAATAAATAAAAATAAATAAATAAACACTTCGAAATAAAATACTTAGGTTTATGAGATTTTAAAATAATAATAATAATAATAAATTAAAAAAAAAAAAGTAGCTTGGATCAAAATAAAGAATTTTAGAAGTAGACTTCCTTTTCAAGACTTTCCAGGCAGAAACGGGCATAATCATAGCTACATATCATTATTCTATCAGTACTGTAGTCAGAGGCAAAACAATTCTCACAGACATACCTAGGTCTAACATTACATACCAAGAGGAGCAGAGATACAGCAGCAGGGTACTTAGACTAGACTGCAAAACCTGTCTGAACAGAAAAGTGGATCATGCAGCCCACACTGAGTTCCCTGCTGTTGCAGGTACATGGCTTTTAGTGCTGCGCTCCAGGTTAGCTCCAGTTAGCTTGCAGGACTAACAAGAAGCAGGACTGCTTACTCTTACCCATAGCAATAGTCTGAGAACAATGAAGCATTCTTAAACAGGCATAGGTACAAAAAATTCAATATCTTCCTTCTCCTTGATGTCTAGACAGCCTTTCTTCCTCTAACTTACTGCCTACACAATTTTTTTATTATTATTATTTTTTTTATCAACCTTTTCTAGAGTGCTTTTCTTCTTATGACCCCACTCATCACCTTCTAATATTAAACTGCTATATGTGGAAGACACAGCATATTTAAAGGGAGGTTCGCAGTTGTTTCTCTAGGCACCTAAGTTTAACTGCTTAAATTACAGCACTGAGCAACTGCAGCTTCCTCTGTAGTTAGTGAAAAGAGAAGTTCTCAAGGGGGAAACCCAATACACTCGAGTGAAGGTCCTTTCACTAGCTACAGTGGTAAGCCTAGAAGCTGAGGCTGGATGTTGCAAATCTTTAGTTATTATAATAGCTTTATTTGTGAAGCTTGTGAAATTTTTGTTATCTAGCAAGATTCTCAGAAAGGAAATGACAGCTGGTTTTCAGGTTATAGCTGAGCTATAGTAAAGCAGTTTCTTCTCGTGTAGAAAATGGAGCTTGAGAGCAAGCCTGCTGCAATTTTCTGTATCAATAGGATGTGGTCAGGTGCTGTTCCTGAGGAGCTGAGAGGTATTAAATGAAGCAGTCATCTAGTTAAACTCCTGTAATATTCCCTCAAATAATGAAATGTATTTCAGTTAAAATGGTATTACTTAAGGAATGTTAGCCTGCAGTTTGTGGAATAATACTTAACTGGCATTTTGGTGAAGAATAAAGTAATATGCAATTGCAATTTTTGTGTGACAATAAGGCAGACAAATAAGTTTTACTGAGGTGCTTTGGGCAGTCTGTTATAAAAATATGCATGAAAACGTTCATGAAAGTTCCTCAGATGGGTTGCTGAATCTCTATGCCATTGATTTATTTATAATTAAACTATATTGAGACAACAGGAAGGGAACGGATTGTCACTGTAATTTCTTAATATAGCTGATCACTAGAAGTTCCTCACATCTATGTTTCTTATTTTTATAGTTTTTATGGTTAGCAGGAACATGATAACATCTGTGTAATATAAATGTCCAATATAATTTTTACATGTTTCAAAATAAACCTTGTACATTTATTTTTCCATAGATCTTCCCAGACAACTTTGAAAGTACATTTTAATTTCCAAGCATTAGTGAGAGATTGCCAAATTCTTCTGAAGTTAAAAAAACAGCACAGTTCATAGTGATATACAATGTACCTGCCACTTGCATCTGACCTGGATAAAAATGTGCTTTTCACCCCATTTCAAATGTAAGACTTCTATCACCAGTCCCTCCTGAGACATGCAAATGCTCAGCGTTAGCTTCAGTGGAATAGTTTGGAGCACATGCAGAGAAGGAAAACAGCTTGGAGTTCTTGTATCCATCCACAGGTACTTTAGTCGGTTTGATAAATAAACATTATAGATCAAGCAAACAAATCTTCACAACAGAAACTTTTTTTTTTCAGTTTTGTGTTTTTCTGTTCTTTGTAATTCCAATGCCCATTTAAAACTGTAAAAGCTCAATTACTTCTTTGCAGTCAGAAAATTTTAAAGGAAAACAGATGAATAAACTGGAAAGTTTACAGGTGAATAAACTGGAAAGTGAAAAGGACTGTGATTTATTCACTTGTTTATCCAAACATCTCTAACAAATACCCACAGTAGACAAGACAACCTCATTTTTTTGGGGGGGCATGCTGCATTTTTATAGGTACCTCTCTTTGGGGACTGAAGCTGCTCTGATTTTCCAGGCATTTTTTGTCAACTTCATGGTATTCTTAGGTCTCCTAAACCTTTCCAATTCTTCCCCTTCTTTCCTGGTCTTCTCTTGCTTACAATGTAGACTGTATGTTAGCAGGGCAAGACAGAGAAGAGTTTGGAAGATCTTACAGAAGGAGTTAAAATGTTTGGGCAAGAAAGAGCTGTCACATGTTTGTGGAAACCAAAATGTCTATTCCTACTTTATCAGGAAGGAGCCAACTGCTACTGGACTAAGCTGTTGCAGAAGCTTAGGAAAGAAGGAAAAAAAAAAATACTGCTGCCAATTAGTAAGAAACTAAAGAAACTTGCTAAGATGTATTCATTCATGTGAACGCTTTTTTTTTTTTTTTTTTTTTTTGGTAAATTGTGGAGAGGAAACACCAATGTTTCGCAAACACTCAAACTACTGAAGACCTGATGCTGCTATGCTATATTCAAAGATTTTACGTAAGACAGCTCAAGCCACTACTAACTGGAAAAATATCTGACCCTTCACAAATTAAAATTATGGTTACTTTTTTACTTGTTTTCACCATGCAAGTGAACTGCACTCTTGCAGAAGAGTAGAATCTGACTTTCCCCCTCAATTAAATTTTTACTTCTGTTAAGTCGATGTGATGCTAGGAAACACCTGGGGAATGTGATTTGCTTTGCAGATCCAATCTTATAGTTGCTTTCTTATTGCAAGGAATAACATTTACTCCCACAAAATGAGTGGCATTGATGGCAATTTGGGAAAATGCAAGAAGAATTATTTTAGTGAGTCACTCTCCTCTTGTTCTGTTGGGTTTAATGCCACTAATGTCAGCCCATACAAGCGTAGGACAGCATCAGTTTGTGGTGAATATAAGACAGCTATGTTTCTCATAATGGGCAGTTCACCGTTGTGTCACACAATGTATATTTATGTCAGAAGAGATTAGTGTCAAAAGTTTTCCAAACTGGTTGCATCAGCTCCTGTTTGGTACAAAAGATGACACAGGCTGCCTGGTCTTGGTAAGTCCAAATCACTGCCTTAAAGACAACTTTTGAATTCTTCAGTTTTTCAGGCTGGCAAGAAATCAATCCCTAGTCATTGTTCAGTATTTTCTCCCAAACCTCATATACCTCCTTTTATCTAAAGCTCCAACTTATCTTTCTGATAAGTAGTAAGTTATGACAAACAGGTTAGCTAAAAGCATAATGATCTTCATGCATAGTATGTCTGAAAAAGGTATTCAATGTCTTGGGTTATACATTTTCGAATCTCAATTTAAATGAAGATTTTTAAGTCCCCAGTTAAGCTTCCATGAGGGATGTCTCTTGCTTGATTAAAATACCAATAGCAAAAATATTTTGGGTTTAACATTTCCTCTTACTGCGTGAACATATTTAATAGGGAGTCCCAAAGAGGGTGAAGTTTAATGGGTAATTTTTTTTCAAGAACTCTGAAGGAAGGTAATGCCTGAAAAGCAGACTTATTTCAATATAGCATAATTCCAATGTATTCTCTCACAAAGTGTCTAATACATTCAGCTAATGCCTGAGTAGTTTTTCCCCTTTGTCCTCTAAATTAACACTTACCTGTACAATATCTTCAACAAGCAAGTGTAACTGCTGGGAATTAAAAGCAAAACAAACAAACAAACAAACAAAAAATGTACTTGTCCATATTAAATCTGAGTATATTTTGCATCTGAGTGTATTTCATACAGTCCGGGAGCTCAAGAATGCATTCATATTGCCTAAGTTTTGTCAAATTATTTGGCTAGATAAGTATAAAAACTAGATTTCTTAGGACTAATCTACAGCTGATTGGGAATGGTAACCTCTTTTAGAGCAGGACCCTATTTTCAGAAGCTTTGGCAGGCCAGCCAGCCAACTTAACTGGGCAAGATGTATTCCTCTGACACTTAAGGTATTTTCTAAGTAAGCTTTTGTTCCATTGAGTGCATGTCTGTATTCCAAATGATATCAGCAGAACTGTTGCTATAAGGCAATTAAGTGCTTAACTATTTTGCAGATTTGGGGCTGTGGATTTGAAAAATCTCAGGGGAATAAAAGTGTTTAATAGAAACTGGAGTTAAGTACAGCTTCATTTTGGAAAGATGTATGACGGTTCTGAGTTCCAAGGAAAGCCTATGCAGTAAGCATAGCAAGAGTGAAAATGTATCACTGATAACCCTTGTTTTAACAATTGTCTTTCTAAAACAACATTGAAATTAGAAGTCCTTAATATAGTGGTTTGCCTGAGATCATCTATGGAGCATGGAAAGAAGCCAAGCTAATGTGGATTTTATTTCTTATATCTTTAAATTCTAATGAAGGGACATACTGAAAATCAGTCTGTTAGCACGTTTCCATGCAGCAATCTTAAGTCATAATGGCTGATCGAAAGCCCTCTGTTTCATGATGGCCTGGGGTGTGCCATATTGAGAAGTATCTTGGAACAGGAAATTTTACTTTCATTTCCATTTGGCTGTCCTCAGCCACAGACTAACCCAGTGAAGGACCACTGCTGTTGTAGAGTTCAGGAACTTAGAGGAGCAGAAGTGAAGGATCCAGATAACTGCGCAAAGCCAGTTATTCAAACAACATAAACTTGCTCCTGGCACCAGAGAATTCAATTACAAACAAGACAGAAGAAATGATTGCTGACAGACATGGATGCATAACAGCATTTGAGGAAGCACCACTCAGAATGATGATCAAAAGTAATGGCATGTCAGAAGAAAAATGTTACTCTATACTTCCTGAGGCCAGGGGCATTTCAGTGAGGAGACTGAGGAATTTAATGAGACACTCTGAGTTGCTTACAAAGAGCACCTCTGGAATTTTATTTGTCTCTGCCAGCACTCTTAACACACTATTTTTTTTAAGCAAATGTTTAAATGTTTCCAGTTTAGAAAGAATACAATATAACAGTCATGAACTCCAAGCACAATTCTGGAGATCCATGGACTATGGCAGTAAATGTGACATAGCATCATCTTACAGTCCTTTAGAGAAAGTCACGTATCTATCTTGGACTCTCTCTCAAATGACTGGTCTGCAATGGAAGCCCTCTTTGACATTGGCTGTTGGCTTCCCAGAGCATCCTGCCTCTGTCTCTCACTGTAACTGTTTCTACCAGTCTGGGGCAGCTATTTAATACAGTTAACCTCTTGCATCTGTGGCAAAGAGCATTTTTTTAATCCCACTGATAATGTTGATCATTAATGTCATAAATGTCACAGACAAGGCCACATACAGCTGTCCTATCTCAGTTCATATTTTCCTGCTTCTTAAATACTTCTTAATATTTCATGCACTTCTTTCAGAAGTGCCCTGGAATTGTTCCTTCTATTCTCATATGGTAATGTATTTCTTCATACAACTGTCAGACTTATTATTCTTTCAGTAGCTACCATTATTTCATTTCTAGGCTTTTTACAACTACTTTTTCCCTGTAAGTAGTAGTGGATTTTTCAAAATTGCTTTCAAGTTCCAGGCTCAGCCTGATATTGTTGTAATATTGTGTCTAAAAAGAAACAACTATCATTCTCTACCACATCAAGTCCTGCACAAAACTAAGAACCAACATTTTGTCTTCTAACCTTACCTAACCCCCCCTCTCAAAAGCCTCACAGTTCAGCCTCTGTATCATACCACCTGACAGTAATATACAATTACAAGGGTGGCTTGCGTGGGAAGCAACATCAGACTTGCTTAATCTTGTTTGCTGTAGCGTGGGTTCATCCCCAGGATGTGCCAAGCACATTCAGATTCCACTGCAGTCATCCTGCAAATACACGTGTCCTGCAGTTACTCTGTTTTTTAGGATCTGATTCTTCATGAGTTGGGTTGGCTGCTAGAGATGTCCAGCACACCATGTCTAAGTTTGTTGTGTTAATGCTTCGTTTACTTAAGTTTGGGGAAAATATGTTTCCAATTCCAGCCCTAAGATTTCTTGCCTTTTCCAGTGTTTGCCTATGATTTTTAATCCCCATTACTATTAATCTTTTATTCTTTCTCTATTTTCAAATTCATCTAAAACATGTAATGTTTTTAATTGAAATCACCAGGCATGGTGGATTTAGATGATTGGAAACAGTCTTCGTGATGTGGTACCTTAATCTTTGAAAATAGTGCTTGGGACTCCATGCAACTATGAAATTGCAAAACAAAGGAGGAGTTTTTAAGCACCCAGCAGAGAATTATTTTACAGTGCAGCATGCTGTGTTTAAAATGCAGTAATAAGAATGTATAAAAGTGAAGATCAAGTTTTTCCTCAATCGTGTAAATTCTATTGGGTTTTATCAATAAGTATAAATTATTGATATTTTAATTATATTGCGGGGAGAGGAGGAGGTATTTTCATTTTTGAGACTTTCAAGAGTGTTCATTTTATTTGTAGTTCAGAAACTCCATAGAGCCAGAATTACACTGCCGTGTGGATTATATTTGTGTAGACACAGTCAGCCAAAAGAGTAAATCTGAGCAGATCATACTCCAAATTCTATCTGAAAGCCTGTTCCGTATTGTATTCATAGTGGAAAACTTGCTAGCAGAATGAATTCTCTAGATGATAGTTTCACACTGGAAGGGGAAATATATATTTATATATATATATATATATATTAATACTGCTTACAAGCTTTTAAGCATAGTGCTGTTCAGCTCCTTGCTAAGCTTTTGGAGTGATCAGCAAGACCAGGGAAACATCCATCATGAATTACATAAAGAGGTGAAAAAGTAGGTCAGATTACCTCAACTCCTTTTTACATCTAGTCCCTAGATCACTCAATACCTTTGAGTAAATTTTAAGCAGTTTTATCTCTGCTTTTATCAAACTAAAGGATGATTATATTGAGGTTACCTCTATGAGCCATAGTCTTCTTGACTACAAACATTCAAGGTGCCTAAGGTGCCCGTTCCACCCAAGTCCTGACTCAAGTGAGCTCTGCATGGCTTAAAGAATCAGCCAGGAAGGTAGTCCTTTCTCCTTTTCTTTATTGTGGCTTTCTGAATCTTATTTATTTATTTATTTTAATTTCTGTAGCTCTCAAGTTCTAAGGCAAAATATGAGCCATGTATGTACCTTGTGTAGTTTCTGGTTTCCAAAGTCACTTTGGTCCTGTCACTTGGGCTACTGCAGCTTGCTGCCAAGGGCAGAGATGAAACATATGGTAAACACTGTGTTCCCAGAAGCCGTCTGGATTCTCTAGATAAACCACACAGCAGCTTGTGTAAACTCACTTTGTACTGCATTCTAGCTGCAGTAAAATCTTCAAGTTTCAAAACCCCTTGGAAAGTGGGACTGTAAGAATTCTCTGGAATCCTCTTTTCCAAGGCATACTAAAACAAAAGCCAGGACCATCATATAATCACAAAAGCAATTATCTCTTTCACTAAGACACAGGCCCGTTATTTATCCTCAGAAAATCCTGAAAACATGAATCCTAATAGTGCAATGGAGGCAACCACAAACATACTCTCAAAAAATATTTGCCTCTTAGCAGTACTCCAGAAATATGGTAATTTAGCTATTTTAGTATTCTACGGTTCCTAATCCTTCATCCCGTAAACACAGAATTTCACTTTCTGGCACCTTTTACATCAGTCTCTTCATCACTGTGCAATGGTTCAATGACTCAGCTGGGAGACCTAGTATAATTTTGTCCCTGATACATCCATGGTCTCTGAGCAAGCCCTTTAGTTGTACATGCAAAAGGCTGTTAGACATCTGAATCTGGCTTGATTGTTTCTGTTGTACTTCTGTCTAACATGAGAACCTTTAAAAAGCTCTTTAAGCTGTCACCTAAATCAGGAATTATCTAAAATCTTATGCTTTTTAACAGAAAACTTCAAAGGTATATGAAAAGCTTTTTATTTCCCTTGGTCTCTGAAGTGGTCTAGTGCTCAAACTCACAGCTACGCCCAGAGCCCATTTACTGGATTAGCCATCAACACATCCAAACAGCAGATGAGGTTGGAGGGTGTCCTCTCCTCCCCTTTTCAGTAGCCTCACTACCTGCTTCTTTGGGATGTGTGGGTTTTCTCTGCTGCTCCCAGATAAGTGCCTGATCTGATATCTCAGATCAGGTGTTTCTGTGAAACTATCAAGACCTTAATGAGTGAAAGGTTAATCTTCTAATGGACAGAAAGGCAAGCATCATCAACATAAATTGGTTTGGATTTAATTTGGGGGATGGGGCAGAAGTTAGTAAAGAGCTCTGGACAGCTGAGGAATTTGCCAGAAATTCAGAGTCCTTGGTTTCAGTCTTTTTTTTTTTTCTTTTTTTTTTCCCAACATGTCCCTAATTAAATGAAATGTTGTTACATTGAGGACTGAGACCCATGATGAAATGCTAGACCATTTTGACTCTGTCTTCCACACAATTGTCCCATCTTGTATTCCAAAACCCTGAAGAAAAGTTAGGACTTATATTGAAAGAGGATTCTTTTCTGCATCGCAATATATGCCATAACTTTAATAAGAGCATCTACTCAAAGAGCAGCTACTATACACAGAATCATTATGGTTGGAAGGGATCTCTTGAGATCTTCCAGTCTAACCCCACTGCTCAAGCAGGGTCACCCATAACATGTTGCCTAGGACCATGTCCAGGTGGCTTTTGAATATGTCCATGGATGAGATTATACATCCCTTCTGGGCAGCCTGTTTCAGTATTTGATCACACTCATGGTAAAAACATACTTTCTTATGTTCATATTTAATTTCATGATTTTTAATTTATGCCTATTGCTTCTTGTCCTATTACTGGTCACTATGGCAGAGAATCTGTCTGTCTCCTCTTCATTCCTTCCCATCAGATATTTCTATACACCAATGTGATTCTTCACCTGAGCTTTCTTTTCTCCAGGCTATTTTTGGGTTAATGCTTAGTCTGCTGAGCTATCAAGGAAAAATCTGTTTCTGGTTGTGCTTCGTTTTTCAAGGAGTTTGGGCACTTCTATGAATCCCAGAAAAACCTTTGAAATGTCTGATAAGCAAGGCTTAAAGAATACTATCCTCAGTGTTTTTTTGTCAGCCTTTGAAACAGCTTGCTGACATTTTGAATTCTGTTCTTGGTCAGCTCTTCTTTGAGACAAACCTGAAACTGAAATGGTATATGGAGTCCAATAAATTTGTGTGTATTTTTTGTATACTTACCATCCTGACAGCAAAAGGCTCATAATTTCATTGGGATAATAATAATAATAATAATAATAATAATAATAAATTTTGAAGTATTCCATGAACTAAGCAAAAATAAAAATATGTTTGCTATGATTGTTTTTTTACCTGTCCTTACACAGCTGAGAAATTAGAAACAGCAGGAAGTGCTGAAAGAGGGGTTTTCTATTTTATTTTAAACATCAATACATTCTGGAGTGCTACCCAACAGATGGCAGATAGCAATAGAGCAAAGAAAATGTAGTATAGATTTTGCTAACTTTGTGGCAAAATCAATCACAGAAAACACAGAATTTGGTCTTGTAGTTAAAATAGGAATCAGCATCTCCTACATGTACAGTGGCAGCGGTCAGCTGAAATGTTTATGGTTTGATCCAGAACCACCAAAATGCTCTCACTCACTTCAGTTTTCTCAGGATAATCAATTTTGGTGAGCAGTCCAGAACTCAAATAATCACAAAATATAATCTGCAACAAGTTATACAGAACTCAGAAATCTGCTCAAAAACTAAAAATGGTCTATAATAGCTTTGTTGATACTGGAAACATTTGCTACTAGCCAGTCAGGGAAAAATGTTCTCTGACTATAATAAAATGAATTTTATTCTCAGTTAATATAATTTTGAAGGAATTGCATTGAAACCCTGTTTTGATTTTGCATCTGATACCAGAATCTTGCCAATTCTGTTTAAAAGTGGACTTCAATTAATTGTGCTGTCTGTAAGAGGTGTGATATGTTCTCTACTATTGTTCAATGAGTCAGTAAAAAACACATTTTAACAACTTTACTCTCCAAGTATCTTACATGCTCTGATATGCTGTAAATGAACACTTAGTTAATGCAAGAGCTATATTTATTACTCAGCAAAACTGTGATGGAAGAACATCACAGTTCTAACCTCAGTGTCAACATGGGCATAACTCATGAGAGACGTTTACTATATTTGAGGGTATAGTTTCTAAGAACTGACAATGGAAAGGTTAAATGACTAAAAACAGAGTGAATGGAAGGGCAGGTAACAAAGGACAGCAGGGGATATAGAAGATAATTTAGTGTCACTATATTTTATTTTCTAACAGTCTAGAGAAACTGCAAAAAAGGACCTGTGCTGTAAACTAAATACAGGCTGCAGAACAGTAGAGAAGGAAAAAAAATAGAAATAATAAATAAATACATAAATGCAGGAATCAAAATTTTTTGTTTCCATAAAGGAGAAGCTTTTGTTGTTTTATCCTAGTGTCAAGACTTTTGTGTAGAACATTTATGTATTTCATTTCCAAATTCCCTTTCTTCTTTTCTTTTTTTGACCAAAAAGTCCCAAATATTCTGATAGCATCAAAAAAAAAAAAAAAAAACATTACTAGAGTGCATAATCTGAAAAGAAGGTTCGAAATGAAATGTCAGCGAAGCTGACAGCTTTTTTAACACTTTTCAAAAACACGGAAGAAAATCACTTCCAGTATACCCACTAGATATAGAAGATAAACAATCAAACAAATAAAATCCTACTAATATAAGATGTTGTCCAATTCTTCATCTGGAAAGGATACTAATTAACAAACACTAAGATGCTTAGAATGAGAGCAAAACAGCTCAAAACATCTAACATCTGAAGTTTCTCCAATTTTTAAGGTCAGAAATGGGTATATACAAGAGCTACCAAATTTTATTTTCAAATTCTAAAAATTGAGTGAAAAGGATTGTTATATATGTTCTCCAGGAGGCTGTAATATGACTTGAGGCTGTTATCTCTTCCCATCACATGCCCTGCCTGGTAACCAGAGCTGGCAAAAGACTATAGACTTACTGGATTATGATCCAGAGTTTTAAAGGTGCTTCCACATCATCAGTTCCCCACTCAGGGAATTGGAATGAAGCATCTAAAAGGCTTTGAATTGTGTCCCATATCTAGAACACAGTGATCTGATGGGTGTGTGAGTGCTAGACCAATGGGAAGAACTCTGAAGCCTGAGTCTCTTCCATGTGTTTGAGCAACTTTGTCCTTCATAAATGTTAAGTAACGGAGAAAACTGTTTACTAGGAATAATTTTAAGTCTGTTCTCAAATAGGATGATAATTATAAAATTAAATAGGTAAAATGGGTAAGCATTGCTGTATACCGCCTTCTCAGGCCTTGCTCCACGGCAGCCCTCACCACAGTGACTGTACTGACATCCTTTTGGATTATTCTTTACAGCCTCATTCTCCTGCTCCTCCTTTTCTCCCTGTTTTTTTTTTTGTTTTGTTTTGTTTTGTTTTGTTTTTGTTTTCCCATCCCATTTCTCTGCCTCCTAATTTCTCTGCCTCCTATCCCCATCCCTAGGTACCACTCGTTAACTACTCCATTCCTGCCCTCTAATACACACTTGCATTTTCTTAAGCATAGCAAAGAAAGCATCTCTGTTAACTAATACTGGAGTACTCCACTTACTGCTCCTCATCACAGGAGCTTTTAAAGTGTAAAGAACATACCCAATCTGAGTAAAGAGAGCAATAATGACTCTCCTAGACCACCAAGAAAATAATTCATCTGAGTCTGTTCTGTTTTTTTTTTAATTATGGCAAACTTGAATTATTCCAGTCCCCATTCTCAGCAAGGCTGAGGTTTGTGGAAAGAGATGGTATTGTGGGAAAACCCAATGTTAGGAAAGGATGAGACACTTCTATAGTCATGACCGTAAGTAAAGTGTAGCTCAGGCTGAATGTGTTTAATGGATTTCATAGAACTTGGGACTGAGACATGATGGTAGATGTATTAAGTATGTGCTTTGGTATAAACTTTTTATAGGGATGAGATTGAGATCCTCTTTTAATTAAATGTAGCTAATTAAAGTAAACAGCATATTTCAGGCTGAAGAGTTCATCTCATTTGCTACATTAAGGTAAAAATAACTGAAGCCTTGTCACACTAAGACTGTACAGCAATGTAAAGATCCCAAGTTAGCAGTTTCAACATTTTTTTTTCCAGGCATATTCATAATTTGATCTTTCCGTGTACCTAGTAGGGGTTAGTTCTACAAGAAAAGTATGACAGCAGAGAACAGGACAGGACATTGTAGCCTATTTCTTTGAAGAGGGAAGATAGTATTAAACAAAGGGGAAATCAGTTCTGTTACAAATTGGCTTGTGTTTATTTTCCAGTGAGAAACGAATAAGCGATGAATTTTGTCGTACTCGTAAAAACTGTTTCACTTAATAAACCATATATAATTTCTTTGGAGGATCAAAAATTTATCTTAATCTGATATTAGAACAATTTTACAGTTTTACATATTTATTGGTAAGATTTAGCAAGAAACGATGAGAAAGACTTTGGCAGAAGATATACAATAGGTTCCAAACCCACATATACCTCCTTGCCCATTTTTTGAAATCCTCCCAATATCAGAAGACACTTTAAACATGTTGCTGCCAGGACATGGAAATAGGGGTGAATAGTAATAATATTTCTAACGGCAGGTGGCCTAGCATTTTTGGGAAGAGCCTTGCTTGCTTCATTTCTCTCCACTGCTACTCCATAGGCCTTAGGTTGAGAACAGCTGACAAACACATGACCTGACAAAGTTCTGAAGGGAAAAGAAAGAGTATGGGTCTTCAGAGATACTGTCACCTGCTACCCTTTCCTTCCCACACTCCTTTCTGTGTTCTGTGGTTGCCTACATTCATCCGTTGCACAATTTATCCCTTGTCTCAACCTTCGAATATTTCCCTGGTGACAGAAAGGATAGAGGCAGGGGTTTTAGGCAGCCTAGGAAAGTTGTAAAGAGCAGGTGGAGAAAAGCTCCAAGGGGAGAAACATGCTCTGGAAGTGCCAGAGCAGCTCACTTCAGCTCTGCATTAAATGAATTAATGACTGAAGGGTTTAATCCCTCCACCTCTGTTCCAGATGTGTAAGATTTGCATTATACACCTCAACTTGTGGAGATGTTACACAGCTAAATCCATGAATGAAAATGAAGACGTAAGTTAATAGAGTGCATCATAAATGCATCATAAAAATGCCTGAAGGAACTTATGAATAATTCTGTTTACACTGGAGAAAGGCAAAGAAGAGCTCAAAGTATTCTGTCAGGCCACAAACTACAAAAAGTAAAAACTGAATTAGTATGAGATCCAGTCAATGAGTAAGGGATATTTTTTTTCTCTCTATTAGGATTTACCATGGAAACAAATCTTAGTGCAAGTATGAAATTGATAAAGCCTGGTTTCTTTTGGATTTATCTCTTGTTTGATTGACTTTTTAACTAAATTATAGCAACATTGTCTTTTATCTCAATATATATAACTGGATTATGAAACTGAGGTAACTTGTTTTCCCTTCTCTTCCTCATGTAACTGTCCTATATCAAAATATTTGGAAAGCAAGTAAAGAAACCATCTCTTTTGTCTAGTCAAGCATCCCAAGTATCAGGTTAAAATAATCTATTTCCCCTACATTATGTACCACTACCTGAATGTATCTAAGCAGAGACAGTCAAGGGAATGAAAACTTACCCAGGACAAAATTACAAGTGTTTATAACTAAATGTTTCCTCTCACCTGTAGCCTATCCTTTAGGATACTTAGCAGAACAGAATTGCTTTTGAAACCTCTATATCTGGAAACTTACTGAAATTCCCCAATGGATATGGAATTTCTTAGGAGGTGATACCACACCCTGGTACCCTGGTAGAGTGATTTTTTAAGTTTTGTTTCCACCTAAATCAGTGTAAAAATAACAAGTGATTGCATAAATACATAAATAAATAAATAAATAAATAAAATACAAGCACACAAAGAAAAAATAATAACAAATCATGTTTTCTCTGGCATTTGTGTCTTTAAAGCCTCTACAACCTTAATATTTATTTACTATAATTCTGAATATTGTCTGCCTCCTTCTGAATATATCTAAAATACATATAATCATATTTTGTTTAAGTATATATACTTACTAAATGCAGATATAGATAGAAAGCAATGCAGTCATTCATGTGTTTATTCATATATTTTATGCTGTTATTCACCAGTGGATTTTATTATTTTACTTTTTTATTACTTATGTAGCTAAACTAATTGTTCTTCAAAACTATTCATTCTCAACTATGATCTATATTTCTGCAGGAAAAACTACATTGAAAAAAGGCAATATCTTTGTCTGCTCTTGTCTGCTCTAACAGAAGGTCTGCTAATTACAAACTGGGGATTCTGCTATAAAGATTTTGATAATTGTCATATCATTCGGGAAGTAAGTAATAAATCTGCTTTTTAAAAGAAGCTTAAGTGACAATTGTTCATCTTTACTTATAGAAAATATATCTGCATGACATGAAGGGTTATTGCAGTTAAAAAGCCATCTGCACAAAGCTTGTTTTTTCGCCTGTGAAGAAATCACAGGTAGGTGACTATAATGATCAACATTCATTATTGAGGTGGTTTAGGTGAAAGCTACATTGCTCAGACTTTTATCAAGATAAAACTGTCCTTGTCCCAAAGAATATACAATTATCAGTCTTAACTGGAATTGATGAAAAGTTTCTGATGGATATCAGACTGGGGTGCTTGAGCAAGAAAGTACAGAACTGAGCTTGAGGTTTTGTTCAGCTATAACTATATACAGCAGCAATTTAAAATTGTAAATTAGTACTGGACAACAGTGGGATTTTACACTGCTTAATAACATGGACTGTCTTCTTTTCTGATTAAATGTCTAGTATTTTTTTCCCTCCATTGAAATGGTCAAATGAAACACCATTACCAAGTGCTTGAAATAAAGACCAAGGAAACAAAAAGCTGGAATCACAAAACTGCCAGCAGAGAAATTTCTATTTCTGCTAACCAATAATCTGATAGATCAAGTACTTGGTTTAGAATCGCAGGTGCTGGTTTCAGAATTCACCAGAGCCCACACAGGGGAGCCCATGATACAAGATACTGCCTTAAACAATAGGGCAAGATATAGGATATCCTATCCATATCTAGGGTCTTTTTCATTGTGTTGAGACTGTTGCATACATTGTCATTCCCTGCTTTGGGTAAAACTTATGCATTTTCTACGTAGGAAAAGAATATTAAGAATGATTGAGTTAAATAGGTTCCAAATAAATACAGTAGTCTGCTGGTTATTGACATTGTGACGGTTCGTATAGATCTGTATCCA
The DNA here is from genome assembly GCF_964211835.1 of Anser anser. Taxonomy (NCBI): domain Eukaryota; kingdom Metazoa; phylum Chordata; class Aves; order Anseriformes; family Anatidae; genus Anser; species Anser anser. The sequence continues at coordinate 63,055,980 of NC_139720.1, forward strand.
CTTAAGGCACCATCAAGAACAGAACATGGGTGTCCCACATTTTTACTATTTTACTTTTTTACTATTTTACTGTTTTACTATCACCAATCCACCACCACCACAGCTTCATGAAACTGGACATTTCCAGCTATAGGTATTTTACAGTTCCATACCAAATTAATGACAGGTCTGGAATTGCCAAAATGGCACTTTAAGTCTAGATCCTGCTTTCTGGGTGAGGGGTAGGTAGAAATGAATCCAGTGTTATTTGAAATAAAATCTTAAGTATGAAAAACAGCAAAAGAGTGTAATGAAAGGGCACATAAAAGACTGGTTTTTTTCATATGGTGCTATGTTTTATAATAGCTGTTTATTTGCTTCTGAATGCTATTATGCTGCTTAGGAAGGGTATAGTCGCTTCAGCAGTACATGGCCTTCCACGTTCTCCACACTGGTGCTAATGTAGTAGCAGAAGATCTTAAGGATCAGTCTTTCAGATCCTCTAAAAGTCTAATCTTGGCACCTCCATCTCATTTCAGTTGCTTAACTATCTGATGTCATCTGACATACCCTGGCCCTCTATTGCAGCTACAGGACATGGGGCTCCACAAGAGGCATGCATCATTCTGGTTCAGCAGCAGCAGGCCAGGTGGTACACTCTATGTTACCTAAAATGGCACTAAACTCTGAAATTGTGGCAACTGCATCACTCTCTAGATTTTTCTTGATAATGTGAGCCTAGATACCTAGCTTATATGTGCATGCCTACAGACACTTTCTGCTACGTATATAACAGAGTAGCAATAATCCTATGCACCAGTGAAGTTGCATTCAAGTTCTGTTTTGAAGGCTTCAGTGTAACTAACATGCACATGAATTTTGATTAACTCTTCCTCTGTTAAAATTTTCTCCATGGTGATATAGGGGCGAACTTAAGAAGCGCTCAGGAATCCTATTCTTTCCCTGTGAAATGTTTGTATTCCCTTTGGGAGTCAGCGATAGGAAAGGGGAGGAAGAGGAATAAAATTAACATTATGGGCCAAATTGCTACAAATGACCTACTGAAAGCAGTGTACAACTTCTCTTGATGACTTGGAATGACCTCTAATATTTCCAATGAGAAGGTTAATTCTAAGTTTTAGATTTTATTTTAATCTTAGTGTTTCATGGAAAAAAATATCACAAAAGTCAGAACAGCATTCACAACTGTAAATGACAGCTTTTAAAGTCTTATAGTGGATTAGTAAGTATTAAAGGTTTTTTTCTTTCTTTTTCATTAATTTGTAGTAATTTTTTTTTTTTGAGGAGATGAACACAAGTTAATACTAAAATAAAGTTATGTATTTGACATAGAAAAATTAATAAATTTCCAGATGCAGTTCCTCCAGCCCAATGTAGTTCTGGTTGCACAGTGGATTCTAGGAACAAATACAAACCTGTGCACCAGACCTCAGGCAAAGCCCATTCTGGTTAATAAAAAGACTCACACAAGGCTTTGAATGAGGCTCCTTGCAGCTTCCTTTACTTTTCTTTCCCTGCCACAGCCATCAAAGCATCAGAGGTATTCAGCTACTGTCCAATGCTTGGGCCCATCTTTAATGTTTAGGAGATGTCTGAGAGACTAGTCAAGGGAGATTGCCTGTCCTAAATATCAGCACCTCCCTGGCTGTTTTCCTTTTTTCATCATCTACATCTCCATTTGCAGCTGCTCTAAAGCCTGTCTCACAAACTTTATAATGAAGTCACTATGAAACTTTCTATTTATTTCAGTAGAACTGACACAAAAGCTTAAGGCTCCTTGGTAGACACAAAGATCAGGTAATGTCAATAAACTGACAGAGGCAAGGAGATGTCTTTGCCACTGGGACAGGTTTTGGTCAGAGCCTAGAGGTTACCCTATGCCAATTTAGTTCCCTCAGTGATTTCCAGTATGTGCCTCACTGATTAGAGGAGAAAAATATATACAGTGATTTATTGGATTAAGCAGGAGACAGGGAAAAATCAATACAAAATAGAGTTTATAGGCAGTATGGCACAGTGAATCACTGTATCTCTTGCACTTTTCAACCATGGTTTTGTAATATGATGGGAATGTAACGTAGATGTTTCCCCAACACTTGTTTTAAATGAGACTTTACACTTTTAGAACCAGATAAAGATTGAGAAGGTTCATGAATCTGAGTAGACAGGTGGTATTGCAGACGAATCTGAACAAGTAATAGGGAATTGTTGGAAATCTTTACTGTGAGTTGAGTGAATTACACAGGAAAATTTTAGACTGGACAGGAATAGGGTTTATTTTGTTGCACTTTAAGATGCAAAGAAATAAACCACAATGACTCTTACATTTAGCTGATAAGGGCTGGAAACGGGGTCACAGACAGGGGTGTAAAGGTTTAAAGAAGACCTGAGAATGGAGATATAAGTACATATGTGAATGTGAAGAAGGAGCGACACAAACTGTTATAAGGGGAAATATCTGCTGTCACAGGGTGGCTTGAGATGGCTGCAGCAATTTAAAGAGGATGACAGCTGCTTGTTGTAGGTATGTGGACCAGCTCCAACCTGCGAGGATAGTCAGGTGCCTCATAGGTTCTGTTATCCCTCTTTTCACTTGTGCTTCTAAGTGAGAAATGTTGACAGGCTTCCTCTGTACAATTTCTCACAGCCTTACTCTAGTACAGACATTGGTTATCCTAATCACATACTTATTTTTAGCCTTCAGTTAAACTCACCTTTTCTATTTAACCAAATATATAATGGGTTTGAGGCATGTAACCATGTGTTTGTTCTGTTCAAATATATCATTTGAGAGAGAATAATAATTCCTAAGGAGATGGAAGAGCTTTATTCATCCAACAGAAAATAGACTAAGACACTGGAGACCAGATTCAGAGAGGTTTTCAGACACTAAAATAAGATTATAGTACCTAAAACTTTTCAGGGGCCTTGACCTTTAGAAGCTGAGTTAATATCTCTCCCCAGATTAAATCCACCAGAGTTCCCTACCTTGTTGCTAAATCTTCATTTAGGGGATATTTGTTATGTAATTTTTTATATACAGGCAAACTAAAGCTGATAAGGCTGAATGTTAAACTTATTCTTTACTTTGCCCCATTTTTCCTTTACTATAATTATTATTGTTTGCTTCTAAACACAATGAAAAGGTGTGTTTCACAAAACAGACACACCATCTTGCATTACTGTATTTAAGTCTTTTTCTTGCTGCTACAAGGATAAAGAGTTAAAATAAGTTTCTGGCTGCCCTTTTTCATTACCTTTTTATTAGAAGTTACCACCATGTGAACAATTATTTATATGCATCTGTCTTTCCTGCTGTAGAAATAGTACTCAGTACATATTGTCCCCAAGGAAGAAGAAATAGAAATGAACATTCTACAGATTAATACATGGCAGCATTTCTGATGCTGAAGCTAAAGGGACACTGTTCAGTTGATTAGGCCACAAAATTGATTTACATTTAAAGATGTTTCATATTATAGCTCTTTACTTCCAGACTCCCAAACGTGGTTCTTTTGAAAATCAGTCTTCACTGACAAATGTTTATGACAAAGCAATAACAAATGGGCAGGGATCAGCTCCAAGAGGTATGCTTATTACTGTCTTTTCAGAACACCCAAAGGCACTCTCAAGTCCCGTTTCATTGTCTTTGCTGACAGTAAACTTGTAAGTCTAACTCACTACTGCAGTTGCAAAGTGCTTTCCAGAGCATTCAAGACCCGTATTTTAAGCCATGGTTGTTGGTCTAGTGCAGCTTGTGGAAGCATAAAAATCCTGCCAAGCATTCCTGCTCAGGCCAGCCATGGGGTAACCGTTTACATGGGAATTTAGTAGTGGTTCCCAAGATCTCTTTTTAAAAATAGGTTAGTTTTAGCCAAACAGTTTTTGAGGGCAAAGAAGAAAAGTCATTCAAAGGCTTGAATGACAACTGCATATTTCACTCACATTTACATTCTGTAAAAATTAGGCATGTAAATGACATCTGAAGCTTTGAAAAGCTCCACCTTTTAATTTTAAAGCGTATGATGGTAACATGTTTTAATATATTAGAAAGCATGTCATTCTGAACAAAAGACATCTTGGACTACTAATCTGCTGCAGGCTCATCAAAGAAAAGATGTCACTGGAAATGCATTCATTAAGTTAGTGCATTAAATTCCATTGTGGTGTAAAAGCTGCGGGTTTTGTTGTTAAATATATGTATATATATATATATTAGACAATACACTACATGTTCATAAAGGCATAAAAAAGCATAATTTACAGTTGCTATGTAAGACGTATGGACATTTTAAAGGGTTACCACAACAGGTAACATTTTGGGACACAGCAAAAATTTTCCCCATGATGCACAGGCATGCTTCCCTTACTTCTTTGTAAAGCAGAGGAATATACTAACAATTGTAAAGCCCTCTGTGAGAGTTAACAGTTTACATCAAAATGTGTTCTCTCTGGATAACCTGGTGTGTGCTGGAAGAATTACAAGACAGCATGATGAATTCAGCCTAACTGTTACAAGAACTGGAATGTATGCACTCATGGAAATCTTCAATGAAACTAAAATAGTTGTTGGGACCCTGTTAATCATGACACCTATGAAACTGTACTTTGCTTGTAATAAAGAGGAAGGCAGCTGTAAAAACTGAAGTTCTGTACATATTAACACTGAAGGCAAAAATTAGGCTCCAGAGAATAATAGAGCCAACAGTACAACCCGGGACATTGTTCTTAAAGGTGTTATGCTTATTTTACATTATATCATATATCAGGAGAGTTTGCGTGAGATTACATAGCCATAATTTGATTTTCTCTGGCTGCGTGGAAAGAAGTGAGGATAAGTGTAATTGCTTTTGTGCTGAATATTCTAGCAGCTGTGTTAAATGAAGCTGCTGAAGACATATTTTTGAAGCTCTGCACCAAAGTATGGTCTTGAAAAAACATAGCATATGTGTCTTCTGCCCATCTGCTCTTGGCCAGTAAGAAAGTGCACCCTGGGAACATACTGTTTTTCCAATAGAGTGCTCTATGTTGATGTGGAAGATTTTCAAGCAGCCTAATAGCATGTTGATAGCGCAGAACTTCAAAGGAACCTCGCAAAATAGAGTGACTACATGCTTTCAGTGTAGGAAAATATTTTTCAACAAATGTAAGGCAATAAACCTAAGGAAAGAATAACAAGAACAAGGGTTACAGGCTACAAGACTCAGAACTGCCATATTCAGTTCACTGAAAAGATCCTGGAAATGCCTTTTTGAGACCTTCAAGAAGTTGTGGTCTGTACAACTCAAGAAGGCTGTGGATGAGTTATAGAAGGTACAGAGGAAGTACGATAAGATGATCATGGTGATGGAGCAGCTACTTTATGAGAAGACACTAAAAAAGTTGGAACTCTTAAATTTGGAAAAAAAAAATAAAAAACTAAAAGGATGATGGAAGATAAGATAAAAATATACCAAAAAAAAATAATCAAAGCAGTGGATAAAATGAGTGAAGAACTGTTATTCATCACACCACCATACAAGAGCTAGAAGACACCTGCTGAAACTATTAGGAAATGGATTTAAAATAGATTACAAAATGATAAAACGAATAAAAAAGAACTCTCCTTAACAATGAGGATAATGAACCTCTGGAATTTATCATAAAAGGAATTTGAGGATATAAATAGTATATGAGCAGGTTCAAAAATGGCTAGACAAACCTATGCGCAACAGATCCAGGAACACATACTTTTAACATGTACAATGATTCTAGATATGTAGAGTATAAGGGGAACATTCTAAAGAAAGGGTCACTCTCTAGACATCTCCTATTGATACTGTCTGACACAGCTCTGGGTTTGATGGACCATCAGCCTGACTGAGCAGGACATTTCTCACATCCTTATGTTCTCATATATTGAACTTCTAAGTATATATAAGACTACTTATATGCAGTCATAGCACAAATACTGCAGGTTATGGTATGCAAATGTCCAGGTAGTTAGTCATTGTATACTTATAGTGAGGTATCATTGCACCTTACAGGAACCTACTGATTAAAAACTAATTTGGAGTACTGGGAATGAAGGCAGAAAAGCTACTCCTCATATCAAGAGGAGACTGGAGGCATAAAGCACACTCTCCAGTGAGAACATCGCAGGCAGGCTGTTAGCTTCAAGCATCTTAATGTCAACAGATAGCAATCAGTCGCGACAAAGCCGGTAAGCTGGACATCAGAAGAACTGTAACGCGTTTTAAAGCACTTCTGAAGAAGGGAAGGAAGGTTGATTACTAGAATTGTCAACAGGATGACAAACAGAGTCTGTGGAGGGAGCTTAATGACATTTGGTCTTTTTGGATGTGGGAAGTGCTAAAGCTTGGGAAAAAGAGCAAGTAAACTCATATTTTGGGTTTAGTGGCTTTGATACACAGTTCTCCTGAAAACATTTTATTCTAAGTAAATATTATATGGCTTTTAGGAGAGAGCGCAATCGCTGTATGAGTTATTGCTATTGCCCCAGAAGGAAAATGCAAGCCAGGATCGCTGCTTGCTGAGAAACTCAGTGTGTTCTGGGAAGTGAGGACTAGGTTTGGTTTGAGGATAGGAGATACACATGATCCCATGTACTACTAGGTGACAGTGAGAAACCAGAGGCAGTAGGGTGGAGCAGTCTATGTCCTTCCTGAACTGAAGGTGGGTAAGGGTACTTTTCAGCTAGCACTGCTGCCAGCCAGGTTTTGAATGAAATAATTAACATTAACATTATCCACAATTCTGCCTGTTAAAAAGGACCAGCTTGTGCTAGAAATAGTTTTTTATCCATGAGGACTGTAGACATTATAGGCACAATGGGTAAAAAAAAAAAAGGGGGGGGGGGGGAGGAGGGGTATAGACGCGCATTTTACACACAGAGAAGACTAACACCGGGTGATAAAAGACTTGTCTAAAATAGTACAGGAATCTGAGACAGAACTGGGGACTGAGCCCTAAATTTCTGAATCCTTGTCTGAACTCTCAAGCTGAGGAACTCCTTCCTGTTAATGGTAGCACTGTCATATTAGGCAGGCACATACCCAGCTGGACAAGTTAATAAAGTTAATACGTTGCATTAGAATCCTCTATATAATTAATTAACAGCATCAAGTGAACATCTGGCATAATAATCTTCTTGCTTTCCTTTCCTTCTGCTCCTTTTCTTGTTTCCCTAGCTGGTGATTTCTTCCTTTTGTAGAAAAGCTTCATCATTCTGTCTCCAAGGATTAGCTGACAGAAAACTACAGCAGAAGCTTACTAGTGTTATGATGGAATATCTTTTTTACATAAAAAATAAAAAAATAATAATAAAAAAAACTTTTAAACCCTTGTAATAAACTAACATCTTTCCATGTCTTCCTTAGGTGCCACATGTATGCAGCCCTTTAATGTTGCCGTAAGAACTGAACAAATGAACAAAAGAAAAATATCCACTGATATTCATGCTTTCAATGAAATTTGCTTTAGTAATGTTTGTGCCTCTTCTCATTTATGTGTTACAGAAGGACTTTAGGCAGCCAGTTTACTGGCATCAATAATTTAAAAAGAGATTGAGAGACTGACAGACAGAAAAGATATCTTCAAAGCAGGACAATTAAATAAAACTTACTGGGCAGACGGACCGGTTACCTGGAAATTCAAATCAACCTTCTCTCAACAATTTCCTCACTTATCTCTCTAGTAATTTTCCTACACACATAATTACCCTTACTATTTCCAAATTTTTCATGTATACACCAATCTTCACATTTAGTCTTAGTTTTAAAAGGCAAGGGATGGAGGAGGAATTGTAGGGAAAGAAAACCCAAAGCTCTGGAACAACTTTCTGTCCCCACCACATTTATAATGAGACAATGGAGGAAAAAGAACATCCCTAAGTGTCAGAAAACACAGAAGCTATCTGACTTCTATGACCAGTTACAACCCAGCCTGTATCTAAAGCATTTCTGTCAATCACCAGATTGAGAGAGAAAAATTAAAAAATGTACTCATCAAACAGAAAAAAACGGGTACTTATAAGGAAGCTACAATTTGCTCCTCGATATTTCATGATGCCAAATACATCAGATAAATTGTTTTCTGTGAATTATTCACTTGGGTCTAAATTGCTACTCTTTCAGACAAATACAATGGAAACCTATGACTTCCTGTCATCAGCTTTTCAAGCTGCATCATATTCACTGTTCTTAGCAAAAAGGGCTTTGTATGACAGTTAGCAACATAAGAGCGACAAAAGAATTGTGTTACACTTTCCTCTTATTTTTAATTACCTTCTTCTATATTCATATTATTTCTTTACCGTACAAACTGAAGATTTCAACTTGTTTGCCTGTAGTTAAGCAAGGCTGAAGAAGGATCTTATAATAACAGAAGAATATATGGTTAAAAATGCACTTATTTCCCATGCAGAAGTGGCACATTGACGTATTTTCTATCTAGTATGAACTACTTTCTAAAGGCTGATATTGTTGACAGATAGGTAAGACTAGCCAGTATCTGGGAAAGCTCCCGTTATTGCTGCCCTTTAGGCTGCAGTAATTTATCAGTCCACTAGAGTGCAGTCCTTTCTCCTTACATAAAAATACTTCGCACTGTTATACTAAAGTAGCCTTCAAAAAGCATTGTAGGTAAGCAAAACAAGGGACTAGAGAAAACACCCTCACTACTGGGAAGAAAGTGTAGAGGAACAGTAAATATATATATGAAATGTCTACAATATATTCACTCAAAGACCTTGGGTCCAAAATTTGAATCCTTTTTTTTTTTTTTTTTTTTTTAACCAATCCAGAAATAAATGGCTTATTGTTTTCAGGTTAAGAAGTTTGGCTTCTTCTCCTGCCTATTATGTATGAATACACCCTCACAAGCTTTTTTTTTTTCTTTTTTTTTCTCCCTTTCAGCTCACTCTATTATGATGAATAATGAAATTATATTTCATTGCCATATCCTTGCCTATTTCCTTTAGCATTTTTAAAAAGAGATGGTGTAAGTTACAGAGTGCTAAGAATGGTACTTATATTTTTATTTTGTCCTGCTTTGGTCCTTTGCCTTGAGGTGGATGATTCAAACATAAAGCAGGTACCATAAAACTGTACAGCTGATGCACTATAAATCTACACATCTAACTGAGATTAATACAGATATTTCAGCCAGTGATTGTACAAGGAATGTTGAAGAAAATGGAGAAAGAGAAAAAGATCTGAGAAACCATAGTTGTGCTGACAAAAGTTGCAATATATATATAAATTTTAATTATGTACATAAGATAAATTGTAGGTCAAAGTTAGATATCATCTCCTACAGTAAAAAAAAATAAAAATAAACAATAAAGACAGTCCTTTCTTAACAGATAGCAGGAACACAATGTATCTTTTGCTGAAACAAAAATAACAAAAACACAGAAAGTGCCTGATAGAATTGGTTGTTTTTTGTTTGGTTGTTTTTTTTTGTTTGGTTGTTTGTTTTTGTGTGTGTGTGGTCTTTTTTTTTTTTTTTTTTTTGGACTGTTTCCTCAGATAGGTATCTTACTTTTCTCTGCCTTCTATCTTCTATAGGGAGTAGGCTGAAAAAGGGAGTAACAGCACTTAGAGAGTAAGAGTGCTCAGTTACAAATAAGTTGAAGACACAAGCATCTAGATATGTAAGTAGTTGTAACTAGGGTCATATCCTGCGTATGGAGTCTTCTTGTGACGATTGATCCCACGTCAAAGGAAAGACGACCACTGATACATGGTCTTCGGTTCTGGTCATACAGCATGCTGCTGTAGTCAATGGGAAGTCCTCACCAGATACACTGAGAAAAATCCCATGGAGAGATCATTTTAGCTGGCTTGCCCTTGTGCAGTTTAAGACTGGCCCTGTAAGACCACATCATCTGTAGTGTGAGCCCTCTGTGGCAGCTGTTCCTCTAACAAATATAAATATGGAGGTTGAAAAACCTTCATTGAATCACTCTATATTATCAGATGCAACAAATTGTACTTCTGAAGAATGATCCAGTGTAAAGGAACATGGGTCATCAAAGTAAAAAGAATTACTACATTTTCAAACCCTGACATATTATCTATCATTCAGTAAGTAAATCTACAAGCATGTAAGTTTGTTGTTGTTATTGCTTTTTGTTTGGTTGGATTTGGTCTAGGAAATTTAGTTCAAGATAAAACTATATGTCATGGTTCACTTCAAATTTGAGACAAAAATGAATCAGGGTGTTTTTTTTTAAATTGTGAAGCAGGACCTTTAAATGCGTGACCTCTACTTGCCAGTAAAGAGAGTACAGGACTATTTCAATGATTATCTGCACAGAGGAAACTACAACAGTTCCTCGCACAGGTCTTTTCCCGTCTATCCATACGGTGAGAACAAGAAAGTTATTATGAACCCAGAGCATTGAATTTAGCTCACCAAAAAGTATTCCTTCAGAAAGTTATCAAGTAACGTTTTAGCAAAGCTTGTAATGGTAACTTAGAGAAGCTAGCATAGAACTAAATAGCCCTTCAAATCCATTTATCAAAGTAGTTACATTTCTCATTTTAAGGCAAGTGACAGATAATAAATATAGGTCAAAGAAAACTAGTCAGTAGATAAAACACTGTATTCGATTAAAAAAATAAGTACAAAACAGCATTATACATTTTATAATCTCTTCACAGCTCTACTTATTTATAAACTGAGCTTTGTTTTCCATGTTGAAGTTTGCCAGCTATAACATCACAGAGCTATAACCTCTGGGGGAATTTCGTAGGAAATTCAACCAAACAACAACAACAACAAATGAGAATGAAGATCCATAAAGACAAGAGATGGTTCCAGCCACAGCCCAGAAACCAAGTATGAATCCTTTCAGATTCTGTGGACATCAAAAATGAGATCCCATTTTGGTAGAATATATAACTGCTTTTGTTAAACAAATTTATGCTAGAAACTAGGTTCAGTCATTCTTCTGATGAGCCTATGCAGACCTCTCAGATTTCTTTTTTTCTGCTGTGCAAGAGGAAGCACTTCAGCTTCTCACCTGATGGGAGGCACTTCTGGTGCTGGGAAAAGCCACAGCAGAGGCCTGGAGTTGCAGATTGTGCCACTTACAGGGCAATGTTTCGTCCTAGATCTTGCTGGTAACCAGCTCCTTCACAGCAGCACAGTGTCTCTACTTCTCCTCCACTTCATGACCTCAGCCCATGACCTCATAGGCCTCTCCTCCACAGTTGCCCTTGAAAGGGAGATTGGGTTGATGCAAAACAAGCCCTGCAAATATGGGAGACATAAGCCCATGTTGTGGGGAGGTGTGAAGGAGGAGACAGGTGAACAAAGATGCAGGTGCTGAGAGGACCAGACTTGACAGGAGTGCAGGTGTGTTCTCAGGACAAAATAAATGGTGGTGTCAATAACCCTTCATGCCCTCATTGAATGTGAATCCTTTGCAATGCAAAAAGACCTGGAGGTAACAACAGGAGGTGTTATTTTCACCCTCCCTAACTGGTTTTAGTGAATTTGGTCCCTTTATGTGACCAGCCCTCTTTTTGAACCTGACAGCAAATCCGTATTTTTCTGGAGTAGAAGTCTGCCTTTTAATAACAATCTTCCCATTATTGTAGGTTTCATTATGTACTTTGTCACTGGTAGCTACCTGATCTTCCATTCCTATAGTATGAATTGAAAAGTTCCCTTCAAACTATGGAAACCGGGGGAGGGATATTGTATCCTCTAGCAGGCTGGGGATTCTTGACCACTAAATTTGCAGGGAGTTTATTTGATAACCCATCATCATGCTAATAGACTTTTAAAATGTCACGTTACATTTTCACTTAATTTTTCAGGAAAATTAATTCCTTCAACATCAGTATACTACAGAGAAAATTTTAAATGTTCTATCTTTTCAAAAGTTCATGCTTGATTTTTTATTAGAGATTATTTGTAATGCATGGATAGAAGTCCTAGCTTTTTATCTGGAAATAACAAATATTAAAGCTCTATACAAAACACTGCATGAAAATCCTACAGCTTGTCAGATCTAAATGGCTTAATGCAAATGCATTATTTTTATAGATCCATGCACATTCTCCAGCATCTGAAAGGTTTGGGTAATTTTCAGTCAGGAAAATGTTTTAGACACAGTTTACACAGTAAATACTAATAAATCAAAAACAGGCAATGGGAGAAAACGTGCATTTATATGTGAATTAACTACAAATTTGCTTACTGGAAGGCCAGGAGAAAAACTGAAAGACATGAGAATCCTTTGGGTTTAGTTTCACATTCCAAGCAAAACTCTTTTAAAAATATCATGCTAATTTATCTGTGGTGTCATTCACAGGGGTGCAAATTAGAAAAAGTATGGCCAATTTTTTTCCCCCTTCTGTACAGCACGACTTTCAGACATGCGTTGTGCTGCACAGAGTCCTTGGCTGCAGGATAAACTCAGTCAGCCTTCTGTACAGGAGGATCCTGCAGGCAGCTCTCACTCAGTGATTTCATCACCTGTGTGGCCTTGCAGCTATCAAAAAGTGCAGGAAGAAGTCCCCATGAGAACTTCCTTTTTGTTGTTGTGTTCTTATAATGAAATTATGTATTACCTTGAACGGCCCAAAGGGAGAGCTTCTCTCCACGGACAAGATCTGCTCTGCTATGTGCAGCACACTGCAGAAAAATCCATCAGGGCTCTGTCTGATGCTGCACAAACATGGAGCGTCCAGCATCTGAAAGAAGATAAGATTTATTCACTATCTACATTGCTCTTCTTATTCTGTCTTATTAAAGCAATTACTTTATTAAGCCACTTGTTGTCTGGCCTTTCCTATAGAGATCCAGACAGAGCCATTCACACTGCCCTTCTCTCTTCTCACCCCCCCACCCACTCTGGTGCAGAACGCCTTCCAAGGGCAATAAACAGCAGCTGAAATTCAGTCTAACAGCATCTCATTTTAAAAAGTACAAAATCGCTGTGTCATTCCCCAAATATATCTCCACACTTTCTCCCATAGTGATGGGTTCTCTAAAATTAATGCTTTAAATTGCATTGAATGGGGTAGTAAGAGCTGACCATCGCCTCCTTTCACTCTGACAGGAAGACAATGTTGAATCTATCCATTTGAAATACGTACTAGCAGTTTACTGTCAGGATACCACTGCAGCTCATTACAGGTGCTGTGCTGACATCAATAAATTAACTCTTTATGTTTCCTTGAATTTGAATTGCTCCATTAAGGACTGCAGAGAAAAGCATATGACTTCCAAATACAGTGTCCTGTATCTTTTTGTATACACAATGAATCAAAGTTAGGGAATTATATGTTTTATTTCAGGTTCACTAGTAAAATAAACAAACATTTCAAAACATCAGTACAGATTAAATCCATTTCTAAGATTCTTAGAAAATGGATTTACGCTACCATCAAACACAACTCATTGGATATCTATCTGCTAGCAAGCCTAAATCTGGACTTATCCTTTTCCTGTATCTGACTTTTTTTTTTTTTTTTCCCTCAGAGCAGCTGTGAACAGTCATTTTAGTTACGGCTACCTGTCCATCATCCCAATTCTTCTTAAGTTTACTGAATTTTAGCCAGTGGTTAATAATGGTAAAGTTGACAATAATCAGTCTGGTGCATCCTAATTTAGAAGTGCCTGACCTTGCAGTAGTAATCTACCTTCATCCTACTCATCCTGAGCAGGTAAAGCCTACTTATCATGGTCAAAACCACTCCACAGATACTACTATATACTTGAGTTACAGAATCTCCTGACTCAGAAAATCTTGATAGAATATGTTTAAAATTACTAGCCCAAGGTTATACAAGTAGATAATGTCAAAACTGCCAATGGATTACTGATGTTTCTTATCTCCAATCCAATGATAGATCCATTAGTACTGTGTATTAAACAGAGTTTTAATTCAGATACTCTTCTCTTGATATCATATAATACTGTTTTGAAATACGAGTTAGTACTCTTATTTTTATGTCAGATGATCGCAGAGCAAAATTCCCCTTATCATAAACAAATGGAGCAGTTACTTGCTGATGGTACTGTGGAATATTATACAGGAAGTTCAGTTCTGCTCCAAAGCTGCAGTTTACTAAGTTAATACTTCTGATACCATAGCTGGTTCATAACAAGGTGGAACAGCAGCAAATTCCATTTAAACCTGAATCTATTAAAGCAGTAGTTAGGTACCACAGTGACAGGCTATTTACTGTTACTGAAAGTACATTTCCACACTTCTTCTTATTTGCTCTTGTAACTTGCATAGAAAACCTTATTTCCCTCTCAGGTGTTCAGACATTGGCGCAATGAGATTTTACATCATTATCCACTCCAATGGGTCTTCTAATCAGAAACATTTTCTCAAATACAGGAAGACATCTCCTACCAATTTCAGTATCTGTAATACAGACAGGAAACATTAATATCCTCGTGGGTCCCTTCCAACTCAGGATATTCTATGATTCTATATCAGGCTAAGGAAATCTGGAACTTTTGAATTTTTGAAGCAGAACTGCCTGTGTTAAAGTCACTATCAAGAGAAATATCTGTATGTACTGACATTAAACATTCTAAAGCCACATTCATTCTTATAAAGTAAAAGCTAGAAAAAAAAAAAAAGTTAACTTTTTAGAAGTAGATGCACATTTAGTAGTAAGATTATTTTTTCTATTAGTAAAGTAAATGTAGCCAAAAGGATTGTGAATGGAAAACTGTTGCAGCATCTGGGAATTTGATAGGGCTGATCTGCTGAGACATAAGTCACTGGAAAAGCAGTATGAATACCTGCTTGTTACAGCAATTCTTATGTAAGCAGATAGATATGGAAGGTCTAAATGCACAGAGTAGGAACATGATTAATGATCAAAGGAAAAACAGGTTTTGGGACACCATACTTTTTTTGTACTCACAGGAATAGTATTACAGCATACAGAAATCTGCATGCAGAGTCAGTGCACGCATGTACATATTTACATAACCTATGAGTACTTGTATGCATACAGGCATGCTTCATAATTACCAGCAAAGGGGTAGGATAAATAACAAAAATTATGTCTTCATTTGATATTATAATAGAGACATCCTCTTTGTATATATACACTGCTACGTGATGTATATGTGCAGAGCAATGCACCAAAAGCACATGTGCGCACACACATACACGCTTCTACATAGATCCAAAAGATGTAACTGCTGCTTTACACCAGGTCGGGATAGGGCTTGGAGCAACCTGGAGTAGTGGAAGGTGTCCCTGCCCATGGTAGGGGGGTTGGAATTATACAATCTCTAAGGGTCTTTCCAACCCAAACTATTCTGTGACTCTGTGTGATAGCATCTCTTTTGTTCCCTACCTCTTTATCACTGGTAGATCAAGTCAATCTAAATTCATGAAAAACTGATCCTGAGATCTCAAAGGACTTTGTAAAGATGGATAAATATTACTTCAACTCACAGAGGTGTAGAAGAAATACCTAAACTCATGCAGTGATCTTGAAGACTTTAACCACATACATCCTTCATGCTACAGTATTAATTTGGATCTGGTCCTGGAATCCTATTTGACTTTTCTTTGTGTTGAACCCTCTTTACCTTCAACGTGATGTAGTCTTAAATCTGTGGTCACCTCTTTTCCTGATTGTCAAAGATAAGAACGTAGTCTTTCTGTAGGAAGGAGGAGACTCAATTCACGAACGTAACCACTAGAGGTCAGGCATGATATAATTCATCGCCACATAGAGATGGGAGATTTCAATAAAGGCTGTTAGCAAGATAAATGAGTTACCGGAGTGACGCTTACATAAGAAGATTGAAATATTCGCTACTTTTCATGTCAGAAAGCAAAACCATGCTTTGAGAACTGGTATAATCCAGGCAGCTGACTTGTGCTGGTAGTAGGTAAACGGTGAGGAAGTCCAATTATATTAGAAAACAAGCGTACAGTTAAATATGGACAATGATATAAATAGAAGTTGGTCACAGCAAACACCTAATTCAGAAAGTGATCAAATCACCAAAAATGTACTTGTTTAGTGGATCTTCAGTTGCCATATGAAGCAGTTTATCCATATTGCTTTCATTACAGAAGGAAAGAGGAGACGGACAAAGTAGAAAAACACTTGAAAGTAGAAAAACACATCTTCTCTTTTTCTTGTCTGAATGAGAAATACCATCCCAGTCTTTGAAGATATGCCACTGAAATATTCAAAAGTGTTCAGCAGCTACTTCCCTAAATTACCCACTTAGTTCTCACTGTTTTGGTGAGCTCCTCAGGGACGTCTGTTCCTTCAGCAGGAATAGGTGAGTTAAGCTCAGTGGGTGCATAGAGGACCACATTTTGCCAGCAAACCATCAAGCTCACCAACCTGTTTGATGTGTAGCTGGGTGTGAATACAGAACTTTGATGGAACTTTTTTGTTTCCTGACAGTTCATTTTCTTGGTCACATTTAAAATAATTCCACGAATGCTTACGTTAAAGTGGGGTCAGTTATCCAAAACAAACAAAAAACAGCGATTTTAGTTAGCTTACTTACTTGCAGATACCTATGTTTTTTGGATACCATACTCAGACTGAACAGAGAAATTACTGAAAATTTGGTAACATTTACTAAGCTTCGCATCTGACTGTACCTCCTATTGTTAATTCCTTCTAGATCTGTAAATCTGTACTTACAGATGTTTGTCCCTGATAGGTCTATCAAAACCATCACTTTGGCCAGAAACATTATTTTATTCAGGTTAGCCAAAATCTTTATAGGCACTTGCCATCTACTGGATTGTGAGATCATTGTGTTATGTACTTAAGTCCTTAGTGGTGTTAGGCAAAAAGATATACAGTAAATTTAGACTCACTTGCAACATAGCAATAGAAAATAAAACATAATAATAGTAGTAGTAGTAGTAGTAGTAGTAGTAGTGTAGTAGTAGTAGTAGTAGTAGTAGTAGTAAAGGAAGATATGCATAATACATGTTGCTAGTTAATAGAGACTGCTAAAAATTAATATGTAGCTTTTGATAAACCTTTTCTTCCTTCAACAGCGGACATCATCTGTAACAGCTGTAAAGGAATAAGACCTGCATCTTTTGTGCAGTTGCTTCAATGTCAGAACTGGCCTCAGACAAAGCAGGGAAAACTGGGAACCCTTCTTTTCTGGACTTGTATCTGAGCTGACAAACAAAAGTCTATGTACAAGTGCAACCTGTAAAGGTGTACCAAAAAAAAATGGTATTTCTGCAGCTGTTATATTTATTTTATTCCTATTTATAGTAGGAATGATCTGCCTGTTACCACCGTGAATAGGGACTATAAAAGATGGTTGAAAGATAGTACAGATCTGTTCTGGTTCCTTTGTCTCTATATATTTTATATACATTGCATTGCTGTTTTAGACTAGATGCCTATAGCATATTATGTCTTTTACTAGATGCATAGGCAAAGACCCATGTATCCTGCAGTTTCTTTTGTTCTTCCAAAGAAACAGAGAGGGCCAATCACTCATCAGCTTCCATGCAGAGAAACAAGGAAACACAAAGGCACAGGAAAATGCAGTTTGCCACTTGTTTTTATGGCCACTTGCACTGCAAAGCCCTGAATTTCACATTGCACAGCAGTTAGAAATTGGAGAGTAACATCCAGTGAATGGAGACTGAAGTAAATATTACAGGTCTGTGCATAGGGCAACACAAGCTTTATTATTAGTATGCACACAATACAATCTGCAATTACATTTAAAATATGAATTGTGAGAAAATACTGTTAATACTCAATAAGCTGCTATTATTGATTCTGTAAGTTAATAAAGACCATAACAAAATGAAAGGGTAGATATGGAATGAGACACAGTCAGTATGTGGTCAGCATGTGTCAATTTAACCAGTTAGGCTGTATTGGCATGCTGTTTCTTTATTCCATTTTCCTGAGCAGAAATAGGCTATGCATCTTCACAAGAATAGTGACATAGCACCTTGGCATATTGATTGAATGAAGCGAAGCATGGACAACAAGTGGCTTTACAGACTCATGGTGCATGAGCATAAACCTTTATAAATAACCAGAGCTGCAGAAATATTCTGGGCATAGGTATCTCCCTCCTCCTTCTTGTGTGATCTGAGACTTTAGGATCTCCTGAATCTGCCAAGAAATTAAACACAGATATTCATTAGCACATGCAGGGTTAATAAAAAGCACAAATAAACTGTAAGTGGCAGAATCAGGAGGGGCTACAACACATTACCTAGAACAATGCAGACACTCTAGGAGGCACTGTATAGCATGGTGCAGGGGCATCTGAGCTGGTTCCTGTGCTCCATTAAAACACGGATCAGTGCCATGCAGAAGTAATGACTTTGCTTTTAAAGCCAATATGGGTGCAACAAAGCTTAGCCACAGCAGTGCATGGATGCAGCAAGACTGAATTGTTCACATTTTTCAAATGAGAAATCGATGCAGATGTTTTTGTGCTGTTACAAATCTGACTAAAGAGTGTGTGGGTAATGACAGAGTTACAGTCTGTTAACTCTAGGGATGGCTGTATACTGTGCCTATCATCATAAACGTGAGCAGCCCTCTTTCTAGAGTGACCTATACAGGATATAAGCAACCTGACCAAGTGCACTGAGCTTAGCTGTCCTCTTGAGACTATTGTGAGGCTCCTGCAGTATTCCCATACACAATGTTGGAATAATGCATGTTACAGTTTTGCAAGGACCTTCTGCACAATTAAAGGGAGAGGTATCATTTCAAACTGTTTAAAATTCCTCCCACCCCCTGCTAAGATCATTGAGAATACAACAAAACTGTACCCAGGAAGCATAGAAGGGGCTGCATTGCAACATAACACTGAATCAGACTGTACTGTACTGGAGATCCTCATCAAACTGGGACCAGAATGTTTCACAATCCATGTAACAAGAGATGTACACCAAACTCAAGGAAGCTATTGCCTTTTGCAAAGCATGGAGAACATAACTGAACTGTTGTACTGAACTGTTGTATAAATAGATTATGGTAAGAACATTCTCATAGTTCTGCCTCTGTTATTATGAACAGATAGTTCATGTATTAAATAGCAGATGGAAAAAAGAAAGTGGAAAAATGTGGAAAGAAAAAGCATAAATAAAAAATGAAAGAAAAAAAAACACAAAACTGTTGCTTCAAACTCAGGGGAAGGTTGTCGATAAAAACTGAATACCTACCCAAGTCACATGTATGTCTGAAAAGCACATATTTGGCATGAACTGTCTGCAAAAGTAGGATATGTTTCATTTTGGGGGAGAAATTCACCTTTCAGCAAAGTACTCTTTTTTTTTTTTTTTTTTAATTCTTCTACAAAGCTGAGTAGTAACAATCATAATTGATTCCTCACACCTGTCTATCATCTTGTCATATGATTGCCAGAAAATAAAAATCTGCCATATATTTATAATACTTTTCACCGATAAAGCCTCCTTCATCCAAGATTTTAAGGGGTTTTTAAAATTGTAGAAATACATTAGACTATGGATAGGAAAACGAAGGCATAGGAAATGATGGTTGGGACAACAGTGTCTCCCTGTGGCATGATGGCTGTTATTGTTAACATTTGTTAGATAAATGTCACCAGTGAAAAATTCAATAGCCAAGAAAGAAAAGAAGCTATCTTCCTTGCCTTTTGATTTATAGACAGTGACTCGGTTTATCAAACACATCAGAATATACAAAATATTCCACAAAGCGCTACACTTTTTAAATCAGCACAGCTTAATGAGTTTTGCTATATTGAAGGTATTTGCTTTGAAGATCTTATTATATTGAAGATCTTTGGTTTATCCTCTGATGCTCACAGGACAACCAGTATAGCAGCGAAGAATCTGCATAAAATCAGGACCATACCGATGGTATGTCTCAGTGTGGAACCAGTGGCCCAAATTTTACTATGGTAGTGGACAGAACATTAGCATATGTGTTTCATCAGTCTTTTTGAATGTTCAGACAATGAATTCCATTTGGGTTAAAAATGGAGAGATTCAGACAGTGCTCAAAGCACTAAAAAATGATGAGACTGTTCCAAAATGAACAAGATTCGTAAGCCTGCACTCAATGCCCCTCCCAGTTGTATGATCTTGCCACCATGGAAAAAAAAAAAAAAAAAAAAAAAAAAAGGCATCTCAGGAATTTCTCGGCTTAGAAAGGGCAAGGAGGCCCCACCACACGCCAAGTCCATAGTCAATGGGTGGAAAATTTCAGATGTAAGAAGCAGCTGCTCCAAAGGCAGCTTTCTCTGATGTGTTTGTAGAAATTGAAGTATTCAGTAGCATCTCTGTAGTTTTTTCAAATAGAACTGTTTTCTACTAAAAGCACAACTTTCAATCTGCAAGTAGACGTATGATTATTCTCCAAATAAAACCTGGAAGACTGCACACAACCACATGCTACCTTGAAGCACTGATCTGGATGAAAATATAAGTGGCAGGAAAAAAAAAAAAAAAAAACGTTTAATGTTAAAATGCTTTTTTTTCTGGTTTACCTTAAAACTTTTTAACACTTTGTTCTACTCCTGGTATTAGCCAACTGCTCCAGTTGTTCATTCAGCCAATATATATTACACGAACTTACACTCTTTTCAAACTATAACTTGCACACAGACACCTTCTCTGAATTAAGGCAAAAATGCATGAGTTGTTGGAATTTTTTCTACAAAAGGCAGAATTTTGTTATCTGGAATTCTTCCATATGGAGTGGAGCAATTTTTTTTTTCTAAAAACCTAGCATTTTACTTACAGTATTACAATGTAGAATTATCTCTATGCAGCTGAGCAAGTTCAAAAATCACTTGTTTTCAGTGTAGAAGATAACACTGGTATCAGTTTTATTAGTCAGTTGTTTATTGCTTTGAGTACTGTGAGAAAAAATGATGTTCCTAAAGTTTCCTCTTTGTTAGCATCAGTCCCTAATGCATCCAACTCTCATGTGCTTACTAGCAAAAGATTTCACCTTTGTCAGCACTGCACAGCCCATGCTGTTGTCAAAAAGCAAACTGCAACCTATTCAGACTCTTGCACAATCAGCAAAGCATTGGGCTAGGTTCTCCTGACTGTGATTCTCAGCTATCCTGTACAGTCCCTTGCTTTAGAATAGAGACTGTGTTTTCACCCATGATAGTATGAGCTCTCCAGTGTTTAACCCTTCATTGCAACCATTTGCTGGAAGGCAATTTCAGCCCTCAAAGGAATAATCAATAGTGAGTGATTGATCCCTTCTAGTCATCACTTGCGAGGCTGCAGCTGTACTGCTCCCAGTTTTGGGCTCCCCATCACAAAAAAGGTGTTGATACTGGAATGAGTCCATCAGAGGACAACCAAGACAATAAGTCGACCAAAGCATATGACAATAACAAAACGCTGGAAGAAATTGGCTTGTTCAGCCCTGAGATGGCAAGATTTGGGGGGGCTGAGAAGGTGAGGTGTGAAGCTGCAGCAGGGGATCTCAACATTGTCTTCAACTACCTCATGAGAATGTAAAGGGAAACCAGAGCCAAACCCTTCTTGAAGGGGTATAAGATAAGACATAACAAAGATAAAGCTGAAACAGGGAAATTCTGATTAGATACAAGTTTTTTCTTGTTTGTTTGTTGTTGGTTGTTGTTGTTGTTGCATTTTTGTTTGACTTTTTTTTTTTTTCCAGGGGTTTGGGGGGGGGAGTTGGTTGGTGAAAGGAACCAAACAATGGAATAAGTTGCCAAGAAAATTTGTGGTTTTGCCACACTTTGATACATTCACAACTTGATTGGAGAATACCTCAAGCAACCTCATGTTGCTTAGCCCTTCTTTGACCAGGGATGGTGTCAGATAACCTCCAAAGGTCCCTTCCAACAAGAATTATTCTTTTTCTATAATTTTCTGATTTTAATTTAGAGATATAGCTGAGATTATGAAGAGATAACTTCTTGTATTTCCATTTTCTATGAACAATTCCCAAAGTGAGAAATAAAATTACAAAAAAAAAAAAGAAAAAGGTGTCTTCTCTTGGGTGAAGTCACAAAGATTTTAACTCTTTTTAGCCATGGAGACAGAAATAATGACTTTCACTAACGGTCTTTTTATATAAAAGAGAAGGTTGAGTACTTAAATATGAAATAAAAAAATAAATAAAAAACAAAACAAAACAACAACAAAAAAACACAACTACTGTCATCTACAAATGAATCTGGCAAAGAGAAAGCCTACAGACAGAAGGATATTTATACGCTGTGTTAATAAATAAACCCAGCCCGACTCTTTATGGGGCAAACCTCTACACCATTATTCAGCTGCTGATCTTCTTGAGAGTATTTGTCAACACCGATACACTCCCTTCAGTTTTCAGATACAGCCACTTGCTTAGCAATTGCTAAATTGAGTGCTAGATGTTTACTAAATAGTGTCCAAGAAAATGGCAGTTCTACTCCACGGGAAGATTCATTTCCACAAATGCTGCCCTTCGTTACTACCAAAGGCTGGCACCCAAGTTACTATATTAGTTTCCACGATCCAGTCTCATTAGGATTGAAGAACAAGTGCCAAGGAGCTAGAGCTATATGTCTTTGTCTGCTTCTAGTGCTATTTCAAGGACCACAACAAATATAGTCAACAGTTGTTGGGTTTCCCTGGCTGCAATCTTGTTTGACATCAAGAAGGAAAAAATAACTTACTTCCTTTTCCTCTCCTTTTCCTTCAGACACCTCACCTCACATATAGGCAAAGCAAAACCTGGCCTTATGTTTACATTTCAAATATTTACACAGATTTTGAAAAGGTTAGGAATAAATTTATTTGCAGTGGTGTCAGCAAATACTCAACTATTTCACCAGAGATTTATGCAGCTAAAGAAAGAACTTCAGGAGAGAGAAGATATTGCCTTTCATATCCTGTATGCAAAAGTTTAAGGTGTGTAGACCAAAACCCAAAACTTTTTTGGCTAAGATGAAGTAAAATTATTGCTGGATTCAACGCCCAAGAGGAAGATATGAAATTTTCTTCTCTGGTGGTCTCCATGGCAAATCAACTGCATCAAATAGTATAAATATTGCAAACTAATATGCAGAAAAACAATCAATTGCCCAATTTTCACCTGTCATTCCTAGATCTCATGTTAATTCTGTAACTTTATTCAGTCTACTATTTTGTGTTAAATTCTTCTGTGTTATTCTATTTTGTGTTAAATCTTCTCCTCAACAGAATATTTTGTTTATGATGATATTTAATACTACTGTTTGGCTATTGTTGCTAAACTAGCAACTGCTGTGTATGAACTGTTTGGCATTATTCAAAGGGAATACAGCAACTGCGCCATCAAACATGGGTTTTATATAAAGCCTGCAAGGGGACCATCATATATGCAAGTCTCCTGTTTGGGTTTTTATATTGTTCTGGTTTTCATTTTAATAACTAAATTCATTGTCTTGTCTTCTGTTCCAGTCTATTTCTGTATTGCATTTATGATTTATACAAGTGTACGCATTACATAGTAGTACCATTGCATAAAAATACGTTTGAAGTGAATTACATTTATTTGCTGAAATAGGGAAAATGTAAAACAATACTTACATGCAAAATCATATGTGAAAATATAAGATACATACAAAAATTAATAGTATTTGTATCCAGTAAGTGAGATTCACTCTGGTCAGCAGAGCAGGATGAGTCTATGAGAAAACTGAGCAATTATGTAGGCCTCCAAAACAAGCCTTAACTTGTGAGAGCAGAGAGATGAATTTCATCTCAACAGGAATAACTGAGCTAGAGAATGCGTAGTTTCTAGTTCACTGATCTAGCAGTTTTTCTATACCTTAACTCATTATAACTTCCTGTCTACTCCAGCCATTCAAATGATGGGACGAAGCATCTCGTGCTTCTTCTTGAGCTTTCTGTAGGATGCAGAATATAAAATAAATAACCAGCTTTAAGTCTGTTGAAGCACACATTCATAGCAAACATACAAAGCTGCTGACTGGAAAAAGTTTGTTCTTGCTTATAATACATTTGGATTATATCTCTAATTACAAATGCTATTTTGTTTAATGGTCCTCTTTACAATATAACCTCAGGAACATGACTTGCACATTGCATTAACACTTATTTTGGTAGGACTAAAAATACTGTTTTGAAGAAGGAATGTCACCAGGTGAAGGCTTATATCCAAGAAGCCAGCATAAATTCTATGGCTAAAAATTATGACTCTCTTGGCAATGAACTAGTTCTCCAGACGGTGAATTTACAGCCCACCTAGAGTTTTGCGTAGTATGGTTCAAGACAGTATGAAGAGGAGATCTGTTCTACAAATGCAAAGTGATTCCACTACTGATCACAAGAAGGGCAAAGTAAACAGGGAGAAGTGTAAAATCCCTAGTTTAAGCAATTCCAATTTTAAGACTTCCAATCAAACCCAAGTCTCAGAGTCTTTATATGTTTAGCTGCATTTATTTTCAAATGCAATTTTGCTGTGATTTCAGGAGAAAAAATTATATTTTTAAGAAATTCCTGTTCTAAATGTGTATTGAATGTATTTCTCTCACTTTTTTTTATGATTAATATGTCTAAAAAACAAAGTTCTTACAGGCATACAGGCTTCTAGGAGTTGGAATTAAACCTGAAAAAAGTAAAAGAAAAATAACGAAGGCTAACACAGTACATTCAGCTTTTAAGGTACATATGATAGCACAGCTAGAAAATGGTAAGAGGTATAGGTTTTTATTCCTGGATGCATGCCTGAGAGATCTGGTATTAGTCACTAATCATATAAAAAACATTCAGAATTTGGGCCTGAAGGTAACCAGTGAGTAGGCCTCTAGTAAAGACATGTATCAGGTAGAAGGGGAGAAAAGTCTGAGTAAACCATGCACTTCATGTAACAGGGCCTGTAGAGAAAGAGGGAAGTGTGAAAGCTTTTCTGCTTCAGTGATAAGGTAGGAGTACGGAAAACATAGGCAAATTGATGACTAAAAATTGAAAGACTGGATTCAAGTAGTACAAATATGGCAACTGAAGTGTCTGGCAAAATTTAAAAGAAAAAATGTGGTCACAGCTTGGCTCCTTGATGCATATTCAAATACTTAAGTAAGCAACCAGAATATTATTAATGTTTCACCAGACGTATTAACCCAGGACTATTTAGTCTGCCTAAATGAGGAAGATACTGGATTTAACTTCTTATTTAAAAATTCCAAACCTCCTTACCATTTTTTCTGACTGAAAATTAAGCACTGAAAAATTTTACACATATCCTGGGAGCACTTACAAAACAATGCAATAGCACTTGACAATTTGTGTCTCTCAGAGAATTTTTCTTTTATTGCATTAGGAGAAGGAACATCGACAAAACCATATATATTTCAAAACATCTCAATTTATATGTGAAATCAATAAGGATTCTGTCTTGAAAGAGTATAGATTTTTATTTCCTTGCAAATAATATTCTAGATATTTCATTTAAATACCATTTAATCCCTGTCCAAACTCTGCAGGTCATAGAATCATAGAATCATTAAGGTTAGAAAAGACCTTCAAGATCATCTGGCCTTCTTGGCCAACTGGGCACAATGCTGGCTGATGTTCAGGTGAGTATTGACCAACACAGAATCACAGAACAGTTGAGGTTGGAAGGGATCTCTGAAGGTCATTTGGACCAACCCCCCTGCTGAGCAGGATCACCTAGAGCACATTGCGTAGGATGGCATCCAGGCGGGTTTTGAATATTTCCACAACCTCTCTGGGCAACCTATTCCAGTGCTTTGTCACCCTCACAGTAAAGAAATCCCTCTCATATTCAGAGGGAACTTCCTGTGCTTCAGTTTGTGCCTGTTGCATCTCGTCCTCTCTCTGGGCACAACTGAAAAGAGACCGGCTCCATCCTCTTGACACGCTCCCCTCAGATATTTATACACATTCATGAGATCTCCCCTTAGTTTCCTCTTTTCCAGGCTAAACACGCCCCGTTCTCTCAGCCTGTCCTTGTACGACAGGTGCTCCAGTCCTCTAATCATCTTATCAGCTCTCCTCTGGACTTGCTCCAGTAGCTCTATGTCCCTCTTGTACTGGGGAGCCCAGAACTGGACACAGTACTCCAGGTGTGGCCTCACCAGGGCTGAGCAGTGAGGGAGGATCACCTACCCCCAGATCCTGTTCCTCTGCACAGCTTTCCAGCCACTCTGCCCCAAGCCTGTAGCGCTGCATGGGTTGTTGTGGCCAAAGTGCAGGACCTGGCGCTTAGCCATGTTGAATCTCATCCCATTGGCCTTTGCCCATCAATCCCTCTGCAGGGTCTTCCTACCCTCTGGCAGATCCCCACATATTTAACATGTCAGTGTTCAGAAATATAAAGAAAACACAGAAACATCATGAGCTTTATAGTGAGCTCACAAACACAAATTTTCTTTGGCCACGGAGTGCCTCCTCGTTGCCATTAATGACACCATTACTACCTTCAAACACTGTTGTGCTTTTGCATACTGTTGCCAGACTGGGTACACTCATACCAGCTCTAGCTGCAAGGGTGTTTGGGCTGATGCTTGCCAGCGGGTGTTAGAAAGAGCAGCTGCCTGTTAACAGTCAAGCATGACTCACATAACAGGCCGCATGCTCCATACGCAAAACATGTGGTTTCAAAAAAAAACAGATGCAACCACCGAGTGCCAGCCTATTAATTAATTATCACACACTTCCTTTTATGTCTCGCCGCTCATGTTTTGGAAGTATTATGGTAATTATTCACAGCATGTTTCAGTGCCCGGGGTGTTGCAGAACAGATATTTAGACACTGGGTTCCTCAGTAAGCACAGACACTCAGACACGCTGCTCCTCGGGCAGCAGGGATGGAGGAGCCCAGGACACAAGCCCCAGGCCTCAGCAGGGCCGCGGGCGTTGGGTGAGGTAAGCGTAGCGTTGCCCGCGCCTCCATTTCTCACCCCAAGGCCCGCGAGGGTGGACGGCTGCTGGGGCGCGGCGCAGGCCCCGTCACCATGGCAACCACCGGGCCGCCGAGGGCGGGGCGAGGCTTCGGAGATGTAGTGCGCATGCGCGATGCCGCTTCCGCCCTCATCCCGTCCTCCTGCCCGGTATCTCCGGGCCCAAGGAGGGGGCGGGGTGCTAAATTTAGACACTTGCGCAGAACGGGCTACGACGGAGGCGGCGTGCGGCGCATGCGCCCCGCGCCCCCCCTGCTCCCGCGTGGGTGTCGCGGCGGGGTGGGCAGGGGACGGGGGGCTCGGATACAAACCGGAAGCGGAAGCGCCACGCGCCAGTAAACCGCTGCTCGCTCCCTCTCTCCCTCCCTCTGGCCGGGCGGCTGCTGCTGACCCAACCGCCACCGGGCCCCAACCGCCAACGGCCCCAACTGCCACCGGGCCCCGGCCCTGCCCCGCCCCGCCCGCCCGGGGGAGGGGCTCCCGCTCGCCGCCGCCCTCGTTGCTGCCTGGAGGTGCTGCCGGCCCATCGCCGCCTCGCCCGCGTCTTCCCTGCCCGGCGGCCGCGATGTCCGACAAAGAGTTCATGTGGGCCCTCAAAAACGGGGACCTGGATGAGGTGAAGGACTACGTGGCCAAGGTAGGGAGGCCCGGGCCGGCGGCGGGCTGCTGAGGGACGGAGGAGGAAGGGGTGTGCTGGCAGCCTTCAGGGCCTCCCCGCCGCTGCTGGGGGTCTCGCTGGGGCGGGCGGCGGCCGCAGCCCGTGCGGAGCCCGGTCTTTGCGCGGATTTCCTGCGGAGCCGGGCATCCAGGCCGGGCTTCCCCTCCCCCTGCCGGCGGCCCGCTCCGAGTCTCTGCTTCCTCCTTTCCGCACCCGCAGCCCTGCGCCCCCCGCCGACCCCCGGGACTGCTCCCAGGGGGCTTGCTGCGAGTATGGGCAGCGTCGTGACTTGACAGGCAGTGCCCCGGTCCTGCCTCGCTGAGCTCATGTGGCTATGCATATGTGTGGCCTCGGTTTGGTTATCATCTCTGTGTGCCTCAGGGCTCGTTCTTAATAGGGTGATGCTAAGCTTCTAGGTGTGTTGGGGCTTAATTCATTAACCTTCTGTCAAGTATTTTGATATCTAGCTAGGGCAAGTGCTACAGGAACAGCAGACACCTGTGTAATGGCTGAAATAATCTTCACACACATCCTTGTACTTGGAGACTGGATTCCATACTCGTTTGCTTGTAGTTGTCAGTGAGTTCCGGGGGAAAAGAGCTTGTATATAAAGACGAAATTCTGCTTCAGTCAGTCCTTAGTGTTCAGGAATATTTTGTCTACAAACTTACATCAGAGCAGATGTTCACAGGCTCTTTGGTTTACATATAATTTAGCTATAATTATTTAGATCTCTGAACACACAAATGGTTGTCTTTGGGAATTTGACGCATGCTGACATACCTTCTGATGACTTAAGTTCTTCCTACTCCACTTGTCAGCTTTGGTTGAAAGTTACCCAAACTTGTAGCTCTCTTGGCAGAAAGAAACATGTGCAAGTACGCTCAGCTGCTTTAGTGCAAAGTCCACCAGCTTAGCTTGAATAGTCTTTTCTGACAATTTCAGCTAAGCTCCTGGACTTTGCATCAAAGTGGCTGTGTGCTCACATGCTCTGCTCTATCTGCAAAGCGCTAGAGGTAATAATGAGGAGTAATATTATTTTCCTACTTCAGCCACTTGTTAATGATCACATAGCTCTTTCTGTGTAATAAAGTTGAATGCTACATTGACGTGTTCTTATTTCCTCTCAGCTTTGAAGGCCTCCAAAATGTTTCAGCAGGAGAATTGGATTCCTATTACAGCTCTTACAGGAATTACATATATGTATACCTAGAGAAATTGCTGCATGCCCATTGGTAATGGATTCTTTTGTATTTGTTGCTCATACAAAAAGTCTGGCAGTAGTCATCTTGAATCAGTTTATATCCACAAGGTTGCTGCAATACTAGTTAAGACTATTTTTTTTAACGTTGTTACCCTTCCCAAATGGCTCTGCAGCTGATACAGCAAATGGATTTGTGTGATCACTCTTCATCCACTTCAGTACAAAGTCAAATATGGAAAGTTGTTTGAGCCAGCCTGGTGGATCCTGTAATGAAGATAAAGGGCATCTTCTACCTGTGCTAATGAGTTAGAAACCTTTAAAAGGGAAATTCTGTTTAATGTTAGATGATTACAATAAAAAAGCCTACAATCCTTGAATCTTATATTTTAGAATGGTTTCTAACGTAGAAGATGAATAAACCATGGGAATTTCTCTTTGGTCAAATCTCATTCATTCTTTTCCCTCACTTGCAAATAAGTCTCTTAGCTGTTAAGCATCTTGCTTTCCAGTAAAGCAAGAAATATAATATTTTGTTTTTCAGTCGTTATGTTTTCCTGATAGATGGTGGGCTGGTAAACTTTTAGTGTGATTTCCTGTGGAAACAAAACTTAAAGAGCAAATTTTGGCTGACAATGTTCCTTGCTAATGGTTTGTTAATTTTTTTGGTCAATTTTTCATAAGTTTTACAGGGCAGTTGTTTCCAAAGGTACTGTTTATTTATGAAACTGAATGAAGTAAAGGGAGATCCTGTAAGGAGGGAAAGAGTGCAAGGGTGACAAAAGGAGACATGCGTTAAGGGAGAACAGGAAAACTCTATAAGCCTTGTGACTGTAGGAAAAGCCTCAGTTATTTCACCTTAGTTCCTAAATTAATGAACTATGTGAGGCCAAATCATGCTTTGATAGCAACAGTTCTCAGAAAAATATCTTCTTCATTCTGCATGTTCTCTTTTTGACTGTATTGTTTATCAGTTATATAGCTTCTTCCTGCTGCTTTCCTGTTTTAAGCATGATTTAATGTTTTGGAATTTTGCTAGAATTATAAACTTTGTAGTGATAGAATTTCCTCTCCCAGCAGTGTGGGAGGCAGTCTTATATCTTACAGTCTTCATCTTCCTAAATTTCTAACTTTCCTATCTGTTTTCGTGGAACTTTTGACTTCCAACTTTTTTTTTTTAGTTCTCATGCTAGTGTTATTTCCCCATTACTTGAATGGACACAGAACAGCTTATAATTGTGTGGTTTTGCTGTCAATTACATCATAAAGTTTTTTGACCTTTGATTTTGTTTAGTATCTGAGTGGCAGGTCTTGAAATGTTAACCAGATGACCACTCGTGATTTCAAAATAATAGTATAAATGGATGCTATCAGTGAGGTTTTGAGAGTTGAACTCTTAATAATCACTCACGTCTTTTCTTCATTTGTGTGTTTTAAGCTACGAAGGTTTTGCATTTGAAATTATTAGCATTTCTTTTATTTCACCTCAGGTATGATTAGTAGGTATGGAGAAAACAGTAATCATTCAGATTCAACATCAAGTGAAACTCAAGGTATAACGTGAAAACCTTTTTTTTCAGTGGCATAGTTTGTTCTCTTTGGAGAAAGTTTCTGCGACTTCAGTGATTCTTAGACGAGCAGAGGGTACAGAGGCAAAAGGAAGAGTCTCCATTTGCATTTTATGTTTTTTTTTCGGTGTGAAGAGATTTTGTGTTCTCTTAAGGATGCTTTCTTCAGAAAGAACATGTTCTCAGAAACAGTAGTTCTAAGGGATGACAATGAAACAGGCACATAATATTTCTTTGTTACTTTGCAAAGAAGTTTTTAGTGCTTCCTATCTGTGTGTTTGGAAGTCACAGCTGGCTTCTACTTGATAAAAATATGAAAGATGATTTATATGGTTTGAAGAGTCCTGTGAGACTTCATTCTTTTCTGTAGGAAATATTAGTCTCAACATTTCTAAACTCGTAATCATGTTAACTTTTTATGGTAAATGTTAATTTCTACTGAAGTAGGGCAGTTAGTGTGTTATGTTAGCTGTTACGTATGGTGTCATCTATTTTTATGATGACTAGATTAAAAAGTATTTTTTACTGTTTGCTTTCTTTGATGTCTTTTGAATATAGCCAGCATATGTTGCCTTCAGAGGTATCTTTGCAGGGCTAGGATTGAAGGAATTCTGCACTCTTCCCACATACATCCACTCAAATTTTTAAAATTCCACAAGAAAGCAGAAACTTTCATAAGAACAGATGAATCAAATGTGCACTCAAATGGGTGAGGAGGACCCACGCAGATTAGAAATTTGATTCCCTCAGGGGAGGGAACAGAGGGTAAAAAAGTACCAGTTAGAAGAAGAGCAGTCTATATTAAGCCTGCAGAACTCTTTATCGTGAGTGGTATTTGCGCTTTTCCCTTTCTTTATTCTCCTTCCCCATTAAAATGAAATAAGTTATATAATTGCTTAAAAAGACTCCTCTATTAACATGTACCTGTAAGTTTTCCAGTTAGCAATAAGACTTCTCAGACTAAGTAGAATTTATGTTCAGTCACTGGGCACAAAGATTTTCGCAAGATAAACTTGTATTTCTAAGAAAGAGGCTACAATAAATGTTGTTTTCCTGGAGTAATTTCACTTTCCATGGCTTAACTGAGAATTCCTCAATTCACGAGCTGCTGTAATCCCCCTACCTACATTGTTGCTTCTTAAACATAGCACTGCTTACAGATGAAATTGACCAATCAACTAACCTAGTACTGTAAGAAGATATGACAGTGCCAGACTGGAAGTACCAGATTTTTGCTGCTAAGAGGACAGGGAGGTTGAAATGATGGTAGGCTGAGAGTAGAATGTGTTTGGAAAACACATGCCATGCTATGCTTGCCTAGTGGGCATTTCTGGTGGGGAGTCCTCGCTTTAACTTCTTAAAGAAAAGAGAAAAGGGGGAGAAAAAAAAACAAACTAGGAGACCCTCAATAATTCATATGGCTGGAAAACACAGCAACCACCTATACATCCTTCACAAAGTTGTTATACTTTAGAAAGTCGTGCACTTTGGGATATAATGATGTTTAATATTCTAAATGAATATTCTGTGAGAAAAGAAGAGAAGTTGACTGCTGCAAAATTAACTGGAGACACTAAAGCAAAAAACATAGTTTAGAAATCAGAAATGCTCTTTTGTAAAAAGGACAGCAATCAGGTAAATTTGAAGTCTGTGTTGTGGAGGGGTGAGAGAAGAGACTTAAATATGTCTGAGAGAAAAATGATTAGCAAGGAGAAATAAATAGCTTTTTTAACTTTTGAAGAGTAGCTTCTATTCTTTTGAGTGTCAATTGATATTTCTACTCCTTCAGGAACAAACTAAATGAAAACAAACAAATAGCCATTACATATGGGTGGATTACTTGAATTTGTTTAACCCTATTGTTAATATACTGAAATCTACCTTAGCTGAACATGTTGAATGCTAGAGTGCTCTTCATTATTATGGCTATATTGACACCCAGTTTGCATCTAGTATGGAAACAGTTCCTTGGCTTGAAAGCCTTGCTGTTTTAGAGTGAAGTGTAAATGCTGTGCAATAGTTGTGCAGGAACACATCAGGGCTAGTGCTGACCTGAAGCTGCTGGTCTGAGGTTATCCCCTGTAGAGTTGTTCAGATACTTCTGTGTTGTAGCTCCCCAGTATTGTGCTAATACTTGCGCTGTGTGGGTTTGTCTCTATGTGGAGTATTCTAGGCCTTCTGTTCATTTTCTCATGATTACTTTTGAGTGTGCTGGAGTGTGATCGCTTAAGATAGTATAACTAAGCAGTAAAACAAAACTGAAACTTGGTGTTCAGTTTGTTTTGTCAATTTGAATATGATAATCTAAATCGTTTGTAAAACAAGACAGTTGTGTACTACTGAATGCCTATGATGGGATAGAAGAGAGGCTGTTAGAAGGTTGTGTATTCATGATAGTTGTTCTTAACTAAATTGCCATGAATAGACTAGAACAATTTTCTGAAATACACAGCATGGCTGCTACTTTCAGGTAGTGGGTACAGTGAGATGTGTGAAGTCAACGAAAACACCATTTCAGGGTGGCTGATTAGCTTCCCCAATGGGATTCAAGAGAGTCTTAAGACATGTGACATGTCACAAGTATTATTGGTTCATGCATAAGTTCTTTAAGTACTTGTATAGGAATGTCAAGGAGTAACAAACTCACCTGGTATGAAGAGGGCCTGTTTAGGAACATGTGCAGTGGCCTTTGGTTGCAAACTGACTTTGAAACTGGTCAATTTTTGAATGTCTAGTTCTTAATTCTTTTGTGCTACAGCTCGGCTCTTCAGGAAACAGTTCTGGAGAACTTGCACTGGGATATGTGAAGCTTAACAAAAGGGACTTTTTTGAAGTTGAATGTGCTGTCCCCACTGAATCTTATCAATTAAGATAACATTAAAAGGAAAAATAGGACAAGTGTCAGGAAAGTCATACTGACTTAACATAGAGTGAATCAGCCAAGAATAATATTTTCCAGGGGAAAATAGGGTCTATTAAAATGTAAACTCGGCATTGTAGTGGAATGTATGACTCACTGACAGGATGGATGTCCCAGAATTCTCTGATCTGTCCATTTCATGAAGATACGGGATAACTGATTTTGAAGCCATTTTCACCTGAAATTTAAATGGAGGTTTTTAAGAATCTTCACATCTCTGGAACAGCTAGATTTATTGGTATCTTTGAGATGTTGATGTCAGGGCCTGTGATCGTTCTGTTCAATCAGTTGGATTCTGCACCCTGAAGCTCTTGGTGACGTTAAGAGATTGCCAAAGTATGTGACCTATGTAGGAATCTTTTTCCTTGCACAAATTAAAAAATTAAGGACTTTCTCATTTGTTTGTGTGGGCTATTATTATGTTGATGTGATCATCCTGTATCTAATTGCAATTCGCAAAAAATAAAGTGATCAAGACCAGTTTTTAATAAAGCATTGAATTTAAATGTTTGTTGCTGGAAAACTTTAATATATTCAATACTACAAATGAAAGAAAATTGCCTCTGCTGTGGATAAATTCTCTTTTGTCTGAGCTAGTCTTTAGCTCATATATCACTAACTACAATGTTATAAATTAGGAATATGTTATGAATAACAATCAGAGAATTCGGTGGTGTGGAGAAAATATTTACTTCTGGTACCACTGTATTTCTTCTTATCCTTCTTCATTCTAAGCCCATTTTTCCCTCCTGTATCTTTTTTTGTTGTTGTTTAAATCCATGTTTTTCAAGCCTAGGTCTTGTACTCTGATTCAGTTGCTGTTGATTTCAACAGGAGGGCATATGGAAGATGAGCTAAGCTTTCTTAAAACCAAAGAGAAGAGTTCTGCAGTGGTCTGTATTATGTCTCCATTTGGAAGAATGGGTGGAAAGTTGTGTTAGCTGTGAAGGTTAGGCACTTGAATGTTGACTTGGATACTGTGGAATTGGTGAGTCATGCAAGGCTCATCAGTAAAAATACTGAATGAGTAGATCTTGTGTCAAAAAGCGCAAGTAAGGAATTGGAACATGAAGGTCAAATAAACTACCCAAGTTTAAGGAGAACGTAGTGGACTCATAAATATAGGCTTTGCAAGTCCAAGAATTTTTATGAGACGAAAAGGCTCTGTAAAGATGCATATAAAAGTCAGAAGAGAAAGTGGAGGAAAGATAAAGAAAGTGAGGGGATGTATCAAATTATATTGCTTAAGTCGCATTTATTTCTGTATGTGTCCCTGTGTTCTTAACATTTATTTTTTAAGATTATGCTCGTTTCAGCTCTGGATGTGTTCCCAGACAAAAGTGTGAATGAAGTTACTTTTGCCTAATTTGCACACTTCCAACGTTGAAGGTTTATATTAAGTTGTGCTTAACTTTTCTTATTCCCCTAGCAAGAACTTCATCTGGGACATTATTTTTACCTGCCAATGCCTTTCTGTGGAAAGAGGTAGTTGTCTGGATATGAAGATCTCTTACTAAGACAAAAGTGTTAACTGGAATTAAGTGCCACTAAGTGATCAGCTAGTTATATGATTGTTTTTCTTAAAATTGCTGTTTCAGCAGTTTTAACTAATTTTTTTTTCTGCCTTAGTTTGTGATGATGAGCAGGTACAAATTAGCACAGCTCGTATTGAAGAGTTTGCAATTATTGCATGCTTGAGATGCTAGTAGTGGCTGAAGCTGATGCTAAGGCCTGTGTTGATTGCAGCCACCAATGGTAAATTCTGCAATCATATGGCAGAGAGGAGAGGGGAAACA
Organism: Anser anser; assembly: GCF_964211835.1. Classification (NCBI taxonomy): domain Eukaryota; kingdom Metazoa; phylum Chordata; class Aves; order Anseriformes; family Anatidae; genus Anser; species Anser anser. The sequence goes on from NC_139720.1 coordinate 63,091,036, forward strand.
ATGGTTTCCTTTCAGTGTTTAGGGGATTATTCTGGGGTGCTGTTCCATGCAGTGAAGGTCTGTAGCCCGCTGACTTGGAAAGTACTCAGTATTAATGAGTACTATTGAACAAGGGACTGTTCTTGTTCAGTTGTTGGTTTGATTGGAAGGTACTTGTGTTTTCTTGTTGGATTTTTTACCTTAAAAAAAAAAAATGACTTGGTGTTGTCCTGAAAGCAGCTGACCTCCTGATGAGGTAGAGCAGGAAGGGAAAGAGAAACACGATCTTGTAAATTCACTATTATAACGTATATGCACTTGAATGTGACTTTAAATTAGCTCGGGGGACTTGGATTTTAGTACTTTTTGACACTTTGGCTGCTTTTATGGTCTTTGTGTTCTTTTATTAGTATTTTATAGTTTAATGCAGATGTATAGTACAACATGGGTCATTGCATTTCTCTGAGTAAAGTATTTTTGTAGCTGCAACAAGAATTATAGTACAGTCTAGCTTTTTGTCTTTGCTTATATACATTTGCTGCCGCTTTTAGTGGTTACAGGCCAAAAGGGAAATGGTGAAATCATTTTACTTAGCCTGCAGCTACACTTTGAAAATCAAATAGAGTAATTGCACGCAGTGGCTAATAAGCTGAGCAGCCCAAAACATCAGTAGAAAGGTTTTCTGGAGATTTGCCTGTCATACTTCCAGCCGAAGTTCAAAGAATATTCAGATGTGTATCTAATTATGGAGTCAGTTTATAAAACAGAATTGTGTGCTCAAAGTTTCTTATGAACTGAGAGAAAGTCTTGATAATTATTGTTGAAAGACTGATACTTTGTTTGCTCAAACTCCAGTAATTTATGAAGATTCTTTTTAACACACTTGTGGCCTATAAATTAGTGATTAGCTTCAGGGAGGAAAGTTGAGCTAGAAGGCTATTTGAGACAAAAGAGAGAGAGCTGTCTATAGAACAGTTATCATCAGCATCTCTCTTCTAAACGGACTTCTTAACGATGCTATGACTATAAATACTGTAGGCAACAAGTGTTTAAAAAAGATATTTGTTCAAAAACACTTCCAATACTTGATTCAGGTAATGTAATTAGGAGGAGGAAGCTTCAAGTTCTATTTACCAAAAAAAAAAAAAGGAAGGGGAGGGGGCGTGGGCCAGGAGAGTTCCTTCCTGTGAAGTGAGATCTGCATTTGTTGGAGCACGCCCTGTATAAAGAATTTTGCAGGATCCTTTGTATTCAAGTAAGGCTTGGGATTATCACTTCATTGGATACCTAACTTCTCAATACCTTCAATAATATTATCTATCTCTTTAGCTAAGGAAGAGTTGTTATCATGGCTTAAAAAAACAAACAAACAAAATTTAGATTTGACCTGTAATAAAGCATTATTTATGTTAGCTAAATTTACCTTGGACATAGTAGCTCAACAAACAGTATATACACTTAAATTCAAGGTTTTTATTTTAAGAGACCTAATTCATGAAAAAGATCGAATGTTTCTTTAACAAGAATAAAATTAAAGTCTTTGGTACAGTTCTTGTGACAAGCTAGTAGACCCTATGGTTGCTAAATCATTTTCATTAATAGATGAGACTTAAATAAGCCATCTACAAAAGGTAAGCTAATTTTTTAAGTTAGTGTAAAATCTCTATTGCAATATTTTAATAAAAACATTACCATAAAGTTGAATACCCCAAGTATAAGTGGTTTACAAAGCCATTCTGTGAATGTTATACATGTTCTCTAAGTATATGCTGCATAGCATGGATTTATGGTTCAGCATTTAGTTCATGCACTTAAAATAGCTTTTCTGATCAAGTTTTTTACTTCCATCACATTGTGTTTTTTCATGATTTCATTTCATGAATTATTTAACCAAAAATCAGTGTTAAGTGTCAGAGCTTTTGGAACTCTATTATTAACACTGCTTTTTATATTTTATGTATTTTTATACATTTCTGTATGAAGGCAATGTAAACTCAACACGTAGAGAAAAATAATGCCTGCTAATGTGATATGAATACTTGTAAATAAGCTAAGCTAAACTTTGTTGCTTTGGTTTTGACAGAACATTTGATCTTGCCTTGGATATATCCTTTGTTTATATTCTGGAGAAGGAAGTCATGCTTTTGATGTCTAGCCACAGTTATAAAACTTAAATTCAGTACCTTTTAAACTACAGCAATAAATTTTGGAAGATGCACTTGTTTTCCCACTTAGCCTGTCATATCTTCATGGTGGAGTATGACCTTAACTTTGAGAACTCATGACTGTTGTGTTCTTTTTTTTCTTAAATTATTGATAGTAGATTTTAGATCACACAGAAGTCAAAATACCAAGCTGGCATCAATGGAACCTGAAACTCAGTAGCGGGCTGCCCCTACTGTTCTCCTAGAAGGAAAACACTCATTTCCTTTGCAATCTTTGGACATCATCAAAAATTCAAATACAGATGCTGATGTTAGTGATCATACAACAGCTGAAAATGCTTTCATTCAGAGGTAGAAACTAAGTGGAAATTGGATAATAATTGCTTTTAGACTTTCCTGACCTGGTTAACTTCTGGAGCAATGGTCTAATGATGGAAACTTCCTGAATTCTCTTATGGAACCTCTAAACGGTTTTATATTTTAACTTTGTGGTACTAGGAAAGGAGGTGAAGCATGTTACGCTGTATTTTTATCTGTCCAAGCTTGCTTTCAGAATACCATGACTAGATGATCTGATGTATTGAGTTAAAGTCATGTGAAATTGCATAAATGGGTATTTTGTAGGAGATTGTTCTGATTTGATAATGTCATCCTTTGTCAATCTGCTGATAGCATAGTAATGAATTACCTGCTTTCTGGTTCAAGTGTGGTTCCTGTCTGCTGTTTAGCAAACACCCTGGCACCCATGTGAGCTGGAATACTTTGCTGCTTGATACACCATTGAAGTGGTAAATCTTCCAAATCAGATCAAAGTGCAGTAGTGTTCAAATGTGAACTCTGGCCAATCACTTCTGGAAGGGGGAAAAAAAAATTTAAGGCCAGCTCAGCATTGCCTGTGAAAATGGACACTGCACTGTATTCGATGGATGCATACTTAACACATCTTTTCAGAGCAGACACCTAGTTCTATGCCAAGTTAAGGCATATGGTGATAAGTTTTGGTTGTAATACCTTAAAAATTGTTAAATGTTTCTATTTTGAGTTGTGTTCCCTGTATTCCAAATCAGGTCTGATAGAGAAGCCCTGGTTCTGTAACTAAATTGCTTTAGCTTTAATTCCGAATTCTAACAACTTTTCTAGGCAAAGAAAAAAACTTACTCGTTCATTGTTCTTTTCTGTGGTTGGCATCCTGTAGACTTTTGCACCAGATCTTTTGTTAGGAGCAATAATACCTCTGTCTGCAGCAGCTTGTTCTGTCAGAATTAGTTGCTGCCATTACCCGGAGCTGTTACCTAACTAAAAGGCAAGTACTTTTGAACAAAATGTTTTAATAGGAATTCGTAAAAGCTAAGGGAGGGTGCAAAACTTTCCCTTATATTCTTGTTTCATCTCACTTACTAATGCAAATATTGTGTAGTTTCCACTGCTTTTAACTCAAGTCCTAAACAGTTAAGGATTGAGGGGAGAGCAACTACTTTCAACAATGCAAATAGCTGATACATCTACAAGGCTGGGATTATAGCACACTTCTAGAAGCTCTTACTAGAAAACAGTAGGTTCATTTTTGTTTTACAGAACAACTCTTTCATAAGGTTTGTCTTTAAAAATGCTGGTAAAGCAATAAATACAGATGGCTCAGTAGTGCAGTTTGTTTCTGGATTCTTTATTTTGACTGAGAGAAAGAACTTCAGATTGCATTTGACTAAAGTGGATAAGCTAGGTACTTGTTTACCACTAACAAAACCTGAAAAGTAGATTAGTTAAGCACCTTTGTGTTGTCTTAATCAAAAATAAGTGGAAGGGTGCTTATAAAAGCTTTTCAGAGTATTTTAAATACCATATAAAGATAGGCCAAATCCAGCATCATGTTCAGAATTCATTTTCTTAACTTGTGTGGACCAAGTATTGGTGGTGTCATCAGCAGTTGAGGCATCTATTAAATCAGAACTGCATACGTCAGTGATAAAGTAGATACCTGTTCTAAACACTTGGACATCTACATCTGTCTGCTCTGGTCATAGCACTTGCTGCAAAATGTCTACAGGAGAGCAGCTACCTCTCTTGATAAACCAGTGACTTTTAGAGGGAATGTTATGCTGAAATTCTTTGAGTTGCGTTTTTCAGCTTGTTAAATACTGAAGCACAGATGAATGTCGTAAGGAAAACTAATAGGAAAAGACTGGGTTGGATCCAGAGCAGCAATGAAAACTTCACTTGCTACTGATGTCTGCAGCTTCTTCCACAGATTTAACTTTCTGTATTTAAAAAGTCTGCTTCTGAATACCTATTAACTGAATTTTGCTTTTTGATAATTTTCTACGGGTTTTCGTGGAGATGCTTTTGCTGTTTATGTTGGTAAGATGCAAAAGATAGAGGTAAAGACAGTTTGTCCTAGATATTCCCCAAAGTGAACAGGGAAGAAAAAGGGCAGCTGGGAGAAAATTACTTCTTGTTCCAGGTGATGACATTTTGAGGCAGAGAAATGAACAATACAGCAGTAGCAAAAAGGCATTTTTAAATATCTCCTATCATGAACACAAAGATTACCAGTAGAAAGGCTTAGCTAATGCAGCTGCTTCCAGTCTTTAAGCAAAACAACAACAAGCTTCTAGATCTTCTTAAATTCTCTGAGTAGAAGCCAGTATCCCACACAATAAATCTAGGTCACTTGCTTCTGTTCTGACCACTGTTGTGTGTGGACCACTCCGACCACAACTGGAAAACTACTGGAATGGTCAGCATTTGCTTAACCACTGAGCAGAAGCAGAAGTCTTCCTGCTGCAGGCTGAATGAGACAGGATTACATGAATTTATTTAGTGGACTGAAAACAGGTAATTTCTGAAAATATGAACATGTTAATGAAAACTTGCATCCTGCACAAAATTGTTGCAGTTGCCATGGGAAACTGCCTACTTGCAGTTACAATGAGTTGATTCCTTAGCCTTGGCAGGAACTTAATGTTGGTTTTTAACTGAAGAAATCTGCTTCAAAATCATAAACAAATCACAACACTTACTGTTTTTTACCCCTTCCCTTTTTCTCAAACTTTGAATTATCAGTTACTTAAATATTCACTATTTCTACTCTTAGGTTGAACATTGGCTGGAGCAACAAGGTCATTTTTTTCTTGTGAACCAGAAGATAGAGACAAGAAAACTTGAGACTTGGTAATTTTGCTGAGTAGAATATAGGAAACCAGTTCCTCTTTAGGCCTCCTCTTTTGAGAAGCCGTTTGCTATGTAGTTTTTGAACACCTAAGTCTGAGTGGATATGGGGACTTTGTATCTTTTTATCTGCTCTGCCCAGTTCTTAGTTCTGCAATCCCAAAGTCATTGTATGTCAAGATTTTCTCTTAAGGAATAAATGTATAAAAGTTTAAACAATATTCTGCACTGGCTTATGTTATGAGCTGGTTGTTTTATTTTTCTTTCTAATAAATAACAATTGACAAGCCTGTGGAAACAGTGTGTTAGGGTATGACTGTGATGAAATATAGAGCAGTTTACGAAATAGTTCTTGTCTGAAGTGCTAGACTAGTAATTCAGTTAGCCTCAGGCTTCTATTAGGACAGATGATGTGAGGATATGTCTGCTGTAGCAATTCAGAACACAGTTTCAGTAATAGATGCAGATATGTAACCTCTCTGCTCTACCCAGCAGAAACTGCTTCAGCCTTGTACTCCATTCCAGTTACTATGACAATCTCTAGAGAAAATGGTATAAACAGCTCAGGAGAAGAGACTAATTTGTTGTCCCTGCTGCTTGAAAGGGTTTTGAGGCAGGAAGTCATTTTAATTATAACACTTGAAAACTAGAAATAAGGTTTTGGGGAAAAATCATTAGTCCTGAGTTATTGAATTCATTTTAAGGGTATTTCTATTGGTGATCTCCAAGGACCTCTGAAAGTGCTTGTGGATTTTGGCCAAATCAGTTTATATCATGGCAGGAATGAAAACTACTGCTTCAAAGTCAGTGCTGCTTTTTTAGACTATTCTGTAAGGGGAAAACGTTTAGTTGAACTGCAATATTACTTGCAAAGACTTGAATGTTGTAAGGTCGCTGAACTGAAGGCCTAAAACACAGACCAGGTGAATATTTTATATAGTGAGTTCTGTACTTAAGATCTGGTATTCTGTAAAAAAAAAATGGCAAAGAAGCCTGACAGCATTATAGAAATATGTATTTTGGAACAATAGATGTCTGCAAATCCAGCTTTGAGTTGAGGTTAGCAGCATGTGAATCAGCTCATTGGCAGTCATTAGGTGAGAACAAGGGTTACAAAATGGAAGGCCTCCCTCATGAGGGAGCTTGAAAAAAGAGCTTTCTCCATATGGTCACATGAGGAATCAGGGCTTTCTGTATGTAAGCCCCAGGAATGTTTCAGTAGTGAGAAAACTGAGGTAGTAGCTCTTGAGTTTTCAGTGATGAGCCTCAGTTTAGATTTTATGCTGGTAAATGCTAAAAGTGAAGCCTCTTTGTTTGAATTTAGTGTTCAGTTTTAATTTTGAATCTTTAGAGGAAGTTAATTGAAAACCAGGGTATTTGAGGCTTGAGTTCTGTGCTTAAGCAACTGAAAGCTGGAGGAAATCAGGAGAGACGAGCTATAAAACTTTATTCCAATCAAACAAGATGAGACTTCAGTTTTTGGTGGTATTTGAGTATAGATGAGGCAATAGTGCAGCCTGCCCAAGTACGGAAGGTTAACATGCTTCAGGGGCCTTTCTTTGCGTTCTGAGACCAACTCGTGACAGCATGAGAAACATTGATTTGAGAGAGCACTTTCCAGGGCTGTTACTTAGAGACAGCAAACAGGTCAGATAGTTTGAGGAATCTGTAACAAATAACAGAGTTACATAGAAGGTGAAAGTGAAATGGTCTTCTGGAAGGAATGCAGAAACATTGCACAAATGTGCAGGGAGTGGAGGTATGAAAACCGAAGTTCAGTTGAAGTTGAAACTATCAAGGAGTTTGAAGGGCACTAGAAGGGGCTAGTATATCAATAACAAAAGGAAGATGTGGACCTACAGCTTAGTGGGGCCGAAAGCCTAGCGATAAAATACTAGAATGTGTTCAGAGGCATGAGTTTGGGGGAAGTTACTGTCGTTCTGTACCAAGGGAGGGATACAGAGAAGGTTGCGTAGAGGTACACGCTGAAAGTATAAGAAGTAACAGTTCCGGCTGGGATGTGAAAAATTCCAGTTAGGTGTAAGGGGACAAATAGTTCAATACGAAGATGATCAAGCCCTGGGAAGGGCTGTGTAGAGAACTTGTGAGCTCTATCCTCAGAGTCTCAGCATGGGTCTCAGCTGGGCAATGTCCTGAGCAACCTGATCTGATTGGATCGATTTTGAGAAGATGTTGGACTAGATAAGCCCCTGAGTTCTATTTCGGCCTTAAATAGTCTGTGATTCAATGAGTTAGTAAACTCACAAGCTTGTAATATTGAACTGTCCTTATATTTTTAGATTATTAGTCATGTCTCAGGAAGCGTGGTGTTTGAGTTTCCTCTCACTACCTCAAGTATTTATGACCTGTGGGTTAGTATAGCATCTTACGTTTTTAATGGTAAAGCATGTAGAATAAGGACAAAAGCTTTTGCTTCACTTATGATGTTTTTGAACTCATAGTCATTTCAGAACTTGTAGGATGATTGAAGAAAAAAAAAGAATAATTTGAGTTGTATTTGCCTTATACTTTGCCTTGTCCTTGAAGACTTTTAATCAAGGGGTTGAGATCTGTGGTGCTGGAGAGGTAACTTTTCGATTAAATCAGTCACAGCTGAAAAGTAACAGCAGTAAACATTTGAAAATACTATGAACATACAACTGAAATACAGGTTAGGCAGTGAACTTTGGCTTAAATTCTTAAAATATAGCTATCTCTAAGTAGAATTAGAATTACAAAGATAGCTAAATGTATTTTTGTCTTCAGAGTGCTTATGTGGGGATATTTTTGCAAAAAGCCTTTCTCTATATGGATGAATTTGGAAAAAAAAAGTTATACTGGAGAATGAGTCAGTTTACACCCTGTTATTCAAACTGAGAAAAGGAAGGAGTGGTGGAGGAAGATGAATACAAAGGAATTCCCTCCTGTGCTCCTCATTGTGAGAAAGCAAGACTGTCAGCTAAACTCTGAAAATATGGCTGTTTTTTCCCAAGGTGTGGTTTGTACAAACTTGCTTTCCCTTCAGAAGATTGGGGACTGTCACTATTATGCGGTTTTAAAGCTTATGTTATCTGTATTCTACCTAAAAGCATAAAACCTATTCTTTCAGGCAATGAGTTAGGTGTGACTTCTGGTTGTAAGGAAAGACACTTCATTCAGTGGATACCAGCATAACTACTTTTAATGTGAAATGTGTCTTCAGATTGTATTCAAGAGCATAAATTACAATTTAGTTCTATTAGTTTCATTTTACAAAGTTTAAGTGAAATTGGGACACCTGACCATGGTATTTTTATTCGGAAGAGGATCTCTGGATTCAGAATATCACAAAATAAGAAAGATTTTATCTTTCAGTTAGAGGTCACCTCCATCACTTTTATTGGGAGTGTCAGAGCTTACTTAATTACCTAATAGGAGCTTTCTTTAAAGACATCTCATGAAGAACATAAAAAGCAGATGCTGCATGGAAATTCTCCTGTTTTTTCAATTTTTTTTCTGGCATAAAATTTCTGGAGGATTTTGTTTGTTGACACTATGCACTTGAAAGTGCAAAATGTTACTAACATTGCACACAGGAATGTTGCACGTGATCTTTCCAATATGAAGGTCATACACCATGATGTGGCAAGGGAACAAAAATGTAAAATATCCACATTTTTCTGTTCTCTTTTATTCTAAAGTATTTGCCTGTTGTTCCTACACCTGGAGAACATAAATATTCAAAGCTTGAGATGCTACTTTTTTCATGCTTTCCATGAATTGAAATCTTAATATGTTTTGCTATAGATACATGCAGTGAGATTGATTTGAAATGTTCCAGATAAACTAAAACTCATTAAATGTTTTGGTTGAATTTTTAAAAACAAAACTAGTCAATGTGAACAAAGGCCTATGGGAAAGATAGCAAAATATCACATGCTTGGAAGTAGTGTTTGCAATATGCAATAAGATTTTTCTAAATATATCATCCATAGGATTTAAACTTCTCTTTCTATAAAGAGGACTTCTTAGTTGTCTTTACCACTCAAACTTCATCAGTGAAGTTATTGCTTTATATAAAACATCAGAGTTATCTAACACTTAGTATCGCCATCCTTTGTGTACAAAGAGATTGGGGTAATGAAATGGCTTGTAGAGTCCATCTTTTACCAGGGTAATTGAGTTCGGCATTACTCAGTAGTGCAACTCCTATAGGGTGCTTTCCTGCATTTAAAGGACATCTGAGTGCATGGAATCTGGTGTTCTTCATTAAAATTTCAAGGAAGGGAATGCATGAAGTGGGGAGACAGTTATTTCTGCACGATAGGATAAGTACAGATGGGGATATGGAGTTCTTTCTAAATCTGAAAGAGCATTTTAATGCCATCAGAATTGCAGATACTGCTCTACTAATCCAGTTAACCTATGCAACAGGATTTAATGAGGTCACCAGTTTCAGTTTCTATTCCTGTGGAAGAACGGCAGTGTAAATCCCAGCTACTTATTTGTTGTGTTCAAGTGCCAAGTGGTGAATCAGATGAAGAAACAGGTTCATTTGGAAAGATGAAATGATCAAGCTAATTCTAAGATTGATTAGTTGCTACACTGGATTCATTCTTCAGCCACTAATTTTGATGCAGGAGTGGAAAGCATCAAACTGTGGCAATGAGTAGTAGTACTGTAACTGTTACACAAGAAGAAATGAGTGTTAAAGTAATTGGTGAGCTGAAACATTAAGAGCATGGCAGTAATGTTCTAGAGCAAAACTACTGGCAAACCACAATGCCCACATGAATAGCTGGCTCAACCTCAGCTGGAGTGCCACTGCAAAGTAAGCCTGTGGTTGAAGCATTTGGAGTATGCTGTAGGGATGCTTGAGTGGCACTAGATAAATTTGTTCTAGCTGAGTTGGCCTTAGGTATTGATGCTTTTGAAGCTGACAGGAACTGGGACAGGAGGGAGTTAGTGGGCAGAGCTAGATCAAGGGAGGTGTGGAATGCAGTCTGTGTATCAGAGCCTACAGAAAATGTAAGGGCTGTTTTAGAGGGTAGCGTCAGTTTGTGGTTAAATAATTTGCCTGGAAAATAAAGAGCATTAGAATTTAATTTATGACTAAACTTAATCATTTGGTGTTTCAATGAGCTAATGCCATAATATTCATTAGAGGCAGACAGTGAAATTTAAGTCATTGTTATCACTTAGACTGCAAAAGAATAAAGAAATTTAGCAGAACTTACTCAAGGCAGCTACTAAGGTGCAGACCCTTCCAGATTATTCAGAAACATCCAGCAGGTATGACAGGAGAGCAGTGTGGCTGTACAGTGAACTCATCTCTTAAGTCTTAAATACAAAGAGGAAGAGTATGAAAAGTAAAAGTATGGATGTTGAAACCCAAGAATAATGCAGAAGCTTTCCCAGGGTATGCAGGGATGGAACTAGAAAAGCCAAAGCTTCACTGTAGTTAAAGTGGAAAAGGGCATGAGGCTGCCAGGGCTTTCATGTAGGTATAGTGGCAAGAAAAGATGAAACAAGGAATACGCTGGTCTGCAGATGACCTAGTGATGATATTATATTATGGAAAAAAAAAAAAAGAAAAAACCTTGGATATTCCATGCAGTTCTTGCCTCTTTCTTTATAAGTAAGCTCTGCTGTGAGGCCTTGCGGGCTCCTGTGCCTCGCTTGGAGTCTGTGTTAGAAGCAATCCTCTCTATTGTGGTTAGAGTCAGGGATCACTTGAAATGGGTGCCTGCAAATCCATATGACTGGTGGTGTGCAACCAGAAGCACTGACATCGAGGCCTTTTTGTCATCTTTCCACCATGACCTGTCAGTCATGGCAAGGAATGATAGATAGTTCCCATGCAAAAAAGCATGTCACATTCATCTTCCAAAAGGGCAAGAAAGGAAGGCTGGTCAACCTCACTTCAATGCTTAGGAAGGCTGTTCAACCTCACTTCAATCCTTGGGGAGTCTGTGTAGCATATCCTCCTGGAAGGCTTTTTCAGACTTGTTACAGTGGTTAGGAGTAGCCATCACAGCCTAACAAGGCCAAAACATGCCTGACCAACCTGATTGCTGTCTGTAATTTTTCTGATTTTCTTTGTTGTTGTTCTTGATGGGAATAGGGGAGGTTTCATTTGTATAAAATACAAAACTTCCACTATTGGTAATTAAGCACTGGAGCAGGGGTTCCAGCCATTGTCCTTATGGATTTTAAGGCCTAACTAGACAGAGTTTTGGCAGCCTGCTCTTAATTCAGTGTGGACCCTACTTTACACAGGAGATCAGACTGAGACCTGAGTCCGTTTCAACCTAAATGGTTCTATCACTCTGACTCAGTGGTTATTTACCTGGTGTAAAATACCTGAGGTAAAAACCTCAGGGTTGGCCCTGAGGCTTGATACTATGTGGTATTTTCATCAATGACTGAAATGGTGGAATGAAACACCGCTCAGGTCAGCAGATGACACCAGGCTGAGGGGAATTGGCTGATAACGTGGAAAGTAGGAATGCTGTTCAGAGGGGACCTTAAGAAGTTAGAGGAATGTATTGACAGAACCTCAGATTTTAACAAGACAAACACAGAGTCATTTTCTGGGGATGGTGTAACTTTCATGTGCTAGTACAAGCTGGGGATTAATTCACTCAGAAACAGCTTCCCAGAGAGAACACAGGTTGCACCGTTTGCAGTGTGCCCTTTCATTGTTGAAGGCCGCCTGCACACTAACAAGTCCAGGGTGTTTGAGAGAAGAGTCCAGCAAATTTGACAGAAGCAGTTGTTTCCTTCTTGTCAGCACCTCTGAGCCCACATCTGGATTAGTGTGTTCAGCATGATGTTCTTTGCTGCAAGAGATATAAACTGGAGTGAGGACAGAGAAGAGCCGTGTGTTGGTGTTGAAGGGGGTTTGGATTTTATGATATATAAGGACAGCATTTCTTCAGCTTTAAGAGATGTTAGGGGATTAATATTAGCCTTTCAGTATTAAATGCAGGGGTATAAAGAAGATGGGACTGGACTTTGCTCAGAGGTGCTCAGCTACAGGACAGGATGCAGTGGTCACAAAGGAAATTGATTGGACACAAGGGAGAAGATCCTTCACAGCAGCAGTGGTTAAGCACTGGAAAAGGTGGCGTAAAAGTCTCGAGTGTTTCTGTTTTTCAGCATTGAAGTGAACCAGGCTCCAAGTAATCTGATTAAACTTAAAGGATGGCTCTGCTTGGAGCAGGGAGGTTGTACTAGACAATCTCCTGAGATTGCTGCTGACCTTACTTTTCCTGTGATTCTATTCTGTTACTTCTGACAATCTAAGATTGTCATTCAAAATCTTGCACTAAACTGAGATTTTGCATTAAGCATGTTTCCTGAGTCCTTTGATAGAGGTTAGTGGGAGAACTAAGTTCTAGAGTATGTAATTTAGACAGTACTCAAGAAATTAACTTGAACAGATCTTTTTAAGGATTTAATTCCACCATTACAGGAAGTTAACGTGATACTTGCTTTCATGATGAACCCAACTGTAAGCTATTTCAAAAGCAGAGAAGACTTTTTAAGTGTTTAGAACTGAGCTTTGAGTTTTTATTTTCCCGTCTTTTATTGAATGTTGGTAAGTAGTTTTCAATTAAAGCTGTTACTTAATCTTTCTAAATGAATACTCTGTAGTTATCTGTGTATGTGAGTTTTCTAAGTAGGACATAAGATGACTGTGTTGTAAACATCTTTTATTCCGTCTTGTGTAGTAACTGGAGATTCACAGAGAGGCTTTTCTTAACCTGTAATCAGATTTTAGTAGAGGGGATTAAAGTAGATACCTGCTAACTGCTGGTTCTCATGTTTCATGTGTTGAACCAGTTTTTAATGTTAGTAAGTAGTTGGTGCCTTAGGTCTTTGATCAGCAAAGAAAAACATTACTGATCTGGTTTACGCCAGACTTAATCTCAAACATCTGACTAAGTGAACTCAGTGTATTCTGGGAAGTTATTAAAAGAAGTGATCGTTTCCCTTTGCAAGGGCACATTCCTTTCTCCAGCTTTGCACAAGCATTTGCACAATTGTTAGTGAATTTGTAGGCCCTCTACAGAAAGTGGAAATAACCTTTCTTCAGGAGCAGTGTGGCCTTTGAGTGAAGGTATATTTTATTTTGAAGTCGGTATGGCTCTTTTTCAATCTGATTTGTTTCCTTCAAAGTACCCTTATAACTATTAATCTTGTTTCTGCTCTGTTAGGCTCCAGAAGATGACAAAAATAATCTTATAAAACTTCCTGCGAGAGCTGTTGGGATGCTTTTTGGCTAACATACATAAGAGATTACTTTCTGTGCTATTTCCAGCCCTGGCCTGTTAGCAGGGCTTGGCTGAGCTCTTCATCTCATTCTGTTAACATAATTAGCCATGTCTTCACCAGAGCTGCCTTAGAGATGAGACCCAAGTCTTGACCTTACACTCTAACTTTCTTCATATCCTGTGAAGATGTGAATTGGGATTTGGAGCTTGTTGCTGTAGCTACAATATATAATTTCTTTGCAGTTGTGAATATTTGAATTTTCTAGTACCTGTTCATTCATTTTTTAGACACTACTGTATAGATAAAATATGTTTGCGCAAAATATGGCCTGTCATGGCTGACCTCTCTGAAACTGAGAACCCAGCTGCTTACAAGTCAACATCTCTACCTGGCTTACTAACCAGGATACTTCAAATGGAAGAACAAGAAAATTCAGTGTGGAGTGCTCATCCACTGAAGACAAAAATCAATATTCACAGGGCTGTGCATTCAAAGTTTAAAGGAGCACAGCATTTTGTTTAGTTGATCTTTGACAACATTATCTGGGATGTTAGATATGTTCCACATCACTGTCTAGCCAAGTAAAAAGCTTATTGTTGCAGCTGTGGTGACTGCTGTCTTTGGCAGCAGCCTACTGCCAGTTTGAATCATGAGGGTTCAAGCAGTCTTTTGATGTTCCCATTTTATTGGTGATCTTATATGAAACTTACATGTACAGACTTATTTAAGCACATAAACGACAGCTGGTGTACATTAAGATTGAAGCTCTATATCTTTAATTGAAATTCAATTAAAAGTCAACATTTCCATGCCTAAAGGCACTTTCTCTCTGCAAAAGTGGAACAATAATATTTTTGAGTTTTATAACAGTTGCTCTTTAATAATTGGGGGGGGGGGGGGGGGGTAAGGTTAAGGGTTTTTTATTTAGCCTGTAAAACTTTCAGAGGGCGATGAAACTGTTCCAGTGAAAGAGTTCACTTATTGTTTCCATGTGTATGGATAGAACTGTAGACCAGTGGTATCCACAGTGTTTTGATTATGCACCCCTATCAGTGAAAAATAAATAATAAAATTGAACAAGCACCACTAATGCATTAAGTTATATAAATGTACTGCTTTTTTATTTGTTATATACATGTACTACTGTGCTAATATATTATGCATGTAAGACCCAAAATAGAAATTAAAGGATGTGATAAGGATGAAATAAACAGTTTTTACAGCTCAGTTATGGTCCAAAAAATGTCCTCACCCCCCAGTAGATTATCTTGCACACCCCTTCAGGCATGTGCGCCCCACTCCAGAGACTGCTACTCTGTATCCTTTCTGATGTTCACATTCTATTAGCTGGGAATGCAGTATAAGCAGGTGATCTAAAAGCCAGAAAGAAATCATCTATGAAGAGTCCTGCAATTTTTCTGAAATGTTATAAACTACATTGAAAGCAGTTGCTTGTTATAGGATTTGATCCTTGTGTATGAAGTGAATTGACTTGTTTTCCCTTCCTACTTCTATATGTCTTAGACTGAGAATGGGGAAGGCCAAATGAAGCTTTATAACATCCAGTGGGCTGTTGTACAGTGGCTTTTCACAAACACAAAAAATATGGATATTTGGCTTTGTTTATTACAGAATCTAGGAGTACATTTTTGTTCTTCAATTTATTATTGTAAATGATAGTGTATCTTGGTTACGTT
This sequence comes from Anser anser, assembly GCF_964211835.1. Lineage (NCBI taxonomy): Eukaryota > Metazoa > Chordata > Aves > Anseriformes > Anatidae > Anser > Anser anser. The sequence goes on from NC_139720.1 coordinate 63,106,301, forward strand.
AGTTCAGGCTGAAACATTTTGGTGCTATAGTTTGTGTTTGGATGCTGCTAATACACTTCCTTAGTGCTCGTATTCAAATCCATATCATGTCTTTTTGGGACATCTTTGTTTGGAGACTTCTTGCAAAGTACTTACCTATAAGCAAGCTTTAACAATCTCTAAAGGAATCCTAGAAAACTTGGTGTTTGAGTGATTAAGTTCATTGTCCAGCAGGATTTTTTCCTGCAACTAGCTTAGAAGAAAGCAGAAGAATCTGTCGTATATTCTTTCAAAAGAAAGATATCCTATAGTGTAAGCCAAGCAGCTGAGTATTTAGACACTTAAAGGGGAGCTTTGGACTGTCTTAATCTTAACACATGATGATTCTAAAGTACAAAATATCATTTTTGACCATTAACTTTTTGAATATGAAGCTGTACTATGTGATGTCCCAAGAGCTAACTTTCATGAACCTCTCCCTTATCCCCTTATTTACCGTGTCCTCACATGTGGCAGACATTAGATGCTTCAGAGCCTGCTTTAAGGTATTATCTGCATACACGTGCTATTCAAATGCCAGTTGTTTTCAAACTGATGAAAAGTGGTGATGTGCAAATACAAATCAGTAGAGCTTAACTCCCTATTCAAGCAAAGTATGCAGAATCCTTATGTGTTTTTCAGACTGATGAGGCTATTTGTATGCTGTTAGTGTACTGTGATCTGGATGAGTGTGGGGTTCTTTTGTTTTGTTTTTTTTATTGGATCACAATTGTTAACATATCCCAGCCAATGGTCTGTACTGAAATTCAGCAAAGTAAGGGAGAAGTTGCATCACAGGACTTGCACAGCAATGAAGTTGTCAAAGGTAGTTAGACTTTCAGTAGCCTTACTAGTATCTTATGTGTTATTGTACTGTGGTGAGTATCCATAGCTAAAGCTGTGGTGGACGCTGTTGAGAGGTACAACTTATTGCTGTTCTAAAAATTGTAAATAAAGCTATTTAAAGTTAGTTAAAACTAACTCTCTTATGTTCAACGTGCTTCATAAGCCCTAGTCTACTACTTTGAAGTCCTGCTTTGAAGCTCTCATGCTACTGAATGTTCTTGCAAAGTCCTGATTTCTGAGACCAGAAAATGCAGAGTATACTATTTAAACACATGAAGTTAAACACTGTTGTGCTGCTTTGACTTTGATTGGGATTTATTATAGAAAGAGTCAAATAGCCTATTGGCAAGGAGAGGAGAACTCTGAACACCAGGAAAGGTGTTCTCGTTGACTGGCCTGCAGTATAAGGCTGTGACAATGTAGAACATCAAGCGCAGAAAAAGATTTCCTTCTAATAGTCTATTCTTCCACTCTCAGAAGAGAGCTGAGACAGGAGTAAGGGGACTGCAGAGGTTTTATAGAGAAGTATGAATTGGTGCTGCAGCTGAAATTATTCTGATTGTTTTTCTGTGGAGACACAAAACTTGAGGTAAGATGCTAAATTTAGCTGTGACCTGAAATACTTAGCTCACTTGCACAAATGAACAAGAGTTTACCATATGGCCTGTCAGTATTTGGTGTTTAGTAACTTCTTATCATTGCTGATGTGCATTAAATCAGTTTATCCTTAGTTGCACAACCCAGAATGAAGAAACAAAGCTAATTAGGCATTCACTGAATTAAATTTAATTTGCACCTTAAGGGATGCCTCAATCTACTATTATAAGGGGCATTAGAATATAACTTCCTGTGTCCTGATTTGATTAACTGGCTTCAGACCTTTTTGTGTCATATTACAGATTTAGTGGATGCTATTTTTAAAAGAGTGAAGTTTTGTAATTGTTTTTTGGATTATGGATGGTCTATACTCACTTGCTAGTAGTTATGATGCTAACTTATTTCTGTACATGTAGCTTCTCAGAATGCAACACCTCAGCATGTGTAAAAGCAGGGAAAGTAACTTAGAGTAGCCAGATAAATAAGATCCCAGTTAGGGGTAGGAGAAGCAAAACAAGCAAACATGGGCATTTTCCACATACTATAATGACTTTTTGTTGTCAAGTTACATACTGCACTTGGGCACTCACTAAACCTGAAATTCAGTGTGGAAGGAGAGCCTGAGGCTCTGATGTAGTTTTAAATGTGTAGGTGAAGAGAAAAAGGAAATCAAGCAACTTAATTTTGATTTTTATTAGGCAATGACTTAAATATTTGGATGGAACATTCTTTGGTGTATTTGAAGTTGTTAGATTTTTTTCAAGATTTTTTGGAGTGATAACTTTAAATTTTGCTTGTGTGTTTGTTTACACTGAAGGGTGAAGATGTCAACCGGACACTTGAAGGTGGGAGGAAGCCTCTTCACTATGCAGCAGACTGTGGACAGCTTGAGATTCTGGAATTTCTGCTATTGAAAGGAGCTGATATTAATGTACGTACATCATTTTACAAACAGTTTAGGGTCCCTTTTTCTCCCACATACGAGATAGGTATAAGTGCTTAAATGGTTACTGGAAGAGTTGGATGAAACAGCAATTTGATTCATTTAAGAATGCCTGACAGGTGTTCTCCTAAAGGTTAGAAGCTTAAAATTACATTTGTTAAATGTTCTAACACTTTGAAACACATTAGGAAAAGCTGTATCTACAAGAATTAAATTTCATTTGACGATGATTAGAAAAATAGAACCAGCAATCATATCTAAAGGGTGACATGAAATGCATGTTAGATTTGTTGAAAGGGACTTCAGAAGACATTGCAGTGCGTCCTTGGCTGGGGCAGGATCAGCTGTGTTTAAATGGGAATGCTTGTCTTTTTATTTTATTGATTTGAGACATTTTTATTGCACAAACTGTCATTTTGCTGTAGCTTGACATGCATGGCTTCGTGTCATGAAAAGATTTGGCTGAGCAGTATTGGCACTTCAAAACAGTCCTCCATGAAGTTCCTATATACTTTAACCATACACCCCAAATGCCATGCTTCAGAATACCTGCCTAAAATTAATATATATAAGACATTTTAGCTTCAGACCTTAACAAAACAGCTTGAATTTTCTCATCGGTGCCTAGAAAGATTAGTAGTTCCTCAGGTGTTTTACTAATTCAGCACAAAATGGAGGAAAAAATAAGAAAATTTCTGTTGCTACACTTTTTACTCTTTCCAGGATCATAGGTTAGAGAGAAGAAGAAAGCACAGAGAATGTTTCCGGCCATAATGGATTTCTGAAGCCAGACTGTCTGAAAAGTGGGAGAATGGGGAGTGCTCTTTTTAGACTGGGCAAAACTTTTCAGCTGAAACCTTGCGAATTTTATCATTGGCCTTAAAAAATGTAGACAAACTTTGGAAGAGCTATCGTGCTGTTCCCTGACTGATTTTTAAACACACTTATTTTTAAAAGGCAGAGTAAAAAAATCTGAAGGAATGCATTTCTGGAAAATATTCTTAAATCCTTGACTTCACTCTGTGGTTGACAAAAACAAAATGAAGTTAAGCGAAACCTTTTAATACTGTCTGAAATTGTGTTTCAAATAACTGTGTCTCAATTTACAGGCTCCAGACAAACATAATATTACACCACTCTTATCAGCAGTCTATGAGGGCCATGTTTCCTGTGTGAAATTGCTTCTGTCAAAGGTGAGATACAAATGTTTAGAACAAGTTACCCATTAGTGAAGTATGTTATTATGATTTTTTAATAAGATTTTGCTGCTCCAGCTAAGATCAAAACATCAAACAAATGTTGTTTATTTTACTAAAAGAGAAAGGATATTCTTGTAATGAAAAGATAGTTGAAAGAAAATGTTCTAGGACTTCTGCGGCGTAGCAAAAGTAATAGCAACCACTAAAAGAGTATTTATTGTGAGCTCTGAGTGAAGAGTTAACAGCAGATCAGGCTAGATTACAAGTGTGTTTGTTCAGCGGACAGAAAAGTGGGATTTTGCTGGAGTAGTCATTTAGGTGTCTCATGTCCACTGCGAAGCTGGTCAGAGGTGCAGTTTCCCTCTGTTTCTCTGAGATGAATGAAAACCTATCAGGGTTGAGAAGTTTAGGTTGAGGGCAATAAAAGCAGGAAGGTGGCAAACTTTCTCTCCTATAGAGCTTGTAAATTTTGTCCAGAGCAGAATAAACTTATCTGATTTTGGTCTCCTTTTGATTTATATTGCAAAGGTGATCAATTTTACAAAGCAGTAGTTAATTCAAGCAGTGTTTTGTCTCCATAAGTGCTCCTTCTTGTTATACCTCATTTCCTTTGAAGAGAGAAGATTAACAGTGAATTTGCAGTATGTCAACCCACTTAAATTATTCAGACAAAGGAATATATATTTCGTGCTACGCATGACATTAGTTTCCAAGGTAAAATGGCTTTCCTTAACTGCCTTAGCACTGTATGGATTTTATCTCTACTTCACAGAAAGTTAACTAACATTAGCCTGGGTCAGAAAAGTGAAGAAATGCTGTGACTTTTAATTTAGGATTCAAACGTTATATTGGTCTTTTACATTTGTTGAAAGGACTGGTCCCTCATTTAGGACCAAAGAAACTTAATATCTGTACAGAAAAGAATTTTTGTATAACTAGTGTAGAATTCTTACATTTCTCAACATTTGTCTTCGTGGTGTGAATGGAACTTTTAGTTTATTTTACTGGTAAAGTATATAATAATTTAAATGAACAGACTTAGGCTCTTGTTTTCTGAGCTGCTGTTCTAACACAGTTCAGAGCTGTGGTGTATAATGCTTGCTTAAATACAGACTATTGTCCTTATGTCCTGTTGTCTGATTCAACATAATTTCTGATACAAGCTCAGTTCTGGGAATTTAGTTTGTTCAGAAGTAGACTTGTAAATTTTCATACAATTTTGATAATTTGTTCCATGATGTTGAACATATTGCTAGCTTAGAAGGCTTATTTTTATATTTTGTAGCGAGGACTTCCTTTGAGAATAGTCCCTTGCAACAGATTGCCCCACGTGGTCCATAACTAGAAAGATTTTAATGTCTTAGAAGTGCACATACTATGTAAATCCTTCATTCTTCAAGCCAGAAAGAGTCCAATTCAAAGACAGTAACTTTTTCTCTGCCTTAGATGCCAGTGGCCAAGACAAATGTTTAATTTTCTGCATATTGCTGTAATACTATCTCCATCTTACAGCCTAGGGTGACTTACAGATGTTTGGTACCATGCCTCTATGAGCATTAAACTGCTAACATAAAAAAAGCAACATCTAGTGATTCAGTTAGACACACTTGGTACAGTACTAAAAGGTTCTGATTCAGGGAGAGTGTATTATGAGAGTGCTTCTTTAGGTGGAGCTTTTCAATATATAAAACTTAATTTTTTTGTACGGAATTGGCAGATTCAGTACATTACTGTGACCACTGTTTTTTAACTATTAATTAAGTTAATACGTAATAATCCCATGACTGCTTTTTCTTGTTGATTAATCTACTGTGACAGTAATTCCTAGAGTTAAGACAAACTTGCCAAGTTTTTAGAGAACCAAGAGGTTTTAGTTTAAAACATATGTTAGTTTCAGTGAATTTACCTCATGATTTCTACATAGTTTTTGTTTACTGTATGGTTTTATACAAAATGGGATTTGCAGCAGTGTTCATATGGCTCTGTATGATTGTATCTTGTAATGAAATTGGAAATACAGGCCTTGAGGGTAGGGCTAATCCTAAGTTTTGAGATTTTTAAAAATGTTATTTATATATCTACTCATATTATTGATATACTCATATTCATTACAAAAGATCTCCTTTATCACACAGTGTATTTCTTGCCATTTCTGTTTTGAAGTGCTTTGCATTCTAAATAAGTTGCTCTGAACTTGTTTCCTGTGAATGCCTCAATTTGAGTTCACGCATGAATTTTCTGGTATCTAATAACAATTATGCATGGATTGCAGTTAGTGATGGCACTGAAGTCCACCCTGAATTAGCTTTTTTTTCCTCACACAGTTCTTGAGAATGTATTGATCTCTGTCCTTGCTATAAATTGATTGGAATTGGTGAATTTCAATGGTCATAAATATGAGGTAATCATACAAAGATATGCAGAATGTGAACATAGTAGAATGTGAACTTAGTCTAGGACGAGAGATTAGAAAAATGCTGTTGATACTAGATAGCTTGGGAAAGCTTGTATTAGTTTTCAGATTTCTTCATGGAGGCCTAGGTGTTGTACCACATCTGCTAGTTTCCATTGACATGGGCTGGCTGATGAAATATTTATATTTTTGATCTTTTATCACCGCCTCTCAAATTGACGTGGTTTGAGTGGCCTCTTGATTTTAAGCTGAAGTAGCCTGGGTTGCTTCAAGGTTGCTTCAAACATGTACTGTTTGTTGTTGAATCTTGTGATCATGCAGTTCTACAAGGAATGTATGCAAGCTGCGAAGCTCATAATAGAAACTGTTTACACTACGAAGAACTTAATCTAAGAAGTAATGAGGAGACCTACACTGACTCTGAATTTGTTAGCTCAGTTTCTGCAAAAGTTTTTAATGTATGTGTCACTTACCAGAAACACAACTTTCTGTAGACAGTGCTAATAGTTGAAGTCACTGCATCAACTGTTGTCCCTTAAAGAAGCAGTTTTGTGGAATTGCAAGTCACTTTCAAAAAGGCTTTCCTGTGATAAAGCACTGTTTGTTACTATTTTTATTTCTTAATAACGGCTGTTTTGGTGTTCTTAGCTAATACTTATTGCACATATGTAAGCTGAATGTGTGAGACATTCTAAAATGAAAATGATTTCTTTGATAAGTGAAATCTGGTTGTTTATCCAGGAATCATTAGCAGCCCATACTCAGACTGCTGGCTCCACACAGCTCAGAATTTGAAACATATTGGAATATAGTATGACAAGAGAAAACATTGAGTTGCATAAGCACTCTGAGCTATCACCAGCAGTAGAATTATTTCAGTAGATCAGTAGAATTATTTCATGTGGCCGCATTTAGAAATGGACAAAGAATCTAGCCAGATCTTACAAAAAGCAGCCTCATTGGTAGCCTCGTCAGAATCGATATGGGCCTGTGGAGGTGGGGAGAGATGAAAAACGACTAAGCAGGTATTGTTACTGAATGTATTGTAGCATATAGCTAACATGAAGTCACATTTTGTGTAACCAGATAACTAAGTCGTATTTAGATGTTCAATTTGTGATGTTCTGCAGTAGTTTCAGTCACATAAGACTGAAGGAGTGTTTGTATGCTTTTTTTTTTTCATGGCATATTATCTCTTCTAGAGGGTGAGAGGGAATAATGAGCATGCTGTCTACCAGCATTCACCATTGAAGGTGAAGCTGCAGTTCTGTTACAGCTCAGCCAATGTAAATATTAGTTGCCAGCAGAACAGGCGATCCTGTTTAGTCATCTAATATTATTACCTGTGTATTCTAACTGCTTCTTTACAATAGCACTGGCATTGACCCTCTTCATTTGTTCCTGTTGCAAGTTAATTTCCTGTAGTTAGTTTTCTGCAAATTGAGGTTTCCAAATTTGTTCTGTTTTAAATTTTAGTTCCTTGCATTAGTTTATGGGATTAGGAAAACACTGATGCCAAATCAAGATGGAATGGAAATACCTTCAGTTTCAATTCTGTTGCTGCCTTGGGAAATTTTGCAGCGCTCATGCGGTGGTGACATACCTGTTCCAGAGGGTGGTCTTCCGGGTTTTTGTTGCAGTCTTTGCAAATGTGCAATAGAGCCCATTTTTGCTGTCTTACTGCTCACCTTGTATCAGTGTTGCCTTGTAAATGGCAGATATTTGCTTGTTGCCTTATACTAACTGCTTACTTCGTTGTCTTTGTGGCACTGTTTTTCTAGGGGTTGGATGAACTTCAGCTGAAACTTGAGAATAGGAGACATGAAACAGATGGGAGGAATGAAGCTATAGTCTGTCTAGCTGGCTCATTAGTATATTTTATACCCACACTTGCCTCATCCTATCACTTACAGTGGCTCAAGTGGTCTTGTTCTGTATGTTGCCACACTTCATATTTATTCTTGAGGAACTACATGGAAATTTTATTAGTTTTGGTAACACATATAAAACACAGCTCTTGCTGTTTTTCCATATCTGGAGTGATGCATCCTTAGGACATCTGTTCTAAGAAAAAAGTTACTCAAGGCTAAAGGTTACTCAAGGCATACTTTTTGCCAAGCCTGTATTTTTTTCATACGAATCTATATTCCTTGACTGTGCAGTATTAGATTTATGTCTGGCTAGCAGCTTATGCGGGAAGCCTCTGGAAGCACCTGATCACAGGAAATCAGGTTGCTTGGATGCATGGTTGCATTGCCTGGGTATTGAACTTGTAATGAAATATTTGCAACTTCTAACAGCAAGAAAGCTTTTGGTTGCTTCATTTTAGCAATGAAAATAAAAATATTGAAAATCTTTATGAAAAAGTAGGGTAGCCAGAAATAATCCAAATATACAATAATTTGGGTTAATAACAAGTTTTTGGCCTTTGTATAGGAAGTAACAGTTGTAGGTGGGGTGGGACGTCAAGGAGGTGAAAAGTGAAGTGAAATAAATACTTGGAAAAAGAAGCTGTAGCTGCATGCTCAATGAGAGGGGATTTCACTGGTAGGAAAGTCTAGAATATTCCTACTGAAAACACGGTATGCCATGCTGCCACCCCTCTTCTAGTACAGTTTCAGGAAACTCGAACTGATTACTTCTGGATAAACTTATAATTCCTAGATCTTATTTCCTGCTTCTTCCTTCCTATTACAAATGCATTAAGTTGTTTTGTCAACCACAACTTCAAGTTATGAAATAGCTAACATTTTCATAACTACCTAGAGGTCCTGCAGCACTTCATTATATACTAGAACTGGAATACTATGAAAACTGCAACGTAGAGCTCCTTCCTTAATCTTGTGTGTTACAATGCTTTGCCAGTTACTGTCATGGGTGAAACAGACTCAGCATAGGGGAGAGTACTGTTTGCTTACTTATTGCTTACTGATAACAGACTAGAGCAGTGAGAAACTAAAAGCACCTTCACTCTCTATCCACCCTTTTCTACCTCTTCCCTTTGAGCAGGGGAATGGGGGTTGCGGTCAGTCCATAAAACTTAATCTCTACCCCTACTCCAGTGTGGGGTCCCTCCCATTGGATGCTGTCCTTCCTGAATTGGAAGTCCTGCATGGACTTCTCACAGACTGAAACTCTTCAAGAACTGTTTCAGTATGGGCCCATACCAAATGGTCAATACTTCAGGAGCAAACTGCTCCAGCACAGGTCCCCCATGGGCGGCAGCTCCCCCCAGACCCCCTGCTCCTGTCCACAAGCTGCAGCTCTGGCCCAGAGCCTGCTCCTGTGGGGGCTCTACACGGGCCGCAGCCTCCTACAGACCACATCCATCTGCTCCACCGGGGGCTCGTCCACGGGCTGCAGCATGGAGATCTGCTCCATGTGGGACCCATGGGCTGCAGGGGGGCAGCCTGCTCCACCAGGGGCCTCTACACACACCACAGGGGAACTTCTGTTCTGTGTCTGGAGCGCCTCCTGCCCTTCTTCTGCACTCACCTTGGGTTCTGCACGGCTGGTTCTCTGCGTTTTCTCATTCCTCACTCCCAGCAGCTGTAGCACAGCAGATTTTCCTTTCTTAAATCTGCCTCTCCCAGAGGTACAACCAGTGCCACTCATGGCTGAGCTATGGCCAGCAACAGGTCCCTTTTGAAGCTGGCTGGAACTGGCACTTACCTGACGTGGGGCAGCTGGGCCACACTCTCACAGTCCACCCCTGCAGCCTCTCCGCTACCAAAAACTTGCCATGTAAGCCTTGTATATGCAGACACTTCAGAAATTGTAGGATGATTGAAGGATAAAAGTATTCAAATTCCTGTCTTTGAAGGGTATTAAGGGCTGCCTAAACCAAGGGATTTAGCTCCAAATTTCTTGTTAGAATCCCTGCAAGCATTTAAAGAGTGGTGATCTGTGAAAGGCAGGTAACCCCATAACATTTGTTTTGACCTTGGAAAGAACATTCATCAAAAGCAGTGAAGTACTATAAGGAGAAATTGTGCAACGGAATTTCCTGGTAGATTTTACAGGAAGTATTTGAAATGTGATTTAATATTTATTAGTGGTTACAAATGAGTACTCTAGCAGGTTGACACAGTAACTTTTTCAGCTTCAGAAAGCCACAACTCTATAAATTGCTTTTACCCTTTGGTAAATCCTTTGTTCAGTATTGAAGTTGATTACAAGGATTTATTTTTTTTCAAGCTTTGACCTGCTATGGTGGTTGTATATGCTTAACCTCCACCATTTTATTTTTGTAGTGTTTTCTTCTACTCGTGAAACAGCAAAAACATTTTTAGATTGTTCTTTTATGATGAATCTACTTTGAACTGTAGCTTCACACATAACCGTAATTGATGGTGATATTCAAATTCAGACGTTTTTCCTGTATGAAAAGTTAGATATAACCAACATATGGTTATTTTGTGTAAACAACGTGACTTGCATTATTTAAAACAAAAAGAAAGTTACCTGACTTTGCTCTCACAATTGTAGTGCATGTGTAGTATTACTGGTAAATACCTAACATGGTTTAAGAGTAGACATATTATACTCATCTAAAGGCACTTCCTCAAAAGTGCCTGTGTTTACATAGTTAATTCTGAAGTTAATGTTTCAGTGAGGACTTCCTGATACCTTGTTCAGATGCTTTGATTTTGGAATCTTGAGTGCTCAATTTGAATTATACTATAAGAAACTTAAATACAGACTGAAAGCTTCAAAACTTAAGATAGTGTTTGAGTGTGTTCAAGCTAATTGTTGTGCTAATTGTAGTGATCAGCCATAATCAATTACTGTGATGATTTAGATGGATTGGATTTAAATGTTTTTTTACCACAGCACAGTTGTAGCCTTCTTTTATGGCTTAAGTTTGTCCAATATCAGCTAAACCAAAACATTGATAATATGGTAATTTAAACTTAAATGTTTGTTAGCATGTATACAATATTCAAATAGCATCATCCTTCCAGACATTGAAGGATTAAAGCTTTAGTGCTAGTCTGAAATCATCTTTTCATCATAGAACTATAAAATGTACTTAAGTGTGTAAATGGAGGGGGTGTTTTGTACTTGAAACTTTTCTGTACGTTAGAAAGGATTTAATCTTCCATTTGGGAACAAGATTTTAATGTTTGCTCTCTAAATTGCTGCTACATGTACGCTTGATAAGCCTACAAAAAGCTTAATTAACCTACTGTTACTGGTAACTAATAATACAGTGTCATTGATTCTCAAGTTTGAAAGACTCCAAGCACTGAAATACACAATTCATAAAGCAGGGTTTTGTTACCCTCAGTAAGGGATGGTTGAATTTACTAAAGTAAATGAGTTAATCTTTAAGAGTTAATTTCAAAGTTAATTTTTAAATTTGTCAGCAGTAGCATAAACCTTCTAGGTCAGAACTGAGGCATGCTCTTCTAATAAACACTTATTTTGGTTACAGTATTTCGACCTCTGATATATCATTAAAACATGCTTTTTGATGAATCCATTTGTCAGATTCCCACAAAACTGCTCTTTTGTATAATCAATCACTTTTAAACTACTAATATATATATATATAGCCCAAAACCCGTTTGGGGAATTCTTGGTATATCTTTAAAATTTATGAAAAAAGATGGAATATCATACCATAGACCTGCTGAAGAACAGACCTATGGAGGTTTGTAGAGTGATACCAAAAACTGATCTGAGTTTGCCCAAAATATACTACAGTAAACAAGAGCAAAACAATGTGAAAGTAATTAGCTTTAGTCTAAAGAGCAATTTGTTTTAAATTCTAAGATAGGGCCTGATGCTACCTTAACAGTAGCTTTTTTTTATCTAATTTTAACATATTTCTTCCAGGATTTTAAGACTTTTGAAAATATTCCTGGTCATTTTAAACAGTGAAGTGGTTTGCAGCATATAGTGAATTTGAAGTAGAGCAGAACTGTAATATATTGTGTTCAGTTCTTTCACTTCTGCCTTTTCAGTATTATTAATGTTAAAGAAGATTAAGGATATTCTACTCTTAGCGAAGAAGTGAATTATCAGTAGTTTTTGACGAAGTTGGAAATGAATTGTCTTAAGTACGAAGAATTTAGTTTACAAGGTAAAGATGCAAGCATTCTACAAAACAAAGTAACAGATAAAATGTGCACTAATAGCTAACATAAGTCATTGTACTTCAGTTTGCTTTTAGTTTTTGCAGAGATAGCAGAGGTATTTATTTAAAAAGCAGAAATATATAAAAATTGTTTCATGTTTTTCTTCAATATGAGTTTTATGTTTGAGTTTTAAATGTGAAAAGATTTCTCCTACATTACAAAAGATAAAAGTTTTGTGTTACAATAGATGTTATTTAATCAGTTTTGACTACTTCTAATGGAGGTTGCTATTTGTGGCACAGTTCATCTTTCAGAATACTTCTACTGTTTTTGTAAAATATCTAATACAACTTGGTCTTTGACAACTTGATCTTTGCTTGCTACTAAAAATGTGTCACCTAATTCAATAGCATACTTTTAATTTAGCACCTTTTTTCTCTGACAGTGGCAGGATCAATGCCATTTGAGAAAAGTTTTGGGCTTGACCACATTTGTTCATTTATTCCTCTCGTATTGGGGATTTTAGAGGCTTGCATGTCTATTTAGAGGTTCAGAAGTCTTCTGAAGTCACTTCCAAAAGCATTCTCCAAGAATTCACCCGCATCCTTTTTGAACCAGATGATGTCTGTCTCTGTGACTTCAACTGGAAACTGATCCTGAAAGTCCACTGCTTGCTGTGTAAACCAGTCTTCTATTAGCTAGGTTCATCGAGCATTATCAGTTTGAGTTTCACAGGGTTTGAACAGCTCTGCATTGACTATCTGCCACTTTCAAGATTTTTCTGAACTGCAACTGTACCATAGTAGCTATTGTGCTCCCTTCAGAGCATTTTTAATACTTCTGCTTTGGACAATGTCTTAACAACAAACAAGAATGTTTGCTCTGTTTCGTGTTGCCAAAGAGTGTGTGTGTCTGCGTGTGTATATACACATTTTAAGGAAGGAAACATAAGCAAGAGAACATAAAACAGAAGATGTTAATACCTTTTACTTTGGGGAAGTAGAGAATGCTGCGGAATCACTTTACTTTTATGAAATTTTCATTAAATTTGCTTCCTGGCAGTGTCGTACTTCTGAAAATTGAAGTGCTCTTGACCTGAACTTTATTATTTTCTTCTTATTATTGAATGCAGGCAGGAATCTTTCTGCGTAGCTAAAGAGCTGTTCTCCTAATTTATGAACACTGAGTTTATTAAACTTTATTAAACCTAAACTTTAATAAACCATGTCATTCTTAGGTGGTCATGACCTTTATCCTACGTTCAGTAAAGCTGTTTTAGAAATTCAAGTCTATCATGTCTAGCTGTTCTGAAGTACAAACGTACCTGAGGGAGAAAAGCAGTCCTAAGTCTATACTAAAGTTGTGTTAAAAGTTACTTCAGTTAAGTTATCTTTTATACTATAAATGCTGTACATTTGTGGAGAGTTGGTGTTTTTAGTGGAAAATCTTTCACAAATGTTGGGTTTCAATGATTTCAGCCAAAGGGTGTGTTTGTGTTGACCAAATGGTCTGTCCCCAGTAAATGACTAAGTCAGCTCATGTTCAAACCCAAAAGAACAGTGATACTGCAGCATACAGAATGTACCATTCTGTCCAAGGATGTTGCATAGTAAGAGGAGAAAGGTAAATGTTACCACTCCTGTCACTGCAGTGATTTATTGCTTACATACAAAACATATGCCTGTATTCTGCAGTCTGAAAAGTGTGGAGAATGTGAGCAGCCTGTAAAGAGTTACTGCAATTATTAGTAACCTCCATGGAATTCTATGCTGGAGTTCAAGACAATTTTATTTTCACAGGCTCTTTCTCTGATAGCAGAAACCTGTCTCCCTGCCCAACAGCTGACTGCCACCAGTCTGTTCAGCTGATGTCTTGTGCTAAGGGTCTGTAGGAGCTGAAAAGGAGGTAAATGGCTGTAAGCAGGGTCAGTTTGGCCAGTGGACTACAGGATAAGCACTACTGTGTTTAAAAAGTACTGCAAAGACATCTCCTTAGAATGGCAGGTGGAATATTTCCATCTTGGCAGCAAGTTACAGTAAGGTGAGATCCAAAGTACTAGGAACAATTATAGTGGGAAGTGTAGCGGCAAGAGTTGTCTTGGGAACAAACAAGGTATTACATGTGGAAGTTCAGCTGGTTTTTGTGTGTGTAACCTTTTCTCAATAAAGAAGCTCTTGAAATTCTAGATCCAGTATGTTCTTAGAGAATTATTGGGTGTCCTTTACAATTAATCTATGCACTTTCTCCCCTTTAATGTACTGGAGAAGAAATTTCTATTTTATAGACAGGTTATACATGAAACTAAAGGCAGAACTCTTCAGCACGTGTTCTTGCCAAAGCATGTCTGTACCCACAGTGTTCTTCCTGTCATTTGATTGAGCTAATGCAGGCATTTTAAAGTGAGAATTGCATATCTTTTCATGAGGAGTTATTTTGGCATCTAACTTATTTTCAGGAAACATCTTTGTCTTGATCTCTGTAGTTCTATATTCTCTAACTTTTATCCTTTAATTTATTTAACTACCCTATTTATGATTTACTCTGGGTTTTTACTTTTACGTATAAGACTACACAGTGTTCAAAACAAACATGACTAATTAATCACTCCTTGCTTTTGTGGTTTTTTCCTTCCACATTTCTGGCACTGGGGCTGCTTCTGTGGTTACCATTCTCCTACTGCCCATTTGGTACCCTTCTGCCCATTTGGTACATCTGTTATTATCCATGAAGTAATACCAGATCTGTAAATAAAATGCCTCCCTATTCTGTTTTGTTGTTTTTAAGGTAGGCATAGCTTATTCAGAAACTTATTCAGAAAGGTTGTTCAATTTTTCATTTAGAATGACTTAGGTTTTTTTCCATGTAGTAATAAGGTTTTTTTCCTTCCAAAATGGAAGGGAAGCACAATGCTAGATGGATGTAATCTGTTATGATATAGAAAGAAAACACTTTATGTAAGCTCTGAAAGATCTTATTGACTAATTTAGAAAGTGGAAAAAGATGCTGCACCATAGATTTCGTAGAAATGTATGAGACAAAACTTTTACATTCATATGAATAGTTACTGAATACAAATTCTTATAGTTCTGTTCTACGTTAATTGATAAATTGTTGATCTTGAAACTTGCTCTGTGACAAAGGTTTCTTGGCTTTTTTTTCTAGCTATGAAGTTTGAAGTTTAGCTGCATACTGAATAGTTCAATAAGTAAATGTGGCCTGTTTGGTTTCTAAATGAAAACATCCACTGGACTGAAAAGCTGTAACTTAATCAGTGTAATTATCCAAGTTAAGTAACTGTTGTGATGTGCTTGATACTTACACAGCCTAACTTTATGAATTGACAGTCCTTCTCAATGTCTTTACAGGGTGCTGATAAGACTGTGAAAGGCCCAGATGGACTAACTGCCTTTGAAGCCACTGACAACCAGGCAATCAAAACTCTTCTTCAGTGACGGATGGACTGATATCTTAAATGTCTCTCCTGTGGCCTCACACTGCTGCCTGTCTGTCACTCTTTGCATCTTCCAGCTTCTTCAGCTAAATACTTTGGGAGGAGGGAAATTCTTTATGAATCAGACTAGTTAGGGGCCTGTATCGAAGATAACCTGTTTGGAGAGGATTGAAAACAATTATGAGCAGTGTCCCTCTAGGACTGCTTTTCAGTGCACAATCTCTTCCCATTTCTAGTGAAAACAGAAGAAGAGAGACCATGATCTTGATTTTTTGGCTTGTAAACCTTCTAGGTTAGTACTAAGATTTTCATTGGAAGATTACTTTAGATGGAAAGTACTGTGCTATGTACCTGAAACTAATTGTGAAGGGGACAATAGTCCCATGCTATTAGTGTCTGCTATAATCTGAAGTGTAGTAATGTAGGTGGCTGGGTTGCTTTTCTCTCATTTCTCTGTGGGTAGCTTTATTCTTCCTCTGCCTAAAGCTTACGTTGCAGTTTTGAGGACTTTTGATACTAGTTATTGGAGCTGGTCTTTTTATTGACTAATTGGATGTCACACTAATATTTTTTCTGACTCTTGAGTAAACCAGAAAAGATGAGTTGAGGCATGGTGTTACACTCCAGAATATCTTTCAACGTAGTTTTGGATGCTTGAATTTGAGTTTTTTCCTTTGCATGTTCTAGTCCAAGACAGGTTTAAAACAACTGTTTTTGAGAAAGTTAAAAACATCATTGCACTTATTTCTAAAAATGATTAGAAAAGATAGAATTTATTCTTTATTCACCACATCAGCATAAAATCTATCCACGTGCAAAAGCTCCAGGCTGTTTTGTATGCAAAGATAATCAAGTTGTGCAAAATAAACAGTAATTATTTAGACATAAATGTCAGGTGAATATAGTTGCTAAACTTCTCTGGTAATTTAAATACTTGGGAGTTCTCTAACTCTAAATCTTGAGATCTTAAGAACGGAAAGACTTAGAAGTTGAAAGCTTCACTTGCTCTTATTGCTGGAGAAGGTAAAGTAATTGTGGGTATCCTTGATTTGGTGCTTCATTATTGGCTGAACAAACCTCTTAAATTTCATTACTAAAGCATGGGGCTTGTTCTGAAAGTTCCCACTACAACCAAACCACATTAACCATTGACTTCTAGATATGACTTATTGTACCAGTAAATATGGCAGTGCTATTGAGAGCCTTGACAACTCATGAGAAGGTATTTAAGAAATTATGTTAGAGAGTCCAGTCACATCCTATAGTCCTCAGGAATGCCTGAGCTTCTGGCTTTCATCTTGAGAATTTTCATTAGAATGCTGATTCACCCAAGACTGAACAACAGTTTTTTTAAACAGAATTGAGTACCACAAACTATAAATCTTTTCTTTTTTTGAAAACAGATTTCAAACTTTCTGATAACATATACAGAATACAGAAAACAATGTATATAGTATCTCATGCTGAATTCATTAAAGTAGCTGATACTACTTTGATATCACTGTTGAAATTGAGAGGATATGTAGAAATAGGCTGGTGACTACAACTCATAAATATTTAATGGAGACTTAGTTTTACTTGAATCATGTTGCATATTATTATTGAATGTTTCAGCTATAAAAAGCCTTGCATTTAGATTGTAAAATGAGAACAAATTGATTTACACATACACGTACATTTATATCCCATAAGGAAAACAATGGAGCAAACAATCAACTCTGGCCATCAACAGTGCAGTGCAATTACTTTTTGCTTCTTGGATATGGGTGTCGAGGAAGAGCAGAAAGATTGGAAATCAAAAATAAATCAATTGGTGAGCTGCTGATAAAAGATGAAGCATGTTTGGTGAACAGTGCTTTTAATGACTATTTAAAGAGAACTCTTTAATCTTATCTCTGATCAGTGCTGAATTGTCATGTCATTGTAGTAGTGTTTGAACACAGACTATAGGTTTAACTCTATTCAGCTATAAAAGTAACCATCTTTGGCATAAATTTGCCTCCATATTATGCTAGTCAATACTTAGCTATTAAAGTACTAGTCTAGAAAACTGCAATCTGTTTTTATGTGGAAAACTTGATTATTCAAGTTTGTATTGATTAGTGTCAAGTTGTCTGGCCATAGTGTTTGTTTTTTCTCCCTGTATTCTTTGCTGCACTTCCCTTAAACTAGCTTCAGTGAGCATTATAATAGTAAAGAAACATCATCTTTGTACTAACTCTTGCGGTGATTCACTGAGGTAATTTTGCCTCCCTTTTTCTACAGTTATGTGAACACCTTATTTTTTTCTTACTTCACTTGAGGGAAAAAATGCAAACAAACTTCAGTGAGACAAGTATTAATTTGGCTGTAATATACACCCAAGCTGCCTTTCCAGTTCGTTAAAAGATGGCATTTAATGTTTGACTTGTAAAGAAGAAATACTCTTTTGCTTTTTGCACTACATGAGAGGTGATTGATCATTTGTCCAGGATTAAAAAAAAAAAAAAGCTAAATTCTTTTGTAATTCTCTAGAAACTGGGCTTGTTCATTCATTCCCTTCTTGTTAATTATATTGTGGGGAAAAAGTAATGGGTGGGTGCCTGTATCTTTGAGTAGGTCCTAACTAGATGAAAATACCAAACTGTAAATTATTTTACATTCTTTAAAGAACATTTAAATACTTTGTCTGACTGGAATCACATACAGTTGGAAATCCACTCTGTTCTTAAACCTTTTCCTTTGAAACTTATGCTGAATAACTTATAACCTAAAATGTATTTTGGATTTTGTACCCTCTGCTCCTTTTTGTTAAGGGGGAGCAAATTGGAAAAGGAATATAGTAGTTAAATGGAACTTATCCTTGAATATGACATTGAATTATTAGTAGAAGAGGCTGGTAAGAGTGGAGTGTCCTAGGTCAAGCAATTGCAGTGTTGCATGCAAAATTTCAAAATGAACTTGTCTTAATTATATTTTGTAAATGGATAAACAATCATCTTTCTACGCAGTGATGGAAGAAAATTAGTGCTCTGTGCATTTTGATATTTGACTTCCTCTTTTCACCATTGTTAACTGTTTTGACACAGTTGGGTTCATTATCATGGTTCATAGACATCAGAATGCTAAATGATACTGTATTTTTAAGTTTGTGTTGCAAGAATGAATGGAATAAACTTGAATTGTGCGATATGGGAATCTGGAGTCTTACTTCTTTTGCTTCTGTGTTTTATTAATCTGTTTGGCTACAACTTTGTATTTGCCTAGAAGGCATTTATGCTTCATCTCCCTCTTTACAGTGATTAAAATACTCAGATACTTAAGATTTAAATGTGGAATGGAAGCTCCCTTGAGAACTAAGTATATAAAGCTTTTGATTAATTCTGTGGTCTTGTAGTATGCATTTCCCAGTTAAATGGTAATGCATAATATTGAAGATCTGTTATTCATCTTAAAATTTAAGAGGCATTCTGTTGTGGAGGGATGTCCCTCTTATTACCTGTTAGGGGGACTATGAATTACTTTAGTCTTTATCACAGAAAGTAAACCAGTTGTTTACAGAAAACACAGATATATATAAATAAAATTGTATACAAATGTATATTTGTTATTCTTCCTGACTTTGTCAGGGCTACCTGCAGTAGTGATTTATATCCAATTGCTTGATATGGTTTATTTTTAAAATACGGACTTTTGAATAAAAAAAATTTGAAGTGGGAAAATTGTATGAATATGAAAAAAGTGAGTATTCTAAACGAAAATTAGTTTCTATGCTAAATTTTGGAAACCGGGACTTAATACTGTATGCACAACCTTTCAGTCAATATTGGAAAATGGAAGAGGGGGTTGTGTTCATCAAAAAGTTTTCCAAAGCAGTTCAAATAAGGTGATAGCTGGTGGCAACGGATGTGTGCTTTGGTTCCTGTGTCCATCCTGGTTTTTTGTTTGTTTTTAATGGATAGATAGCTTTTCTGCAGGACAAAGCACAAGCTAAGCTTTAGAATGTAGATTTCTTTCATTTTTTATGGCTAACCATCTATACATGTAAACACTTACCCTCATATTTGTTTGTCCAATCTTCTGGAAGAAATGGATTTCTTAGCTCAAAAGGAAGTTGGCCTGAAAAAGCAAATTTTTTCAATTGGATGACTTGATTGTTTCTCTGTTTTGAGAACAGTATATTCTCCTCAAAGCTCTCCTCAAAATATTTTTGTTTTACTCGAAAGCTGTTCCAAGATGCCAGTTTATAACTAAGTTATTCTGTAAACTTTGAGACACAAAAAACCTGCATTGATTGGAAAGCACTTTGTTTCTTTAGTACTTTGAAAGGCTTCAAAAGCATACAGTATTATCCCACTCAGGAAGTGACTGACAATTCCTAGGAGTAGCACTTTTTTCTCCCTGCCTCAGCAGTCAAAACAATATAATAACTCAAAACTAGAAAAAAAATCCAATGAAATACTGTAGTTTGCTGTTGTGATCTGTTAATGTCTGAAAGCCCTTCTTCAAACAGGAAAAGTCCTGGAATCTTCGCTCTTCAAATTGTATCTGGAAAGCACCTGTATGCACACCCCTCTTCTCCTGCTAGAGAATACGCAGCTACTAGTCTTGAAATAAATAGATGATTTTGAAAAAGGAAGCATGTCTGTCTAGCTGATGTCCCACACAGCAGTAACCATGACTGTGCAGATTAAACTTCTTCACTCTAACTATGCCTGTCTTACTGGGCTGTCTGTGCTTCTGTTACCTAGACACTGATTTGGTGGAGATGGCTGCTCTGTGCACACTTAGTCTGTTTCTAAATCATTGTTATCCGTGATATCATGTGATGTGAGGGAGATCAGCAGATGAAAGGAAATTAAAGGTAATTAGAAATAATATTCACATCTAGCTCTATAGTTGCTACATAGCAAACTTAATATTTTTTTGAAAAAAAGATGTAAAAACAGTATAACCAAATTGTTTTTAAATGATCCATTTTGCCTTTAGTAGTTCAGTCTCTTAAATGAAAGGTAGAAAGTAACGCCAATTTGAAATAAGAATAGAGAACACTGTTTTTTACACACACGTATGTATACAGTTGGGGTGTACATCTCCTTGTAAGAGGAAGAGAGCTTCAGTCTTAATGCCAGATTAATTCATGCTGCTCACTTGACTAGACTACATGCTTACACATGTTGATGCTTTTGATAGGTATTTAAGATTTTTGAGAAGAACCACCTGTGATACGGATCATAGGTACTTCTGGTGAAGAAAGTTTCAGTTTTATCACAACTTTTTGGGAACATCCATCTGTCCTTAAAAGCAAGTCTCTTTTCTAGTAAGAGCAGTTATTTAGTTTTTCTCTAAGACTTCATTCAAGCTACCCTTTAAAGGAGCCTAAGGAATGCTAATGACTATATGTAAAATACAGGATGCAGTGGGTCCTTCGTACATTTAAAAAAAAAAAAAAAAAAACTGACAAAGCTCTATAGGAAAGGTCAGCACTACTTAAAAATAGATGTTTTCCAAGCCTTCAGAATAAGGGGATGCTTTGCTAAATGTAAATGTGTGAAACAGCAGTATTTCATTCCTGTTGTCAGCACTATCTAGGAACATGTTTATATATAGATATAAATAAATTTTGCAGGAGCTCCCTTCTTCACTTTGGTAACAGAGTACCATGAATTTTAATCTTTTGTAGAGTGACATTAAGCCAAATATCGTCACTACAGGCAATTAAAAAAAAAAAAAAAAAAGACTGTTCCATAAGCTACATTGACTACTTCTAGTGTTTTGCTAGTACTGCAAAATCAAAAAC
Organism: Anser anser; assembly: GCF_964211835.1. NCBI lineage: Eukaryota > Metazoa > Chordata > Aves > Anseriformes > Anatidae > Anser > Anser anser. The sequence continues at coordinate 63,127,630 of NC_139720.1, forward strand.
ATGAAAATAGTATGAAAACTGCATTAGAGAAACTTCAGGAAGTAGTAGGGGAGGAATCAATGATGACTGAAGGGTTTGCATTTTCCCAAGCCTGAAGGTAGAGACTAATCTTTGGTAAATAGATATAAAAGGGATGTGCTTTCATAAAGATAACTATCCCTATATAGCTGAGAAATGTACTGAGGTTTTAACTGTAGACAGTTTGTCTTCACCAGACAAAGTTAGCATGTTTTTAAATGTACAGAATAGAAGGAATTATCAGGTCAATATTGTGAAGATGAAGGAAAGTTACGGGCATATTTTAACTCAGTCAGGATAGTAGGCATGATGCTGACCACAGCTTCCACAGTGTCTCTGATGATCAGGCTGTTGAGTGCTTGCATTATTTCATTTCGTTTTCATGGCAGCTTTTTGTATCTGTCAGCAGTTACACAATGTTTCCAAACTTTTAAAGAAACAACCTGAATCTGTTTTTCTGGCAATACTTGCTTCCTTCAATATGGCGAAAACTTTCCTGAGGAAAAAAAGTTAGGTTTTAATCTGCTTTTATATTAGGATTGGAGGGGGGTAAGCTGTTTCCACTTAGAGGTTTTCTCTAAGAATAAAGTTAATTCTAAGACCGAAGACCTAGTTTGACAAAGGAATGCAGTATTTACCAATAAACGTGGATGTAAAGGGAAACAACGTGCATCAGTATCACAATGCTAGCTATTAGTTGAGAAGAGAGCTAATGCTCTAAGATGGTAAGAAAAAAGCTTCAGTTTTCTAAACTATAATTAATTAGGTAAGTAGTTCTCCTTAAAGCTCTGTAAAGATATTTAGAGAGAATTATCATTTTTAATTGCTAAATTTGTCGTTTAAAGTTTCAGGGGACTTCAGTTTCACCTAAATTGAAAACTACAAGCTTAGGATTTATGGTTTTGTGGGGTTTGGTTTTCCTGCTTTACTGATGAGATGAATCTAAGAGCTGAATGAGAAGAGTAGTAATGGTAGTGGATGCATATGTATGTATGCTGTGTGTAATGCATATATAAGACTGTGATTCTTCTGAAATGCTGAAGCTGAGAACATAGGAAGATTTTTAAAACAAAGTAAGGCCCCATCTCTGTTTTGTGCTTTGTGTTATCTATTATTATGATGTAAGTAAGAGATGAAGAAGCTCTGCTTCTACCTTGAAATATTCATCACTTTTTTGCTACCTTTGTTTGCTGGTCATGAATAATGCTTTAAAAAAAAAAAAGTTTGCAAAGCATTTTTGGTGCTTTGCTGGAAAGTCTTTGTTCTGTTGAGGAGGTAAATTTTGGAAAAGGAAATGAAAATCAGTGTTGTCTAAGTAGGAGGTTAATCTGAATTCAAAACCCAGGAGCTCCGCAACAGTGGAATCCACCACCAACAGGAAACGTCCACAGACAATGGAAGATCAATCCACATAACCAGTGTGATTAAAGTACAAAGTAAAGAATTAGTGTAAACAATTTATATGAATTGATTTCCTCTAGTAATAATAGATTAAATCATTGCTATAGTGGCTGTGAACTGAGTGAAGTTACTGATCTTGTCCTTCTAATTTAAGGACCCTAAAGCTTTATATGATTAGTTGATAAGACAGTTTGATATTAAAGGGCAGTCTCATACAAGCATAAATTTTGATTAGTTGCAGTGTTCCCAGTGATGCACTGTGTATAAAAGCAGCTTCTCTAGAACTACTTGAAGTCATTTGATTAGAAATAATGCCACTGATAATAGGACCTGCTTTTGACAAGTCAGGATGGGAGGGAGGTGTATGCATTAGCAGTTTGGGGCTTTTATTCAAGGGGATATTGGTTGATATTACAAAGTTGAGAGTCAGGACAATGAGCCAAAACCAGTAGGTAGCGTATCTCAATTCATCTACCAAATTTACAATAAAAATAATAAAAAATTCTAGCTAAACACAAATTTCTTGTCCTACAAGTTTGTTGTATGTATAAAAATTACTTGCCTTCAAAACATTCCTTCATGTGTGTTTCTCATAAACTTCCTCTAACTGAAAATATTTTCTCAGTGTATTTATCAGAAACTTGTTTGATCACCAAAGTTTTTGTTTCAGAATAAAAGAAACCACTTTCTAATTAGTATCAATGTTTAACTATTTTGCTTCAAAGTGTTTTGGAGGTGGGAAGTCTTGAAAATTATGTAGCTGTTCATGGCAATAAAGTGAAATACTTCCTCTTTCTTCTTTGAAATAGCCTTTAATTTAGAAATATAGCCTTTAATTTAAAAAGAGGCAAAATATTGTGGCAAAAATCCAACCACCCATTTGTCTTCATCTTCAGTAGGAAAACCAACAGCTATATTCGAAGTTGACTCTATTAAAGTTTGTTTTTTTTTTTTTCTCCCAAACTCATCAGTGCAGCCACCAAACCAGATCATTAGGACTCAGCTTGTTTTCTGCTTAGAATTGTGATATCTGGGATATCACCTGAACAATGCCCTGGAGTTTTATAGTGTGTCCTAACTGAGCTTCATGCTACAGTCCATTATAGTGCAAGGCAGAGGTAGAAGTTTATTTAGGACAAAGATCTGAGTGGAGTTATTACCTGACTCAGTTTCTGTATTGCAGAAGACTTCCCGGTATACATCTGTCAACAGGTAGAGAATACAGATAGCTACCAAAGTTACTGTTAAACAGTAGTTTGTCTTTACCGTGTTATGATGGCCATAGCTCATCTGCTATAGTCTGTTAGAAAAAGCAAATTATTTCTAATGTTAGTTTCTAAAAAGTCTTTCCAAACATTGATTCTTTTTGTGCATGTGTATATATTTCCTTTTTTGTTGTCTTGCACATTCTTTAGGAAGAAAGCTTCCTAAAACAAGAATGCCATTTAGTTTTCATTGCTCCTTTTCATAAAGCAAAGCTGTAACTTTACATTTTACAGTAGAAGCATATCTTTTTAAGTTATTTCTTGAAAAAAGTATCATAATTACATCCAACGGTTGTTTTCTTCTCTATTATATAAGTATTATATAAGGACACTTGTGCCAAAGAATACTTTTCAAATATAACTGTCAAATTGCTATGAAAAACTATTCCTACACCTGATATCAATACCTACACATAGATAAATCCTGAACAGTTAGTGTAAATAGAATACAGGAGGGAGATGTTTGAAGCATTTGGTGAGATGTCATTAGAACTGGGTTCAATACAACAAGAACTAGGATCAACAGTAACAAATTTGTTTTGTGACCATGCCCAAACCTCTCTGTATTTCACATGTCAGTTGAAAAGCTCTTTTCTTTCCTTCATTTTTTATTTGTGCACTTGGCCTGTAAACTGACTGAAGGATTATCTCTCAGGACCTGACACACCTTAAAGTTTTTTGTGTTTTCAGTCAGTATCAGTAACCTCCTCAAAAGCACAGAAGGGCTTATTTAAAGAGAGAAGTGAAACAGATGGGAAGCACACCAACTTCTAATGTCAGAGGTTTAAAAGGTAAGAACAAAACTCAACCTTATAAATTAATAAAATTTCTGAAGATAGATTTAAATATTTACAAAGCTATATTAAATGGTAACTTGAAAGAAAATAAAACCTACACAATAAGGTTGTATAACCTGTACACTTAAGGAGGTGCTTCTAAGGCTGTGTTCTCACTTTAAACAGCTGGGTACAAATTGGCTGTTCTCTCATCTGATTAAAAATAAATAAATAAAACTGGCACTTAACAGATGGTTGCTTTGGGGGAATGGAATTCCCTTGATCCCAATTTGCAAAACTTGGAGGTTGAGGGTTTTTGTTTGGTTGGTTTTGTTTTGTTTTAATTGCTGTCAGAAGTGAAATTTACGGAGGTATACAGAGTGAAACGTACTGTAAATTAATGTCAGTCTCTCTGAGTAGTTTCTAAAGATCACATTTGGCCAGGCTCATTCATTCCCCACATGTCCAACTTGTAACGTGCTCTCATCTTCATCTTCCCTTCCTTAATGTTCAGCTTTCTAAAGCTGTAGTTTGACCCCATAAAAGATGCCATATAAAGAGGAATGGAAGTATCAAAATCACGGGATAAAAGACTTAGGAGAAATGAAGTGCAATAAAGACTGTTTCAATCCTATCTCCTTGCTACTACAGGCTAAATCTTCCCATTAAATGTTTCTGTAATTTATCCCATTTATGTTTTATCAGATGCTTCATTTACTTGCTGTTCTTCCTCTTCGCATCAGGTGCACAGCAAAGAGCTGTGTTATAGCGCTGGAACAAATTGATTTACTTTCCACTTGTTTTTCCCAAACACTACTGAAAGACCAGGTGGTTTCAAAATTCAGCAGTATTGGTGGTGCCAGAGATCCTTGGTGCCATCCTGAAGCAATTTGAATGTAATACAGGTGTTTTCACCTGGATATTGTTTGAGGCCTGGATGGCCTTTTGACTACTTTTCTCCTAATCCTACAAGTTGATAGGCAGCTCTTCCTAAAAGAGGAGAGGGAGGGAAAAAAAAAAGAAAAAAAAGGGGGGGGGGGGAGAAAGGGAACATTTTATAATCAACAGTTCACTGTTCAACTCTTGTCTTTTTCAAACCCATCAAAAACATGAATTTTCAGTGTTTTTTTGACAATGATTGTAGAGGCATTTTTTCTCCTGTTTATAGAAAAATTTACAGAAAGTTTAAAGCATTCTACTAAAAGATTTATTTTGTCTAGGAATGCAGCAGACACTATCTAATGGGAAAGGCTGAAGGAAATAAAAATATGAAGTCATAAATGAGAAAGTGATTGGCCAGTTTAAAAAGAGTCTATAGTTTGGAGTATATGGTTTGGAGATACTTAGAATCATCTGTATTACCAAATACAGAGGAGAAGGAAGGGAAGAAAAAAAAAAAAGAAACAGAATGAACTTTTTAGAAGATTATGAACCAATGCGTTGGTGGTATAGTGGTGAGCATAGCTGCCTTCCAAGCAGTTGACTCGGGTTCCATTCCCGGCCAACGCATGTCAGTTTTTATGTCAGGGGGATTGGATTTAGATGATCTCTAAGGTCGTTCCAACTCCAGCCGTTCTATGATTCCATGAGATAACTGCTGAACCTTGTGTGCAAGAAGTGCTTGTCTGAAAAATAATTGCCATGTCACATCTAAACCCCCAAATACTGGTATCATTTGAATTTATCTTTGTTGGTAAATGCTGCTTAGCTTCTACATGTGGACCCAACTCTCACTCAGTTTAAGAAGCATTCTGGGCAAATACCCATCCTTGCTGATGGATACAAGGAAATACCGAAGTCCATTCTTTCTGCTTTGCTCTGCTACTTGGAAAGCTATCTCATGTTACTGGAGGGAAAGGTGGAACATAGTATACTGGAGTTTTATGTTTTGGAAAAACACAAGCAAACCATTATGAGGAATTTCACTGTTCAGTCTTGGGTTAGCATTGAAATCAGAAATAACTTCATCATGAGCTGACCCTCTTTTCCAGGCATATATGTTTGCTCAATTCCACTTTGAAACCAGCCTAATTCACTGGGACTCAGAGCTTGGTGCTATCTTCCAATTTTATGAGCTGCTTTTATAAAAGATACTGCCCCTTATTTACAAACCTGGCTTCGCTTGTAGCCATAATGGCTTAAAGATACATTACATGGTGTAAATTAAAAAGTCATCTCAGCCCTTCCTCCTGAGCTTCAATAAATACTATTAGTACTGATGTGATTCCTGCTACTGCAGATCACTGTTTTAAGTCTAAGATTTAAAATAAGGATATAAGATATGTCCCATGCTACTAAATGTATTCTCCTGACATTCATTAAATTTGATTGTCTCAAAAACTGCCAAGATCCTATGCATCTGCCACATCTGTGTGTGAAAGAGCCTTCCCTGCATAACTACAGTTAATGCACAACCTATTTTGCCATTGTTCACAACATTTTACAAAAATATGCAATTGTAACCCCAATATTCAAATGATCACCATATGCATTCTGTGGTTCGGTTGAGCTTTGTGCTACTGTGCATGTTTTCTGAAACAGAAATTGTAGCTTTGGCTGCTTTAGTAAGCATACTTCATAATGACAAACAATTTTTGCTAATCTTAGCTCAATGAACTTTGAGTAAAACTTGTTGAACAGGTGTAACATGCTTATTTATAGAATCATCTAAGTTGGAAAAGAACTTCAAGATCACCAAGTCCAAATATCAACCTTACTTACTGAGTCCCATCATTAAAATTTGTCCCTTACTGCCATGTCCACAAACCTCTTAAATACCTCCAGGGGTGGGGTTTCCACTACTTCCCTGGGCAGTCCATTCCAATGCTCGACTACCTTCTCTGTAAAGACATTCTTCCTAAAATCTAGTCTAAACCTCCCCTGACACAACTTGAGACCATTAAAAGATTTCAAAATATAATTTAATTCAAAATATACCTGGGCAGATGCAGGCTTCCAGGACCAAACATTTTAATGAGCAGGATGAGTCAGCAACGGACATCTTATTTTTAATTAACTGGGCAAAATAGCATAGTAAAATGAAAACAGTATTTAAAAGATTGTCCATGAAGCAGAAGGTTAAAATGATGGACGTAGAAGCCAGGCAGGAGTGTGAGTAGGCTTTGCAGTATTTTAACACTTTGTACCAGCAGACTAGAGAGGCAAGTAAAGGATATGAAAATAACACAATAGTTAAGTAGTTTTTCATGGTCTATTTTCTATTTAGAGTTCAGTTCCTCACACTTATCATTATTCATAAACACCTGAGCTTTGGGAGGGGGCGGGGGGGGGGGGGGGGTGAAGGAGGTGTCGAGGGGGATAAGGCAGAGTAAAGAATTGCATTAAGTTTTTGTGTTTAACAAGCCATCTTATTTTCCAGAACATTTAGAATTTTAATGAGCAAGCTTTGCTTGTGCATTTATGAGATATAGTCCATTATCCCAATGAATGAAACATCTTGTTTTTTCTTATCATTAGTATTTTGACTTAAAGTGTTCTGTAACACATTTTTATGTTCATGTTGAAGGCAGTGTTTATTGCATTCCTGTTCTGAAATGATAGATGAAAGATGCTGTATGCATTTTTTTTTCCAGAAAATCTTAGGTGTCCTTTGTTCCTCAGCCATTTAGACTGAGAAATGTTGCTCTGTTGAGATGGAGGTTTGCTACAAAGCAGAGGCCCATGTAAGGACAGCGCTGTCTGATGCATTTACAAGCATTTTCACTGCAGAGAGCAGCTGCAATGAGTTGTGGAATTCCAAACATATTTTTCCCCACTGGTGGCTGTGAAAACCAATCATTAGGTGTTTAGGCAGAAATGTGTCACATAATAAATAAATAAATAAATAAAATAATTAAAATAATGATAATAATAATAAAAAAAAAGTAGTGACCACTTGCTAGAATGAGGTAATGATGATTTGAAAGAGGTAATATGAGCTTGACCTGTCCAATATACACCTTCTATAGAAAACTGTGTATTCTACTAGATCCTCTCCCAATGAAATGTTAAAACCATTACCAGGCAGGTGGTATATGTGCTAGGATGCACCTGCCAACTGGTCATGTTATCTCATCTATTTACTGAGGATTCAGAATGTCTGTTCAAATGTTCTGCATTTCGCTGTTAAAAAAAATGATGAGTGAAACCAGAAGTCTAAACCTACCTTTGTCACTTGACAGCAGTGGTATTAAGAAAAGCAATAGTACTCATTGAGGGATGCATGGGGATGCTGGGGTAGCAGGGTTTTTTTTAAGTTTTATTTAATGTAAGAACAACAGTAAGAAAGACTAATAGCTAGTATGGGAGTTGACCTATTAAGGTATTTAACAAAATAAAAATACAAAGCTTTTCTTATAGAGGACTTGAAATTTCACTGAACATATTTTCAGAACAAGTTAATAGTAGGGACCATGGGTGTCCCTTTTTAATGTGTTATTAACACTTTCTTTTTTCCAGGCTTACATTTGTCTTAATGAGAAGTTCAGTCAGCCTTCTCCTTGTGTTCACAATTTCATCTACCTATAAGGGCAGTTTATTGGTTATTCTGTCTTTCAGTTCTCTGATTAAAAACTGGGGTATATGTTTTATATGTTATTTGGATTAAAAATAACAATAATTTAAAAATCCTTGTAACCTGGGGAAATGTATATATATAAATGTATTTTTTTTAAATGTACAGAGTAATATTCATCATAGAAACTGTTGTTTTTTTGTTTTGTTTCGTTTGTTTGTTTTTAAGTTACTTTGCTTTCTTTTCAGAGAGGGAGAGAGAGAGTAATTTATCTTACTCAAGGACCATTGATCACAAAGTAATAAGGGGTAGGAATTTCCCTGATCTATGGACTTTGGTACAGTTTTCTGATCAAAAATTGATACCTTCTTCATCAAGATGTCTTTGGCAGGATTAGTGCATCAACAAGACCTGATGAATTTTTTCAGTTTAATTCGATATAAATGGATCATGTCATGGATCGGTTTGTTATAACATCTGGTAGCTAATATGTAAGAATTTCCTCTTGAGAGTTGAAGAATTCAGGGCAATTTGTTCCAAGCACTTTCTTTATAATGAGGAGTTAAATTAATGTATTTGGTTTTGAGTGGCAGCTAATAAGCAGGCATGGAAATACCTGTGGGAATCTTCCACTTCCTTTGCAAATGTCTGACTAGAAGTGTTGCTAGAAAACTTAAAAAGCAGAATGAACAACTAAAAAGAAAGACGTAGTTCTGTGCTCCTGTCTGGGCGAGCTGGAAGATTAGTATTTTGTCCACCAAAGTTACAGATCTCATTGTCTTTCTACCTGTGCCAAGAGTGGCAGCTTCTTAAAGAAGTTGCCATAACATTGTGTGACTACACAAGAAAAACATGGGATATCGGTCCTTAAAGGTCTGTATATTAGCGATCTGCTTGCCATTTCCAGAGTGTCTTCAGACGAAATTTTTCATACAGCATTGTTTCCATTGTTAGTCAGGCCAAGAGTCTACAGGGAGGCCAGAGCTTCTCAAAAACTTTGATGTTTTCTATTTTGTTACTGCGAGATGTGGGGCTTCCCTTTCTCGAGAAATATTAGGAAAAAAATATTAGGGATAGAGCTGAATATTTTATCTGTTTTCATCTGTTGTGTTTAGCTTTTGCAAAGCCAAAGTTGAGTTTTGAATGTTGTTCCTATTGCATTTATTTATTAAAGGAACTTGGATTGAAATAAAATAGATAAGAGTATGGCAAAATAGGAAGAAAATGTTGAATTTTGTTGATTTTTGTTTTTCCAAGATATAAATAAACTATGTCTCCAGAAAGTACTTGCTGCCTTCTGGATCATAGTTATTTAGCAAATCAATCCTTTAAAACATTGTTTTGGCCTTGTCAATTATAAGTTTTCCTCTGGATATAGTTGATTGAAAGTAGTTTAAGCACAGTTAACATGTGTAAAGCTGCACAAAGATGCCTCTTCCAAGTTGGAGAACTCTGAATTTACCCTGCTTGCATGACAAGAAAAGGTATTTGGATGGGGAAAATTAAAAAAAAATAAAATAAAAAAAGAGTGGAGCAGGGTGGGGAATATTTTGTATTGATGAATTTATTTTTTTTTTTCAATTTTTGTAGGATGGGGAATATTTTGTATTGGTGAATTTGAATCCTTAACTTTAAACTGATTAATTTGGGAGAAAATTACATTGGAATATGACAGCTTCAACACTATCTCTAATGATAATATATAAGCAAAGTAGGAACTTTCTAGTGATTTTAGTGAAAACGGAAAATTATCAAGCAACATACAAGCAAAAAGAACGTGAAGTATGTATCGCAACAGCAGTAGGAAAAAAATAGAGAATGGCAAAATATAGCCAGCATAGGAGAGGAAAGCAATGAGTATCAATCCTGTTTATCACAATGCATTCAATAATAAACGTCAGGTTTACACAGTCCAAAGAGTTATGCTCCAGAGGATATTAGCTCAGTATGGTGAGACAAGAGTTGAAAACTCTTATTATAGCATATTTTTATGCTATAATTTGGGGGAAAGAGAAAAAAAGAAGTCTAAACTTGAGGGCAGTCATTAGAATCTATTTTCAAATGGAATAATTATGTCTTTTCATTTATTTTGCATTTTGTTTTCTCTTAGTTGTGACTTTAAATAAATACATGAAAGCTGAGTAAGTGAAAGTTGCAGCTTTGAAGTTCTTTGGCTCGATGTTTAATTTCTAAATGGTGTTATTTAGTCCTGAACTGTAAGGCCACTGTATTCTACAGGGTTGAAATTGTGAAATACACTGTTGCAAGAAGCACAGGAAAGCAGTTGTAATGTTTATTGCTGAAACAGACAAAACCAGCAACCTCTCTAAAATGCAAGTGTGTTTAAATTTGCAGTATGTAAGTGAATAACCCTCTCCAAGCCCTGCTTTCCATAGGCTTTCTACACACGCATACTGTGACTCTCTTCTCATTGGGAATGACCAAGCTGCAGTTATTTGTAGCTGGTTGGAAGCTGTGAAACTTTCTTCTGTTTTAACAAAGATTCTTTATACATTAAAGTTTGAGGACCTGTCACCAATCCAATAATCCTTAATAGAGAAATAATGAAGATAAATGTATAGTTCAACAGAACAAACCCACGCAAAACTTTTCTCTTTTGTAATAAGCAGTCCCAATAGACATTGGGAAGTACAAATCTATTTGTCAGTCTGGCATGACAAAGCTTTGGTTCTCCTGCCAGGGTCCTGTCCTTGGTGCAACTCCCTCTCTTCTAGCTAGCAGTGGCAGGAGTACCGGTGTACATTGGCTACAAATTACTTCATTTTTCACAGCCATCACCTCCAGGCTTGCTGTAAGCAGTGTTAAATGCCTTGTTAGAATATAATATTGCAGGCCTTGGCTGATGTGTTTCCGTGAACTATAGCAGAGGAAGAAGAAAATCACTACTCAAAGGCTAATATATTGGGGACTCGTGTAAAGGATTCTCAGGCAACTGGTAAGAGATAGAGTGCTGTGAATTGTCACAGATTTTTCAGGTGTGTTGTCATCATTGCAGCAGTGGTGGGAGAATTACAGATAACAAAGTACAGAAAGACAAAGTGGACAGCCTGATGTTGCTGGTCATTGCCTTCCTCTGCTGAGAAGGATGTTCCAAGTGACAAAGTGGCTGTCCCAGATTCAGGAGGGCGGAATTCCTCATATAACAGATTTTGCTTGTTCTTTGGACAGATAATTTGTGATGCAGTTTGATGGAGCAGTTAAAGTAGCAAATGCTGCTGAACAGGCAAATCTTGTCCCCTGCCTTAGGCCAAAGCCCAGACTCTTTTCTTGCATTAGCACTAATGTTCACCTGGTCCTGAGGAGAGCTGAAACAGCAGAAAATATTGCCTAACAGCAACAACAAAAATATGATAAGCCTAAAACAATATTTCAGCTGTCATTAGGGAGCAGAAGCAAATTTTCTTTCTTAATTTATAGTAGTGACAAAAATCATATATAGCTATCTGTGGATACATTGCATCTGGCACATTCCCCAGGTATACTACGTCTTTCCAAAGTTTCTTCTAATTCTCACTGGCCACAATAATATACTGTAATCAAGGGGATATAGTCACCTTGCTGCTCACCTCTTCCAGTTCATTAATACGTAGGTGGAATGTCCTCGGTCCAGTCCTCATCATGGTGCCAAGGTCACTCTAGTATTAACCTCTGTCAACAGTGAGAAATAGCTACTTATATCTACTTCTCTGCCACATTTTACACCACATTATGAATTTAGCCCATGCTGGTTGCTGAGTTTCTCCAATCACTTCTTGTGAAGGAGGTTTAAAAAGTCTTTGGAAAGTTTAAACATTTTCTATCTACAGTTTGGTGTATTTAAAATCAATCAGATATTGTGTAGGAAGTGGCAATAGAGAAGAAATAGCATGGGCTTTTTTTGGGTTCCTTAACAATCAATAATTACCTTGCAACTTTAAAGTTCTTCAGCTCCTTCAACTCTAACTTCAAAGGAAATAAGGGATGCAAGTATCCTTAACAAGTGGATAGATGAGCAATTAAAATCTGGCCAGAAGTTTGATTTTTCCCCAAAGACCTATTTTCCCGCAGAGTAAGCATCATAGTTTTTAAACTGTTCTTTACAAGGGTAAACTTATGCTTAGGGTAGTGATCGATACCTTTTCTAAATGAATGAATTGATTCCCTTCCCCCTACCTCTTGTAGCAAGAAACAAATGATCAGCTGCTGTTAAGGCAACTTCAATACATGACTACATCGCCATCTGACCTAAGTTTGGACAGATCATTGATATTGCAAACCCAGGAACAGAGTGAACTAGCATCTCTGCAATATTTTTAAGTTCTTTGCAATTGAAAATCCAATTTTTGCCAACAGTCTGACAGTTCAAATTGCATGGGACAAGCCACCAGGATGTCTTATATATCAATAATTTATCATTATTCTGTGAATATACTAGACAGTCATTTAAAAGTTAAACATACACTTTGAATGACGCGTAATCTTTGCTTGAGTTCACCACTACCATGATATCATGGGCAAACAGCTGAAAGCTATAATTAGTAATGCATGGTTCTTGTACACCATTTTGCGTGTGGGAGGTTTATAGAGGAAGCAGACACTTAGAGATAAAAATCTCACGGTCAAGGACAGAAATAAGTTCACATCCCCAAATTCTCAGCCTGATTTGCTGTTACCAAATCAAGTTAACTCTTTATAGTGGAGTCCAGAAGCCCCAGCTAAAGGCTGGTATCTCTTTTATTCTGTGATACAGTGCAAACAGGTAAAATAAATTTATAAGAAGACAATGTTTTACACTTACTGCTATTTCAGATAACTCTGACAGACCAAAAAGTCCTGAATTTCAGTAAGAACTCTGAACATGCCTTCACACACAGAGGAAAGCAACAAGAGTGATCAGAGGTCAAGAAAACATGACTGACACAGACAGACTTTCAGATATGTAAAACATGCCCCTGACTGTGGTAGGTAAGATAAAACAGATATAAACTTCAGTGAAGAGTCTGACATGAAGAATTAGATAATGAAGTTCTGAAACTGGTATTTGAGAAAGGTTTCTGGATGTTTTATTTCAATATTTGAATTTTAAATAATGTAACATTTAATGGTGTCAATATTAATAAACAGTAAAACAATATAAAAAAGTTAATCCACATACAAATCTACTCATTTTCTGATATATATACACCAGACTTTTATTAAGTTAAAACAACAAAAAAAAGGAAATATAAATGCACTTACATACAGATCTGAGAATACCTGGAAACATAATAAGGCTTTCCTTCTCTAAGACTTTTAAGTGTAGTTAATTTTAAAGTTCTCACTTTGCTTGTCAACTGATAACACATGAAATAGTTGTTTCCACACTTAACAACATCATTACCATAACATATTCTTCGTAGAATAATGATCCTCTGGGCTGTACTTGCCTCTGACAATCACAATCTCTGGATGCGATAAAATGCAGTTTCTCAATGTGCGTGTCCCATGCCACACGATTCCGATTCTGAATCATGTAGCTCTCAGTGTCATTTTTATAACATATTTTGTCTCATTCTGAGGCTGACAGAGGACATGAGAATCAATAGAAATACAGGAAAATAGAGAGGAAAAGAGAACTAGGAAAAATGGTTATGAAGCACTAGAGATATACATAATCTTCAGTGAGATGAAAACATTTTGGCCAGATAATTTTGACAGATAGCACACCCCCAGCCAGTGGTTGATCTGTGTAAGAGAATGTTTGTTGGTGATGTTATTTTCTTGTTTGTTTTTCCCTAGAGATCTTGTGTCAGTATCTTGAGAAGTTATTTCATCATTTATTGAAATGTTCCATATATCCTCATAATAAATAGTTAATGCTGTGATATTAAATGTCTGATGTCTGACATGAAAGGTCTCAGTTGCAGTTGTTGAGAGATGTGCACTTCACTTTTCATTTTTAGAGTGTTCCCTTAAAGATACATATAAAAATTCTCAAAGGTACTGTACGTCTCGTTTACCCTAAGCTAATATATATATATATATATACATATACATATATATATATATATTTCCCCTCCTGCTATTTTGGATATATTTAGTTGTTCTGTTTTGTTTTGTTTTGTTGTCAAACAGACTGTGTAGTTGATGGAGGTACTAAAATGCATCACATAAGACTGAAACTGAAGAAAGATGTGCCTATACCTCAGGGAGAAAAACTTTAGTTGCTTAACAGGTTTAAGGAAGGAACATAACAAGAGGATAAACAGTCTAGCCTGATGAAAAGTACCTTTCTGATATAACTAACATTAAAAGAAACAAGTTTAAAAAAAAAAAAAAAAAAAAAAAAAAGACAAGAGAAAGCCTTAGAGTACCTCAAAGATTTAGGACTTCTTGCCTTTAAAAAGATAAAATATTGAATAGTTGTTGTTGGTTTTGTTATTTTCTGTGTGTTCCTTTAATTACTTTTATTCTCATATGTAAAGAAAATTGGGATTACTTCCCAAAAATTCTGAGAGATCTCAGGTCCTAGGTTACCAAACTTAAAAGACTGGGTTTGAGATTTGTCTTTATTTCTACAACTTTTTTAGATGTCTGGAAAAAAATATGTGGAGTCTATAAACAGCTTATATTTAAACCAACCCATATTGTGATTTGGAGGGGAATCTATACTTACAGTCCCAGATATTTATGTAAGGTAGATCTTGGTTTATCCTTTACCAAAGCTTTACTGCTGGTAAGGTTTTCAGCTGAATATCTGACAATGACAAAACTTAGTTAGATTTGGAGATTTCATTTGAATGAAATTCCCAAAAGTTGAATCTGATTTTAAGCTGTATCTGAACTTATTGAAAACAGTGTTCCTTGGTAAGCTTTGATTTACAGGTATTTCTAGCTTAGCTAGAAATGAACATAGCTTATTTTGTGCCAGCCAATGTTGGAAATAAGCAGCAGAGGAGCCAACAGCAATGGCCACAAAATTATGTAAAAACAAACCAGCTTTATTTTGCTTTGTTTTTTGTAATAGTGGAGAAAGTTCCTTTTGAGTGTAGCCGTTGTCATCAGTTACAATATTAAATGTGAATTACTTAAAAGCCAGTTTCAACACATTTTAGGTAGCCTGACTACCCCATTCCATGAGTCAGTGATATCTAAGAGCCTTGTGACATATCATGCCAGACTTAAATTGAAGAAGGCAGAACTTTCTAAGGTAAAACCCTAAAGTAGGGCTCCAGTAATTCTGCTCCTCTCCCTGCCCTGAGTTTTCTAGCCCTGCTCCCTTCTCTGGCCAGACATTATGTGACTGATTGAGGAGGGACAAGAAAGCAGCTGAGCAGCTGAGCCCATGAAAATTCTTGAATTCTAGGGGAGGGTGCCAGGCAGAACTGCTGGCCTCTGATGGCCCAGACAAAAGGGCTGTTGCAAAGGAGTGGGTGAGAATATGTCTCTGTGTGACAGCTCAAAAATGGATCATGTGAAGTCTCCATGCAGCTGCACAATTATTTATTTAAGTATTATTATTAAAGTTGTTGCAAGCTGAGTATGGGCAAGAGACAATGTTTGGGTTCAACGAACAGGCATGACACTGAGATTCTGAATCAGACTGCCTAAACTTACACTTAAAGAACATTTTTACAGCACTTAAAATTTAGGAAAAATAAGGATTAAAATGCACCTTGACTTCAGTTTCCTCTTGCATTATTTTGTAGTGTTTGCCTAAAATAATCAATCTGGAGTAACACAAAGTCCTGGAGTAGTTCAGACAACAGCCACAACCTTGTGACCTCATTCAGGGGATTTTTTTTTCTTATTTTTATTTATTTTTTTATTTATTTTTCCTAATCTCATTTGATTGGGCACAAAGCTCTTTTTTTTTTTTTTTTTTTTTCAGAGAGAGCCTTAGTCTTAGCAAAGGCCTTCCCTTGGACAGCTCTGTGAATGACACCATTTATTACTCCAGTGAAGATTTCACCAAGTGGAACACTTTTCAAAGGCAGGGGCCCTCAGGCAGAATCCCAGCACTGAGCAACTCTTTCAGGTCACAGGTTGCATGCTCTTTTCATGGCTCTGTGGCTGACAGCATGTGCCTTCTCCCCAGTGAATCATCAATGACAAGGGAGAGCAAGAGGGTGCTTCTCTGTGCACTTTACATCTGACGTTTGGAAGGGCCATGACCAGGGAGCTAATACACTGGCTGCTGGAGGGCTCTAGTCACTTTATTGTGACTTATAGACAGGGAAAGTGAATCACATTAAAGACCTAACCTGCAGATGAATACAAATTTGGTCTCTCATTATAAATGACATCTGCAAAATGCAGCTCTGCTTCCTAGCAGGAGAAGGAACAATCAAACTTAATGCTAATGCAGCAGCCCCATCCTGTCCTGTGACGCATGGTGATCAATTGCTTGTTCTTCTGCTGTGGATGTAACACATCTTCAAGCAGGGAAACATTTTAGTCTAAGGTGTGGATTTAATTTGCCTATAATTCTTGCTGCTCTGTAGGATATGTTTCTGAGTATGGCAAAGAATATATTTATTTATTTATTTATTTCCAGAGACATTGGTTGGAAGTAATTTTTGATAAGTGTACAGCTTGAAAGACTTCATAACATTAATTGTTTTGTGTCCTGTTCAAGCTGCTCTTTCTGATGGTCAGTGACATATAAGTTTTATTTCTGCATTATGAAGTCACGGGCTGGGTGCAACATGGAATACCCTTTTTCTCTTGATTCGGAATATTTTATGTACAGACTGGAATTAGTGGGGGTTAGATCAAACTATGACTGCCAAATTTCCTTTTTCCTTCAGGATAGCTTCTTCCTCCCTAACATGCTGATTTGGTAAATTATGAGTCACATTTGCCTATTACTCTCTCTGGAGATGGCTTTGTTGGTGTGGTTTTTTGTTGCTGTTTTCTTTTTGAAAATGCCAGACAAGAGTTTCTCTACTGTACAATAAACAACTCTGTGATTTGGTTAGTTAGAGTCATCTGAAGGAAAGAGAGAAATAGATGTGTTGAAAAGCACAGCTCTACTAATTGAGTTTTATGAGGACCAATGAAAGCTTGCTTCTAAACTTCTAAACTAAAGTTTCAGTATTACTCAGAAGAGAGTTTGCACAGGCTTGCAGAAGACAGCTTGACTTTCTGAAAGCCTGTCAAAATTGCCTTACACAGGGGAGTGGTGTCTTTTAAGAGAAAAAAAAAAATTGTCCTCAGCATTAGAAGTGAAGCATGCAGGTGGGGTTTCCTTTGTGGTCACATATCTTGCTCGTTTGATCTAAAAATAAGAAATCTAACAGTAGATTTTACTGCAGTTTCCAACTTGTTCTCAAGTTCAGTCAATTTGCTTAAGCTTTGGAAGTGATAGGACAATTTGAACTGGAGCAACTAGCATCTGTCTTGCAAGCACATTCTCTGTTTGGGATGAAAAGCTGAGCAGAAATTGAAAGCAAGGGTTAATTATGAACAAAAGGGTAATTACCTGGATTTGGGGTTTTCTTTTTCTTTTTTATTTTCCTATTGCAACCTTTACTGTCCTATAGCTACTGTTAGTTCACTTTCCATTCTGCACTGATACCTCTATGCATTCCAAATGGCTTTGCCCGTTGTCTTTCTGCTTAAATAAAACCCTGGGGATTCTTCAGCCATTAAATAAAATTACAAAAGCCTTTGCATATTGTGCAATTACCTCTTATTTTGCTTTCCTAAAAAATGCATTAGACACCTCCCTGTCAGGACACCATAATTAGCACATCAATATTAACACATCTCCATATATAACATTCCAGTCCAAGGTTATATGTTGATAGGCAAAGTCACATTAAAAAGAGTTGTTTGCACCAGTACCTTCAGGGGAAATAAACAGGTAGTAGTCTCTTCATTCCTGTCATGACTGCAGAATCTATTACAGGCAGAAAAACATTTGTGATTTAGAACAAGAGGTTTCAGAGTAGGCAACCTCATTTCCTGTCCTGCACCCCACACCGTCCTTCTGATTCCCAAAGTCCTTCCACATAAGAGACACCCTCATCTGCACATTGCCATTGCCTGGAAACTGATATCCCTCTTCCAGCCTGGCTTTAAACAGTGGAGCTCTAATGATGGCATTCTCCACTCATTTTTTATCATGTTCATTTTCACTAATGAATATTTTTCCTGTCATACCTAAGGTGCAGATAGTGAACCCCTTCTGAGAAAATAAATAAATACACATATATGTGACTTCAAAAACAGATGTAATTCTGGGAAATTATAAGTCTTTCATGTGATGGTGTTTATGAAGGTTAAATATTCTAATTCAAACCCAGCTTTAGTTCTGGAACAACTAATTTGCTCTAGAAGTCAGAAATGTATCAGTATTTTTAAGCTTGCATACCAGAAAGAAGAAGAAAAAAAAAAGAGAGAGAGAGAGAGAGAGAGAGGGAGAAAACACTTTTTAAAAGCTCTGATCCTCCTTATACATCTACATCTACTGCCAGAGTAGATTGCAGTAGATAAGAGGTAGATGAAACCAAACAGCCAGTATAAGAGGGATCAGCAATACCCAGAGTCTGGTGAGAGTTTTCACTAAGAAGCCTTCCACGTCCAACCTCCCCACCATGACTCTGCAGAAAAGTCACGGCAAGCCTGGGAATTCCTAAATTCATAACGCTGCTGCAGACTGAAATCATGGACAAGACAAAAACGCCTTGCCTTCCAATCTTTTTGCAATCATAACAGGTAACTCTTAGCAGGGTTGTGCTCTGCCCCTTCTCAGCTGTTGTAAAAGCAATGGTCCTGTCTGTTTCTGACCAGGCTGAAAATTTGTATGTCCCAGGTCTTACCTTTTTTTCTTTTTTCAATGCATTCAATTGATTTTATAAAGCGTTTGACCTGTCCCTTCAAACCTTACTTCTCTGAAAAGATTAGCAGTACCGAGGACATTGCAGTTTTTGATGCTGACAAGCCATTTGAAGGGAGTTGGGGATGTATGTGTCTAATCCTGAGCAGCAGCAGTCTCTCTTTGGTTCGTGTGACAGAACAGATGTAATTTGGGCATACTTACAGCTGGATGGGGCTGCATCTTCCTCATGTTCCTTCAGTGCCATCATGCTCACTCAGAACTGGATACAAATTTCAGTGGAACAGATAAATACATGAAGTTTAGAGTGGTTAAAAGTGCCAGACTGGAAATGTGGATGCCTGTATTCCTGGTTATGCCACTAATACACCTGCAGTCTTGGCCCAGTCCTTGTGCCTTCCTCCTTGTGCCTCAGTTTCCTCATCTGTAAATTGTGAATAGTAATGTTAACATTCTCTTCACAGTAACATGAAGAAAAAAAATACAGAGGGCTGCTGAGCTCACTGTGGTCTGTAGGAGAAATCCTAGCACCTGGTTCAGAAGTCTACTCGGGGAGCACCACAGTTACTTTTTGGTTCCCCAAACATTTTTCTTGGCCTAGGTTTGCATGTTATCAGGAGATCTCAGTATTTTATCTACTTCAGGTGGTCTTGATCCACTTGTTCATTCCTCTTTCTTCCCTGCATGTGAAAATGTGAAGATTGTGAAGTTGTGAACTTGTGAAGATGAAAGACCATTTATTCCTAAATATGTTTTTTTTTTCTTTTTTCCTGTGCATAAGCAACATCCCACTGCTGCAGCTGCTGCACTTTCTGCTGCTGCTGCTAAAGGGTACCAGAATATTCAAACAAATATGTACTAGTGTAGTTACAGCAGAGAGAGAGGGCCTCTGACTGTTGCTAGACATGAATAATGTGCAGAATGAGAGCATGGATGTCCCTGCTCCTAGACATTTACAGCCTACCCAGGCAAATCAAATCACATGAAGAAAGAAGTGTGCTAGTCACCATCTCCAGAGAGCAGACAGAGCAGAATAAAAATAAAGGGATTTGCCAAAAACAGAGACGGGAAATGGAGGAAGAGCCTGGGACTTGGTTTGGTTTCCCAAGGAGCAGTCCAGCTCCCTTCCTTGCTCTGGCTTTCTGTCCTGCTTCCCTTTGCAGTATTGTTTGAGTATATCCAGTCATAGCATCATACCTCCTGGGGAGGAGCTGCTTATGTGCAGACAGAAGAACCATGTAAGTTATTTCTGGATGAACAGATAATTGGATTCCGAAGTGAATAAAGTTTTTGTTGTTGTTGTTGTTTTTTGTTTATTTTTAATTTATTTATTTTATTTAGCCTCATCCCCACCCCCCCTTTCAGTCTCTCTATCTTATTCTGTCTTTCTGTTTATTTTTTCAGGTCTGCCTTTCATATCCTTGTATTTGATAATGTTGTCCAGGGGTAAGTGTTTCTTCTTTGCACAACACCTGCTGCTTTTTTTTTGGGAAATGAGTGGAAGATAAAAATGTAGCAAGGCAGAAACACGAGGCAACCAAGCCCCAAGGATTATAGCCAAGCTCCCAAACAGGGCTCGGGCACTTGCACACCTTGCACCTTCCCAGCTTTGCTCTGCAGCTTTCAAAGTACATTTGCCAATTACAATTTGCCACTCTTTGTCTCCTGTGAAGTTATCAGGTGAAATCTGTCACCAACTAGCTGAACTCTGGTTACCCTGCAAAAGTGCTTGCAGAGTGTTGGTGCCAATTCTTTTTTCTACAGTGATAAGTGATTCCTTGTGATACAGTCTGCCTGAGCTGTAATTTTGCTCTTGCCAGAATAACTTGACACTGCTAGTAGCTGGAAACAAAACTTACATGTTTACGTTTGTATGCCTCCTCTCAGTGTTTGCTGCTGTTTGTTGTTCCCCGTGTTCTCACTTGTCTGGCAGTGCTCTGGCCGCTTCATCAGCCTTCCTGCCCTGCACCCCAGAGGCTGCACATTTCCCAGAGGAGAAGTAATCCTGAACAAAGAGATAAGGTGTGGGAGTATGGGCAGTAGTGCCGAGCAATTTATCAACAGCACTATCCCTGCTGGAAACAAGTCATCAGCAATAAGAAAGGGGCATGATAGTCCCTTCTCCAGAGCAGCCGGATAGCCCCGTGCTGAATGCTAATGGCTTCATGAAGGTCTCCTTGTCCTCCGTGTTTGCTCTGAAGCACAAGAAGAAAGCTGCTTCCACAGAGTAGCACTTTCAGCAAGGCCCATAGAGGTGTTTTTACATCCCCACTAAGGGTCTACAGAACTCCTTCGGCATTTTGGAGCTATTGAGGAGTTTCCACCAAAAGAACTCCAGCCTAAAAAACGCCTTCATGTACCAGCAGCCAGCTGTTTCAGTCTCACTGCATTGTGCAGTCATAGGCTCACTCTAGCTGTGGCCAAACACCTCTTTGCTGTTGCAGTACCGAGGACCACAGCACATGTGTTTGTGAACTACATCTCTGAGCCTGCATTTGAATCACAGCTGTCCAGGTTTCTGTTTTAGTCATAAAAGAAACAGAGAGTTTAGTTAAGATATTTTTCTTGCAAAGGGCGTGGGGGTGGAAGAACCTGCTCCTATCCTCTTGCCAGAAGTGCATTTCTGCAGAATTGTGCTGTTGATAAATTGTCACTACTGGTCTTCTAATCCATGCTATTCCTCTCCCATAAATCCCACACACATATGTCAGAGTGTCCCACTCCATTGCAGTGTGGGGCCTAGAGACCTTTCCTGTAAGGTCTGAGTCCTATGCTTTTGTGGATACATTGGCTTTACATTCCATAACACTTGATACTAAAAGTTTTTCCCTTGATTCCCCAAATCTCTAATTGACTGGACTTGAGCTGTCTCAGAGACATGTACTGCTTCAATGGCCAAAAACCACCTTATTGACTACAAGCCAGAACAGCAACGTATATATATATATATATATATATATATACACACATTTTATTTTTCAGATAGAGAGAGAGGTGTGGGACTGCAATGCTTCAAACCCTATTATCTGTGGCCCAAGAGCTAAAAACAGTCTCAAACATTTGGATGAAAATTTGCAGCTCATCTTGCAACTGTTTCTTCTTTAGCAGTAAGAAAAACAGTCACTTTTAACAGGGCTTATCTATCTAAATTTTTCTCTGTCTGTAACAGGGAAGAAGCTAAAAAACCTCAGTGGGATCACAGATTTAGACTAGCTACCAGATTTACAGTCCTGAGAAATGTTCTCATAACCAAGTGATGTATCACTCAAATATGTAAATAAGTTTTCCGTGGGGAGCTCTCAGTCTCTGCCTCAGAGGAAGAGTTTTGCTTAAATAAGCACAGAACAGCTCTGTTGTTGCAACTTTATGGAGCTTATCCCTTCAGGCTGCTAGTCCCAGAAACTGTGCAAGTCCTGGCCAGGCTCTCTGACAATCTAGCAGATGTGTTCAGCTGCAGACACTACCTTTCTTGCTCTGCCAGCACTCCTCTCACTGCTCTGTCAGAGGCTGCTGCTGCTGTGCTTTACAAGTAATGTAAAGTATTTTCCTTTTTTTTTTTTTTTTCCCCCCACAGGAGGGCATAGGACATCTGGGCTGTGCACAGTGAGAGACATTCTCAAAGAAAGTTTTCATGGGACTAAATTATAATAATTCAGCCTTTGGTTTGCTTTGAACTTGTGCAGTCACACTATAGCAGTTGTGGTTCATTTTCTTACCGAAAATACAATGTGAGTTGTCCCTTAAAATGACAATTCTTGCATGATCCCCTTTCCTGACAGAGAACAGTGGCATTGTTTTGTCATTATGTATGATAGAATTCCCACTTCTCCCTTTGTCTTTAAAACAGGGAGATTTGGAGACCTCCTGTGCCAGCATCAAGAAATAGATTCAAATGTAGAATTCAAAATTTCACATAAATTGTTTTCAGAAGATTTTAGAGGCAGATTCAGCTCAAGAGATGCAGAGAAAACAGGAAGGAAAAGCTATTCGTGCATGGAAGAAAAGGGAGGAGAAGGCATACAAAGCAGCAGAGGAGATAGAAGCCAAAGAGATGGAACAGAAACTGAATCAAACCTGGATTTAAGAAAAAAATTACATCTCTTTATTTTAGTGTACAAAAGTACCAAATCCCAAAATAGGACACTTTAATGACAATGATCACATTATTATGAAACTTGTCTTTGGGGCAAAAGGGATGAATATGTTCAGTGGCATTATTCCAGCCTTGTACTTAAGATAGCTTTTCTTCTACTCCCATTTCAAGCAAGTGCTATTACAAGCCACATTTAGGCACAAACAAAGCAACTAAGAAAACAGAAATAGGCATTATTTCAGGCCATGAAAACAGAACAAGATGCAGATGGCCTTCTTCAAAATCTGGCTTTCTTTCAATGCATGTCAGCACAGCTATATATCTTTCTGAGCTACTGTGACAAGAACTGAGAATAGATGGATGGCTGTTTTACTGCAGGTTTTGATAGCAGTTTTGAGAGATTAGGGCTGTTTTGGAAAGACAAGTTTCAGAGTCTGCTTTCTGAAGGTGCTTGAGATTAGCAAGTAACTTTAGCAACTCTGATATCTCCTTCAGAGACGATTGAAGGTTGAAGGAAAATCAGTCATGAAAGAGAATTTAACTAAGTTTCTTATCCCCTCATGTTTGTTTAGGGAGGGCATTTTCAGAGGACTGGCAGAGCCAACTTCATAGGATGCATTTCAACAATGAGAAAGGGCTGTGATCAAAGGGAATTAATATACTCTTAAACGTGAAACATCTACACTGACTTAGCATGTGGCCTCTTGCATTGGCTGGAAAGAAATGGAATCAGCAGCCAACAAAGCAGGCAAGTTTTCTTTGATTGTTCTTATACTTTTTTTTTTTTCATTGAACCTTGTGTGGTTCTTGTTGGGTTGCTGGTGTGCTAGGTTAACCTTCTACTCTCAGTCATTAGTCTCCTTGTCTCGATGGCAGTCACTTCCTTCAGCCAATGTGGTAAATTTTGTGGGGGTGATTTCACAGAAGAATTATGATGAATGCTGCTAGTATTAATCACTGTCTTCCTGAATTAAGGCACTTGAAGTAAAGCACTGTCTGGTGAAAGGAGAAGAACCATCATATCTGTGTGATAAACTGCTAGTGCTCTATTAATGCCCAGAGAGAGGAGCTGCTTAGTTCTGTAATGACTGGAGTCTCTTATTTCATTTAAGAATATATTTCTCTTCCTTCTGACATTCATGTCTGCTTATTCATATTAGTATACTAAGTAAAATTATGCTTTCTGTCATATTTGCATTACATCCACTGAATACAGTGGTAAACGAGGGTGTCAGACTATAAAATATGTGTTCCTTAAACACTGCTGAGAAGGGAAATATTAATGTGTCCATCAGCAGTTTTTCTTTTTCACTTGTGCTATTCATGAGTGATACAGCAACTTCCCCTGGCCTCACTCTTCAGATAATTAAATTGTGCTGTAACTCCTTATGGTGGGTGACTACAGAACTGTACTTCTGGGAAATCAATTGGTAGGGAGAGGCACCATCTTTTACTAGAAAAAAAAAAAAAAAAAAGTGCTATCGGGTTCCTCTAGATGACTCTGTGCTTGAAAATATTCTATATCCAGCCTAGTAATGGATGTGAGCTCTGTTCTAAGTCTTACTTTCTCTGGCTGTCACACCTACAACAACACTATTATAAAGCACACAGAAAATTGTACTTTCCTTCCTGGATTTCCATAGGCCAGAAGAATGACAATTCTATGTCCCATAAGATGTTGGGAGGGAAGAATCAATGCCTTTTGTATCAATGGGCAATGATTTTTCTCCAGCTGGTGCCTGGCATTTTCTTCTGATCACTCCAGTTCTCACTTGGTTCTGGATACTGCCCCCACACAACCCACCATCAGGCCAACAGCTTCTGCTCTATTTAGACCAACAACTCAGACACACATTTCATAGCCATCAGCTTCTGGTATCAGTTTTATAGACATGCAAAATAGCTTTCCTTCCCCCAGCAACCATATGCTGAACTGCCAGATTATACAGATGCTTTTTTGTTTGTTTGTTTTAATTTGCAAAGTCTCATTAAATTGAGAATTAATTGTGAGTTTTGAGTTAAATCACTTCTCTGGCTGAATCAATGGTACACTGCTAAATAAACCCTTTTCTGGGATTTGGACAAGTTGTTTTAAGACCTGGCTAATGCTAGTTGTGAAGCTGTAGATCCTTGACCCAACATTCCCTCTTCAGCTACGTGGAGCTAAATACCTAAATGCAATTTCAGAGAAACCATTGTGCTTAACATCTGTACCTATGTAATCAACCTTACATGTTGAAAAGAAACAGAAGTCAGGAGAGAAAATGGTGGCCACCAAAAGAAAACAGGTTGTCTGAGGTCAAGCAGAGGGTTGGAGCCAGGGCAGAGCTGTTCCAGCCCAGCTCAGGTCTTGTGCCCCAGATGTTGCTCATGAGCTGCCTCACTCCTTCATATTTTCAGACACCAATTTATTATGGCTTCACAAGTTGGTTTCCTGTGCTTCTGTGGGACAAGGATATTGGTAAACAAGAATACAGGACCGTGTGATTTTCTCACTATAAACTAGAAGAATAGAGTTTGTGCTTGGACTTACATTTATTCATGACAATTTTGCCAGTATGACGTAACATATTAAATGTAAGTATTTATACTAATGCACTTTCATAGTCCCACTTGGGCCATGAAGATGAAGAATGTTTAGCAAATCTGTTAGCTACTTATGGCTGCTATTTTTCTCTCAGGGTTTTAGTAGTGATTTGTAATGTTCATTTAAATAACAACAACTTCCCATCTAAGACAGGCTGGCATCCTGACTTCAACGACCTCCTGTTCACAGAGAAATCAGTTGGGTTATATAGTCTTTGCTATATATGCACTTAACCTAAATACACTTACAATGTTGGAAGAGAATTGTGACACAGCTTAAAATGTTTTGGGCCCGTGTTATACAAGCTGTTTCAGCAACCATATCACATACGTATGCCTTCCTAATGTTTTGGTCAGTATGCTTATAGCTACTCCAGATCTTTTTTTAGCAAAAAAATCATAAAAAAAAATCACACCTGTAAGTACAAAATTACCTAAACTAATAACTGTAAGAAACAGGTTTCACATTCAGTTTTATGCTTTTTTTTTTCCATTTGTATTTTCAGAAGAAAAAGTAGGTAGCATCTATGAACAACCCATTGTTTTGCTAACTTTGTCTTCATCCCAAATTGAGAAGCGTTTCAACCAATTGGCCACCATAGTTCTATGTTTGGAGTTAATACATCCAGTTAGGGCAGAGTCATAGCCTTAATCAAGAGTGTCTCCTGATAGAGTCTTCTCTTTTCAGGTTGCAAGATTTCAAAAATTAAAATGTATTCATGCCTGAGTACTCCTTGGATGCCATTTTGTGGTAGCTTTATAAAAAGCATGACTCAGAGCATATAATTAATCCCTAAAGCATTTCATACTTTTTCAAGTTATTCAACAAATGAGACTTCGCAATAATGGTGAAATAATTTTATTTCCAAAATGTAAGACTGAGTTCAGCTCTAACAATTCTTCTGGGTGTATAGAAATTTATTTATTTCTTTGATCAGGAAAGAACACAATAAAGATGGATATATTCCACTTTAAAACAAGGAAAGAATTATGAGATATAAGAATATGTATATATATATAGTTTATTATACACTTCTATAGTTAATTTTATTTGTGATTTGTTAAACAGGGAGAAGAGCTGAAGATCTTACTGAAGAACTTACCAAAGATCTTAAACTGAACATTAATGATTTCTTAATGGACAAAGACTGTTGAAGCTCTGGGACAGTGGTCACAATATTACCTACCCTGCTAGAAAGTAAGTATCCATATTGCTTTCAAAGTCTTGTTC
Source organism: Anser anser (assembly GCF_964211835.1). NCBI lineage: Eukaryota > Metazoa > Chordata > Aves > Anseriformes > Anatidae > Anser > Anser anser. The sequence goes on from NC_139720.1 coordinate 63,154,335, forward strand.
ACTGAACATAAGAATGACAGTACAGCACCAGAATAAAGATTAATCTAGGTAATTTGCTGTCTGGGATAGTAGCAGATGCTTAGAGATGAGCACGAGCTTATGGTTTCATAATACATAGAGCCAAGATAACAGCTAGGTACTGCCAAGAGAGAAAGGTCCTGCTCTTTCAGCTTCTGCACCCCCAGCTCCTGGATTCATAAACTTGCCTGTGCAGTTCTGATGCTTGTCCAGTCACACAACACACCAATTCACTCCAAATGACTGACTGAAAGGGTAGAGAATGCACTTAAAAACAGAAGGAAAAAAAAAAAGTGCATTTGTATTTGGTGTGTTGAGCTGGCTAGCCCTATGATCAGTCAGGTACCAGAGCCAGACTGAGGTGTCAGGCATCTGGGGTCAGCTAATGTGAGAGGAAAGAGCAAGGAAGGCTGGATAGGAGGAGGAATTGAAGTAAATCTCTTTCCTGAATGGAAATAGCTAATTTAGAATTTATAATCTATACTACATATATCTTTTTTTTCTTTACCTAAGTGCATTACTTACAATGTATTGCATTTGATTTTCAATTTTTTTTTTCATTGGCCATTTTATTATTTGGTCACTCAATGTCATGCAGTCTTTCTGTGGCAGTTCACTGTAGCTGTCACTGTAGGCAGCATTAGGTCTTAGTATTCAGAACCTAGGAGGACCATGACAGTAACTGCTTTCCATCGTCAAAACTGACCATATAGTTGAATGCTCTCTTTCCTACTTTTTAAGCAGTCATCAGTCTTTGAGAGAAACTTTCTTTCCAGCCTGAGAGGTCTGAAGGGCTTTTGATAAGGAGAGCTGTTGCCACCTTTTCTGGAAGATGGCAGATTGACCACTTGGGCACTGATTCTGTCCATATGATGGATGACTTGCCTGAGCAAAAGTCATGTTAATACACTTATTTACTATTCATTCACTTCTTTGTTTCTCTCACTGTCTCTTACAACAGCTGGGATTTTTTTTCTATGAGTTTCATGCAGGGACAGGGAGCCTTTGTTAAAGATTGGTGCCATACTGCCACCTTCTACTCCTCAAGCACTTTGTTGGTGCTATGCTATAGATCACACCTCATGGCAGTTCCATAGCTGAGATGCTTTAAGCTCTTGAATAAATATCATCTGTTCCTGGTAATTTTTCATTGTTCAGTTTCTCAATTTGTTCCAAGCCATCTAATATTGATTCTTTAAGTTGAGGCCATTCTTTCTGGTGAAAAATGTCTCCATTGTAGGAAATTCATGGACACTTTTAGGGCCGTTACATACTTCTGAAAATCTTTGAGGTTCTTTTATAGCTTAGTGATATGTCCAAATATAAACATTTAAAAAATAGTCATTATGGTAGGCAAAAAACTCCTCTAAACTGGCAGCAGATAATTGCATGTATGCACATATGTGCAGGATGAATATCTAAACATCCTGGCTGCAGGAATATCGTGGAAATAGGGGAGATTTATAGCTTGAGAATTGGGACCACCTGAACCTGATGAGGTTCAACAAGTCAGAATGAAAGTTGCTGCGCCTGGGCTGGGGCAATCCCAGACGTGAGTACGGACTGGGATTAAAACTCATTGAGAGAAGCCCTGCTGAGAAGGACCTGCGGGTTCTTATGGATGAAAAGCTTGACATGAGCCAGCAGTGCGTACCTGCAGCCCAGAAGGCCATCTGCATCCTGGGCTGCATCAAAAGAGCGGCCAGCAGGGTGAGGGAGGTGATTGTCCCCCTCTGCTCTGTTCTTCCGAGGCCCCACCTGCAGTGCTGTGTGCAGGCCCAGGGCCCCCAGCACAAGAAGGATGTGGACCTGTTAGAATGGGTCCAGAGGAGGGCCACGAAGATGATCAAGGGGCTGGAGCACCTCTCCTACAAAGAAAGGCTGAGATAGCTGGGGCTGTTCAGCCTAAAGAAGAGAAGGCTCTGGGGTGACCTCATTACATCTTTTCAGTACTTAAAGGGAACTTATAAAAAAGATGGAGAGTGACACTTTGCTTAATCAAATAATGACAGAACTATTTCTATTTATTTATTTATTTATTTTTCTTTTATTTTCATTACAACAGACAACAGTAAGTTGAGGCTTCTTTTTTTCCTTTATGCTCAGTCTTGAAGTGCACTTTCAATGTTTTGAAATATTGCTTTTAAATTAGAAATACAAGAAACCTATTATTTTGAGAAAGGCTGTATATTCCCCTATTTACCTGATTCCCATAACTGGATAATAAATGAAAACCTTCATTAACACATATCTTGCCCTAAAATTTGAAGAACTGTCAGTACTGGACAATGAATAAAACTGTAAATGTAATCAGAGCTGGTGCTGCAACTATTTAAGCTGAAAATGATTTTCTAGGGTAGGAGTACATCTAATTGAGCTGTATTTTAAATTCAGTATGTTTTATTCTGTTCCATTAAATCACAATTTGTAAGCCAAACTTATATTTATTCTACTGCAAAATTAATCTTTAGAAAACCAGTAAAATTTTTTCCAGACCAGAACTATATAACAGACTACAGATTGAAGTTTAATATACTGACTTGTTGGTTTGTGTTTTTGTTTGTTTTTTAACTAACATTTCATTTTGTGGAATGGTTATAAAGCATAATTCATGGTCTTTTTCCTATTCAAAAAAAAAAAAGGCATTTCTGAAAATTGGGACCATCAATGCTTATTTAGGTACACAACTAGGCTACATGACATTCAAAAGTGATGAACATTTTCAGCTTTTTTGCTGTCACTCAAGGTCTATTTCTTGTACTAGAACAGACGGGCAGTCTCTTGTTTTACTCTGTCATATTTTTGAGTCTCCTGTCCTGAAAGCAGGACAGGAGCTATTTCATTACACCTGAGTTGGGTGCTGGCAGTGGTCAGTCCTTAACCCTGCTATCCAGCACATCAGTGAAGGTAGGTTCCATTCCCTAGCCACCTCACTTCAATGCAACGAGTCTCATACCCCAGAAGCCTTCACTTTGAATTCAGCTCCTGGGGCTGACTGATAGGCATCTGACTTTCTTGTGGGCACACAGAGCTATAGGCAGATTCAGAACATCAGCTATTTGTTCTGATAAAGCTAATCTGGAATGTCAATTTGATTTGTTAGTTAATTACCAGCATTCTGCTTTTTTTCTTGGAACAATTTTAGTTTTGTTCACACTGACCTGCAGAAACTGCCTACTTACTCATTTATGTCTTCCAGTCAGCAACATAGAATCACAGAATCATAGAATATCCTGAGTTGGAAGGGACCCATAAGGATCATCAAGTCCAACTCCTGGCACCGCACAGGTCTGCCCAAAAGTTTAGACCATGTGACTAAGTACACAGTCCAATCTCTTCTTAAATTCAGACAGGCTTGGTGCAGTGACTACTTCACTGGGGAGACTGTTCCAGTTTGCGGCCACCCTTTCGGTGAAGAACCTCTTCCTGATGTCCAGCCTAAACTTCACCTGCCTCAGCTTGACACCATTCCCGCGGGTCCTGTCGCTGGTGATAACAGAGAATAGGTCACCTGCCTCTCCACTCCCCCTCACGAGGAAGTTGTAGACTGCGATGATGTCCCCCCTCAGCCTCCTCTTCTCCAGGCTGAACAGGCCAAGTGACCTCAGCCGCTCCTCATATGTCTTCCCCTCTAGGCCGTTCACCATCTTCGTCGCCCTCTTCTGGACACTCTCCAACAGTTTAATGTCCTTTCTGTACTGTGGTGCCCAGAACTGCACACATTACTCGAGGTGAGGCCACACCAGCGTAGAGTAGAGCGGGACAATCACTTCCCTCGACCGACTAGCAATGCCGTGCTTGATGCATCCCAGGATACGGTTGGCCCTCCTGGCTGCCAGGGCACACTGCTGGCTCATATTCAACTTGCTGTCAACCACAACCCTCAGATCCCTCTCTGCGGGGCTGCTCTCCAGCGTCTCGTCGCCCAGTCTGTACGTATAGCCAGGGTTGCCCCGTCCCAGGTGCAGGACCCAGCACTTGCTCTTATTAAACTTCATATGGTTGGTGATCACCCAGCTCTCCAATCTGTCCAGATCTCTCTGCAAGGCCTTTCCACCCTCAGCCGAGTCTACAACTCCTCCAAGTTTGGTGTCGTCAGCAAATTTGCTCAAAACACCTTCTAGTCCTACATCCAAATCATTTATAAAGACATTGAAGAGGACTGGCCCTAAAATGGAGCCTTGAGGGACCCCACTAGTGACCATCTGCCAGCTGGATGTGGACCCATTTACCACAACCCTTTGAGCCCTGCCCGTCAGCCAATTGCTCACCCATCGTATGATATTTTTGTTTAGCTGTATGCTGGACATTTTGTCCAGTAGGATCCTATGGGAAACCGTGTCAAAAGCTTTGCTGAAGTCCAAAAAGATCACGTCAGCTGGTTTCCCTTGATCGACTAGATGGGTGATATAAAAAGAAATCAGATTTGTTAGGCAGGACCTACCCCTCATGAACTCATGTTGGCTGGGACCAATGACTGCATTGTCCGCCAGGTGCGCTTCAATAACTTCAAGGATCATCTTCTCCATAATTTTACCACGCACTGATGTAAGACTGACGGGCCTGTAATTGCTAGGGTCTTCTTTCTTACCCTTCTTGAAAATTGGCACATTTGCCAGCTTCCAGTCTACTGGGACCTCTCCAGATGCCCAAGATTTCTGAAAAATAATTGAGAGAAGTCCCACAATGACATCAGCCAGCTCTTTAAGCACCCTAGGATGAATCCCATCTGGACCCATGGACTTGTATGGATCCAGGTGGAGCAGCAAATCCCGCACACGTTCAAGGTCGGTTGGGAGTTTGTCCTTCCCACCATCATGGTCCTCCAGCTCAGGGCACCCTGGGTCCCGAAGCCCATTATCAGTGTTTAAGACAGAGGCGAAGAAGGCGTTAAACGTCTCTGCTTTGCCTGTGTCATTGTCTGTGAGGAGACCTTTCCCATCTAGTAGCGGACCTATGTTTTCTTTGGTTCTCCTTTTTCTGTTCACGTATCTAAAAAAACCTTTTTTATTGTCTCCCACAGACACAGCCAGCTTCAACTCTAGTTGGGCTTTGGCCACACGAATTTTCTCCCTACAAACACGAACAGCATCCCTGTATTCCTTCCTTCTCGCCTGACCCTCCTTCCAGCTGCCGTACACTTTCTTTTTTTGCCTAAGCTCCAGTAGAAGTTCCCTGGTCAGCTAGGCTGGCCTTCTGCCCCGCTTGCCTGACTTCCAATATTTTGAAATCGCCTGATCTTGTTCTTTTAGGAGGCAGTGCTTAAAGACTGACCAGCACGGATGGACGCCAATGCCTTCAAAAGCAGTTTCCCAGGGGACCTTGCTGACTAGTTCCCTGAACAGCCTGAAGTCTGCTTTCCCCATATCCAGGGCTGAAGTTTTGGTGACAGTTTTCCTTCTGTCACCATAAATTCTAAAATCAACCACTTCATGGTCACTATGACCGAGACGGCCGCCAATTGCCACGTCTCCCACAAGACCCTCTCTGTTCTCCAGCAACAGATCTAGGAGGGCACCTTTCCTAGTTGGCTCTCTTAGCACCTGCACCAAGAAGTTATCATCTAGGTGCTTTATGAACCTCCTGGACTTGCTCGTGTCAGCCATGTGGTAATCCCAGTTGACATCTGGCAAGTTGAAATCCCCCATTAGGACAAGGGGAGTTGATCTTGAGGCATCTCTTAGTTCTGCAAAGAATAATTCATCTGTGTTGTTGTCCTGCGTTTGCCAGGTCCTCTGTAATAGACTCCCACAACGACATCCCCTTTATTTGTTCGTCCCTTAATCCTTACCCAGAGGCTCTCAACTTTGCCATCGCCAAGTTGAAGTTCCACACAGTCCAGCCCATGCTTCACATACATCACCACCCCACCATGCCGCCTACCCTGCCTGTCCCTCCTGAAGAGCCTGTAACCATCTATTGCAACACACCAGCCACAGGACTCATCCCACCAGGTTTCGCTTATGCCAATGATGTCATAGCTGCGGGACTGGGCCAAGACTTCTAGCTCATCCATTTTATTCCTCATACTTCATGCGTTTGTGTAGAAGCACTTCAAATGCGCCTCCCTACAAGCAGCACCTTGTGTAGCCGACCGAAGGGCCTCACTAACACACAGTCCGTCTGATTCTACGCACCATCCCTTAGGTCATCACTGGCATGCCTGGTTTTATCCCCTCCCCCCTTCGATTCTAGTTTAAAGCCCTATCTATCAGCCCTGCCAACTCCTGAGCAAAAATCCTCACCCCTCTCTGAGAGAGTCGCATCCCATCTGGTGCCAGCAGGCCCGGTGTCGCGTAGACCTTCCCGTGATCAAAAAGCCTGGAATTCTGCCAGTTGCACCAGTCCCGAAGCCACGTGTTAATGTGATGAGTCTGTCAGCATCGATTCCCCCTGTCGGAAGGACGGAGGCAAACACAACCTGTGCCCTTGATCCTTTAAGTAGTCTCCCCAAAACCCTAAAGTCCCTTTTGATTGCTCTCGGACTTCCCATTGCTATGTCGTCATTACCAGCCTGAAAGACCAGTAGCGGGTAGTAATCGGTGGGCCGTACCAGGCGCTTGACTTTCTTCGCAAAGTCTCTCACCTGAGCCCCAGGGAGGCAACAGACTTCCCTGTGGGTTGGGTCTCGTCGGCATATTGGGCCCTCTGTCCCTTTCAAAAGGGAGTCCCCCATGACAATAACACTTCTTTCTTTTTTGACAGTTGATGTAGCAATGCGGGGGATAGGTTGCCTTGACTTAGGCATCCTCTCCAAAATAATGAATAGCAGCCAACATCATTGTAAGGGTATTGCAGATATTTTCAAACTTTATAGTAAGCCATATACTGAGATTTTTCAGTGGAATTCAGAAGTTGATAAGAATAACAATACATACCTGGGATTTAAATCCAGGCTAGTGATAACATAGTGATTTTAACTGTGAGAATGCTTGATCATTGAAACAAATTATCTGTTGATTAGAATGGATTCCTTGTAAACTAAAAATGCTCATATCAAGATTGCACAGGCTTTTAGAAGTATGTACTGGCTTCAGTCTCAACAAAATGTTTATAGGAAAGAGTGGTGGTAGGAATCAGATTATTTTATTGCAGGATTTTTTTTTCTTTTGGTCTTAAAACTATTAATTTTATTTCTTAGAATGGAAATGTTTTTCTTCTGAATTATTTACCGGTGTACATTTTTTAGCATCTTTCCTCACATCTTCACGAGCATAGTAAAAGAATAAATAAACAAAATATTTGTACCTTTGAATCCAGAGGGCAGAAAAAATCCCCATTGTTCAAGCCATGCTCAGCCTCCCCCTTTCTTTCACCTCGTATGAATCACTGATGTGCATAGATGTATGTTCCTCTCCTTCTCCCTAAACACGTGCTGAGCTCAAATAGTCCATGTCTCAATGTGTCATAGTTACCTCTGGAGATAACTGTTATATGCCCGAGTGCTCGGGAGAAAGGACTGGGTTTATATGGGATTGGATATATATATTTTTTCTGCCTAGAAGGATGGGTAGGAAGGGTAGAAAATCAAACAAAATTAGTATGAACCCTACAGTGGAAAAAAACTCATCCAGCAGACTGAACGTCTTTGCCATAATAAAAAGATTTTCTTGCCAAAGTCCAAATAAGAGCTCTGGGATTTTTATCATGCTCAGACAGTTTTACCTCTTTGTCATTTATTTGAACCTGTGATTAGTTCAGCAATTCACTTAAGGAAATGCTAGTTTCTGTTCAGTTCCTCGTAAAAGGAGGGTATTCACCTCACACCACCAGCTATCACAATGGGTTAGCACCTTCACCTTTGATCTTTCCAAAACCACTGAACTCTTGCAGTTCTGTTGAAAGCTTTGATTTCACGCAGAAAAGTGACCTTTATAAGGATTTACATGAACATACAGGATACTGCTTCTGTACTTGTTCTTTGATTTTTTTTTTTAATACCATCAAATGTTTCATTTCACACTAATTTTATGTTCATAGTGGTCAACACTTTCCCTTCCAGCCAAAGTTCCTGGAAGGCAGCACACAGTATGGCAAATGCCACCTTAACACTTTAGCTTGGTTCTTGATCAAGTGAAGAGGGTCTAAGTTACCACTGGAATTCTCTAAAGAGCTCTAGTTTCCTTTAACAGCAATAATCAGTGTAATTTGATTGACTCTAATTAAAATTACACCTTAAAACTTTATTGTTTCAAGCAAGTGCTCCTGGTCAGAATGCAAGATTTAATCAATAGTTTCAGTGTTAATAAGATGCAGCCTTCCTTAGCCTTTTGCCCTGAGAGACTAATCAGACGACATGCCACTCTGTGCTTCCAATGGCAATGAATGTTTTTTTCTTATGCTGAATAAAAAGTGAGGAAATTTGTACTCACATTTTCTTGCAGGTAGTTTCCAACAGCCTATTTGTCTAACCAGCTGTTTTCTCAGTTCCCCTCTCGTGGCTTTTGTAGCAAATGTGTTGTTTTGAAGATTAAGATTTTGATGATGGAAAACGGGAAGTCCCTAAGTCATTGTTTTCCCGCAGTCTGCACTGCTGTCTAGGGAGCATAAGATGTGCCTACTTGACAATTTAGTGTAAGGGGTTAGAACGAACCAATTTATTTTCCACTGACAGCTGAAAACTTCTACTTTCTCTCCCTTTCCTGCCTTCCCTGTCTTTGCTTCTGATTGCAAGAGTCACTGCAAACTATCTAACAGCTGTGCTGTTAATTACTTTATTGGCTATCCCAAACTACCCCAGTAGATAACATTTTTGCTTGATTTCCCACCTCTCTTTATGTTTGCCCTTGTCCCTCAAGTGGGAATCAACAACTTTCCCAATGCAAGAAGTGAATGTTTAAAATAATAAATATATGTTTTTTTAATTGCAAAGGGAGGTTTGAAGTGAAACAAAGTACAGTGATGTCAGACATACTTTGGTACTTTCTCTTTTTGATTTACAACCTAAAGGAAGTCATTTCTCTACCTATGACCTCTAAAAAGCACCATAGTCAGAGAGTGAGATCATGGTGATCTGAAATTGTCAGTTGTATACTGATTACTGTCTTCCATCCCCTAGAAAGCCAAATTTTATAGGGCTATATGGCAATAAAGTCAAATATTACAGGCTTGTTATAGGGATGTATTTATGAATTATAGAAAATATACAGTATAAAAGCAGATACAAAGTAAGATTATAGTTTTAAGACTTCATTCACTCAAATAGATCTGATAAAATACAGAATTGTCAGGGCTTGCACTAAACATGCCTACATTGTGTGGTTAGACCAAATACCACACTGATTTTCTCCCCAGTTCTACTACCTATATAAAAAATCTTGTGCCGATGAATCAGTTCATTCCTCTCCGGGAAGGCTGTGGGGCTGGGGGTGGCCACCTTCTGGGTTCCTGGTGGATGCTCTCTAGAAACTGATTACAAAGCAACAAGGACACAATTCTTCAATGCTCTTCCTGCAAGTTCCTCAGAAATACAGGTAGCTTTTCATCCAATTAGTAACCATTATATCTGCACCTGGGGTTGTAGGAGCAGTCTTTGGAGGCAGAAAGGACAGCTACTTAAGTGGGATTTTGCTATGTGTGTTTCTTGCCTGTATTCTACTACAGAGGCTGTCAAACATCTGTGTTAACACAGGTATTAGGTTTTTGCTTGAGATACCAGCCCTTTCCTAAAGCTTTTGTTCTGTTCTCTAGAAGCATGTAATCTTTTAATTTAGACAACAGTTTGCAAAATAAAGCCAAGGAAGATTTAGAGTTAAATTAAATTTAAAAGAGAAGGAGAGAAGTACAATATTCATTAGTAAATAACTGAAACCAATATCTCAGAGTGGCTGCCACCCTCTTCTGGTAAAACTCCTTCCCCCCAAAAAAAGAAAAAGAGTACCAGTGAGGAAACAAAGAGAGCCCCCTGGTATGTCCATGCCCTTCTGAAGTCAAGTTCAAGTTTTCTAGAAAAGATAAAGGGGAAGTGAAATTATGTTTCATGAGTGAGGGTGTTTCTTAAATTTAACTTTAATTGCACTGAGAAGAATGATGATAAAGATTCCAACCTCTTTATTGCTGAAATATACGTATATATATTGTTAAAAGTTTAATAAAACATATGAATAATTTGCCTGGGGGAAGTTCTGCTGTGTCCATTATCAGTGGCTTTTAATAATACATTAGACTCAGATAAACCATCTGTCAATGTTGCTGTAGTACAGTAGATCCCGCCTTGGGGCAGATGAAAAAACTGGTTGATTTACTGAGGTCACTCCCAACCCTTATTTTCTATGATTGCACAAGGAAAATGTTTGCTGTGCTCATCACCCAGGTGAAGTACTTGGGGCTCTTCTACATGTCTGAAGCCTTTTTATGTGCCTAATACAATGAGACAGTATGGAGCTGAATGCTCTGCTGGTTGTAGTGGTTGACAAAACTAATGCAATTCTGTCCCCAGCAATTGGCTGAGCCTAGGCTGCAGTGTAGATGGTAAACCACTGGCAACTTCTTGATAGGCAGGGAAGTTGAGAAGGCAGACATTTCGTGGGACATCCATAGTAGCAATTTCACTGTTCGTTCTGTGGAAAAATGCCATAAATTTGAGGGAATATATCTGCAGTATTGTATACTGCTACACTACCTATTTATTTTTCTGGTATCACAGAATTGCTCAGAGACTTAATTCATATTTTTAATTAACTTTGTGGTAGTTACCAGCAGGTCCAAGAAAATCCATTCGTTTTCTGTTTAAAAACTCTGTAGTTTATAGAATGTAAAATCACTGGGAAAAAAATAAATCTTTTAAATAGTTAAAATAGAAGGTAAGTTAGATTTTCATAGGGTATTACATTTTTCTTCTATTTTAAATTTGACTTATTTTTGAGTTCCCTATACACATTGCATACCCATACTAAAAGCTTCTTAAGTGTGTGAAATGCTCTGCCTATATTTCTGAGACGAAGAATGGGTAGATGCTGCTAGCAGCTGATAAAGAACATTTCACTTAAGGTTCATTTGTATTGTTTTGTGTCATTCTAACAAATTGCTTGGCATCCACTACAAAATTTGTACTGGAAGACAAATCTAGTGCAAATGTAGCAGTAATGATAATTAAGCTTTCTTAGTATATAAAACTTAGTGTGTCAAAAAACAAAAAACAAAAAAACTATAACTGGATGGACTCAAAGCAGAAATTTATTCATGTAATTCTTTCAAATGTAACATTTTATTGAAAGAAGTGGAGTCAAATGAAATTTAATTTAAAAAGTGTTTCAGTTTGAGAAGATTACTGTAATTCCCTCCATTTACATAGGACTGTTCATCTGGAAGAATTGTTTCCTATACTGGTTTGCATTCTATTCACTTTGCATACATACCAAAATGCTAATATAAGTTGCAGATAAAATGTTTTAAGAGTTAGACTTCTACTACTGCACAAAAGGAGTAGAAAGCTAAAGAACTACCTGGAAAATAATTGTAGGTACATGAAATTCATTGATAGTCTTCTGTTGTCAGTTAGGATCTCCTTGTGACCATTGCTTCAGAGATTAATATCCCTTTACTCTCTAAGTGTCTTTAACACTCAATCAGCTAACCTAGCCAGTCAGGAGCCCTCTGTAATGTACAGAAGGCCAGGGATGTGTCTGGGAGGTGATGTACCTCATATGTCTGGGCTGCTATCACAGAATAAAGTATGGTCCAGGAGAACCTCTCTTCCCTCCCCACTGCTGGTTATTTGTGACTTAGACCAGGCCACCTAGGTTTTGGAGGGCTAAGAGGTAGTCGAAGTGACCCAAATCCTGACTGGTTCACAGACAAATAAATCTTGTCTATTTCCACACTTTTAATTTAGACTCCTTATATACCTGAAAGCCTTTATCAAAGCAGGGAAAATCAGAGCATGTGGAAGTTGCATTGGTCAAAGTAATTCCTAGAAGCTTATTACAGAAAAAAAAAAAAAGTTCTCTAAAAAGTCAAGTATAAATTTTAGTGCCCAGCAGGCCTATTTTCAAGAGCAGCAGAACTTAAGGACAAAATTTCCCTATGTATTTTTCTTGGTTTTACTGCAAATGTCAGCCACCAGACACTGACACATAAATAAAGAGAAAAAAAAAAGTGAGGTACATTGCCTGATGTGCTTGTATTTCCTGCTGATGTAGGTGAACCATGTAACAACCACAATCTGTGCTGGCTCCTTTTCTGCCTTAGGGAAATAGTTACTGAAACCAGTCATTTGCTAGAAAAATTAGATGATTGAGCTTTGAAGTCTCTGTCTTCTCTGCTTCCCTCTCACTTGTTTTTCTATTCTTCTCTACTTCCCTCTCTGCTTTTCTATGAAGTGCACGTAGAGCTTTGTGTTGGAGAGTCCATACAACCCACAAAAGGAAATAAGGAAGCATATTGATAGCATTGCTGAAATAACATCTCTCAAGGCATGAGGACCATTGTAGGAACAGAGAGGATGATGATGGAGAGGACAGTCATTCTCTTTTTAAATTTAATTTTACTAGGTACTTTAACAAATATTGAACTTCAAATGTGAAATAGCCCATTTAAGCCAAAGTAGAATCCTGAGATGGGACCTTTGTCAACAGAGTTTTTTATGTAAGAAAACTTCCAGAGAGTGCAGTGAATTACCGCATGTACTAAAACAGATGAGCTGGTAGCCTCTGGCTCCCAGAGGGGAATAGCTTGCAATCATTGCATGAGTCATGGAGACAGGCAGATACAAATATTCTTGTTAGCTCAAAGGAAAAAAGAAGTTCTGCACTGGAGATCAGCATTCCCATCAGGCCACCACCCTGCCACATCTTGTATACATTCCTTGCTCAATGCCAATAAATAGGTAATTTGGGAACAATGTACTCCAAAGAATTATAAAACTGTAGTAAAGGGTATTAACTGCCACACTACTAATTTTTCTAATTATTTTCAAAGATACTGCTCAAAGGTTTGGGTTTAGATTTAAACATACTATGTCTAATTCAAAGTAGAAATTCTAAGGTAATGTGATTGCAGCTTTGAAAAGGTTTGCACATCCTTTCACAGATTGACTGTAGAATAGACAGCCCTTTAGAATAGAAGTTGGTTGCTTTTTTTTTTTTTCTGTTGTTCTCTAAAAAGAAGTCTTTTGGCTTCTCAGAATGAAGGTTTATAATGCTACCAGGGGGAAGAGCAGAGAGAAGGAACAGGAAAAGACTGATGGACCTTTCTTCCATGAATTTTTCTCCTTGCTTCTGAACTCTACATATTTCTTTGACCTCCTCAGCTTCCAAGACAAGGATTTCTACAGCGTAAAAGTTCTTCCTTTTGTGGTTCTTCCTTTATCTGTTGTCGTCTGACTGCCTGTCCCAACCTGCACCCCGCCTCCCCCCCCCCCCCCCCCCAAAAAAAAAAAAAAGACCTTTTAAAGGCTGGGGAGATGTGTTTGGTTTTGCTAATGTTCATGCATGTTACATAGCTGTTGTTTAACAATGGATGGATTCAACTTTTTGGACATTTGAAATGATAAGTAATGAATCATTCTGGCTGGTTACCTGAGTTACATATCCATGAACACTTGAAATATAATGCATACAGAGAAGAGGAATGATACAAAGCACAACAGTACAGCCAGAGGCAGGCAAATTGGAGGAAACTAAGTTTTGTCTAACTGCTTGGCAATTATTTAAATAAAAACATAGAATTAACTAACAAGGTACAATAGTAGTTTGAACTAAGAGGTTGTCTTTCTCTTGTCATGTTTCTCTTTCTTTGGTTGTTTACATTTTTGAAACTTAGAGACATAAAATTAGATCTCTTTCAAGAACCAGAATACAGCCCTTTTCTTCCAATCCCTTTGTTCTTTAGGGACAAAAGCACTGACTGATTGCAGATTCAGATCAAACAAAAACAAGGTACAGTAACATAACAGAAAGAGCCTCTTTTACTGTGCAGTTTACTATGTAATCCCTTGAGTACCATGCAGAATATCTCAAATAGGCTGGCTTGCATTCTCACTCTTCCAGTATGCCACACATGCCCTACAAATGTTATTGTGAAATTTATTGTTATATCACTGATGATGAGAAATGCACCAGAAGCTTGACTTCTAGAGACTTAATATTACTGAATTGATTTTTCTCTTTATAACATTTCCTATCTTTTTAAGGGATCTTCTTGACATTTCAGAGTTCTCAAAAAATGTGTGGCACCTTCTTGACTGAAATAAACAGGGTTTCTGTCACTGATAATGGCAAAATGAAATAAAAATACAACAGAACCTGGATTTATGGCCACCCTGAGTGAAAACTTTCTTTGTACGGTTTTCATGTGCTTTTCATGGAACATAGTGAAGAAGTGACAGTCAAAAAAACATAGCATCATTGACTGTCATTAAATTCTAAGAAAAAATATCCCCATTTGCTTATCCTGACCAATAAATTTTAAATCTTACCAATGTTCATTTGTCTTTGTCTTTGCTGAACTGGCTGTAAGGAGAAGTGGATTTTTGAGACTTATTGAGACACTTATCTCAGCCTGAGCCAGTCAGATGTTACTGACTCTTTGAAATACCTTCCATCAGACATGAATTCTAATCAGCCACAGATGTTTATTTTCATTCACTGAAGACTTGAAACCAAAAGCTAGAGGTGGCAAAGCTCAGTCTTGCTAATCTCCTAGGTGTCCTCACTTTGCTAAATTTAATCAGTGGCTGCTGGTACTGACCTTTCTTTCCTTGACATCAGGAAGAGGATGGACCTACTGAATTCATCTCATCCAGCCTGATGAGGAGGCCTACAGTTCCAGAGTAGTACACTCCAGAGAGTGTAGTATGTAGATAATGACATTAATTCCTTCTCTAATGATCAAACACAAATGACTCCATTGACGCTGTGATTGTGAGGTGGACAAAAATCCACAATGGAAATGCTGGAGTAGAAAAAAAGTGAATGCAGCACTAGTGCAGATCCTTCCCTGCAAGTGAAGAAAAGTGGAAAAAAAAAATTGTGCATGGATACAGAAAAAAATTACATCCTGGAAATTATGGATATTATTTTCTCTTTTTCAAGACTAACTGGAATGCATGTATTTTTACACATGAAGTAATACAGAATGTTATAATAAAGTGTATAATTGGAATCGGTCTGACTGTCTGAAAAATGAATTAGAACATGATACAAAACTCTGAGGTCCATATTCATTCATATGAGACTCTCAAATAAACATGATATTTTTTTTTCCCTTCTCTTAGATGCCTGACAACTCCACAAAAGACCACAATATTTGATGATTATGGAAGTAATAAGGGAGAGGAACAAGAGAGAGGAAAAGTTGAAACAGGCTTTGATATACGTTTGTGTTCTAGAGGAAGCAAATTAGCTCCAAAATATGGAAATGAAGACACAGGGGTAAGACTTCACTCTCTAAGGATGTATCTTGGAGAAACAGCACTTTTGTTTGGGAGCTGGATCTGAATCAAGCTCAGTCTCTCTCTTCTTCCCCTGCCTCTCCTCCTCCCCCCCCGCCCCCCCCCCCCCCCCCCCGATATAAAAGCAAGCTGGATAGGGATTTAAACTATGTTCCGAGTATGATTGTTAGTGTTTGTTGGTTATTGTTTGTTTGTTTGTTTCCTTTTAAATGTAGTTTTAGCTTTCTAAACAAGAACATCGAGATTATGACTTCATAGTGACAGTAACTCTAAACAAAGACTTGTTGCACACAAAATAGTTGAGAAGCTTAGCAAGCCAAGACAACTTTTGTGATCCCAGATTAGAAACCATTTTCTTCAGCTTGGTTTGGTAGCTGGTTTTACCAGGACTTGGGAACAGTTTTTCTGACAAGCAGTATTCATATCCCTTCAGCCCAGGAGCACTTGAGACAAGGTACCAACAGCTGCAGGAATAACCCTTATTGATGTATCATGTTTCTGTCACATCCAGAAAGCTTTTGTAGGGTTTCACTTAACTCGAGTTATTTTCCCCATGGACACCTATGTCTGCATTCTTTTGTATAACTTCCCTGTGAATAAGAGAAAAAGACATCAACCAATTCACTTAAACTCAAAGGGACATGACAATCAAATCATGACAATTTAACCACTAAAAATGTTTGGTTTCATTCTTCAAGTACAAAGGGAGCCTAGCCAAACATCTAGAGCTAAGCAAAATTAATCTCAGCCTCCAGCAGGAGGTACATACATTAATAGATGACAGACTTAACATTAATCAGATCATGTGCCCCACATACCTCCAAACATGCTTGAGTGGCAAAACAGTGAAAACATTATTGAATTGTTCAAGTATATGCCAAAAAAACCCCTTCTGCAGATGTAGCTATGATATGGCTTGCTGTTTCTCCAGAAGAAGAATTCAGTGGTTGCTGGATGTTAGCTGGGTTCTGTGTTTTTTGCTTGTGGCAGCTAACCAAGTGGAACACACAAAACACAACAGGCCTTTTAGGCCTGGTGTCAGGCTATGAAATGACCCTATAAACTGGGCTGTGGCTAACTCTTCTCATGCCAGGGTGAAGAAATCAGTCTGGCATAAAACTTTTTTTTTTTTTTTGTCTTATCTATTCTCATCCTCTCAAACCAAGACACTGCCCTGCATCTGTTTGTTTCCCATAAATATACATGTCCTTTCTCAAATGTAGCAATCTGAGTATTATTAGCATAGAAATGATATCAAGAAGTATATGTAAAAGCCATTTCCTTTACTCTCTCCTTGAAATTATGATTTAACTGCTTCAATAAACAGCAAAATCATTTCTTGCACACATCATTACCATTGAAAAGATTAAGATAGTCTGGCGATCAGAAAGAGATAAATCTCCCGCACAGAAGAGCAACTTCTGCATGCACCCATCCACCCCAAATTCCAACATGTTGCCCCTCCTTGCTAAGAAATGTCTATAGCTTTCCAGAAGCTGTCTTTTGGATGGTGTCTCCCTGCTTCTGGCCAAGCAGCCCTGGGTATGGAAAGAAAAGGCAAAACCAGGTCATTAAAAACCCACCATCAACACACACACATAACTGGGAAAGTGCTCTGCTTGTAAACTGCCCAGAGCTCAGGAAAATAAAGAAGTCTCTCATATGATTTCCACAACCAGGGAAGAGGCTGAGAAGGGCCAATATTTCAGTGTCTAGTCCATTTTTTATTTCAGCTGTGCCTGTTTTATTACACAGAAGAATGTGTTAGGATTTGCAATGGGTAGTGATAGTTTATTATCCCAAAGAATGTATTGGACAGCTTCATTACACAGACAATAGATTCATTTAGCTGGTGCCTATCTTTTGTGAGACAAGTTTTAAGAGCAGTCTATTGCTTCCTGTGCATTTGATGAAAATATGTTTAGACTGTTTTCTCTAAACATAAGTTCATTTGATAGGTTCCATGTCCTAATTATAACATTTCACTGCACATAATATTGAACTCAAGAAAGAGCTATTATCCCTTCTCTGCTCAACGCTCAGTACAGTGAGGTCATTTTCCTGATTGAGGTCTCACCACTCTGTTATGATGCAAATTATTTTAGAATAATAATAGAAAAAATATTTCTCATTGATTATGAAGTTTAAGCTACTTTGTAAGGAATATACGGTAGTTTGCACTGTGTCTTATACATCTACGCAGAGCAAAATTGCAATGATCCCTATCTTATGCATAATGCTATATATGAGGTGTAATGTTTTTCTTGAGCCTGCTGTGTCTTTGTCTGTAAGTCTACATTGCATTACAAACACTCATTTGCTAAAATAACTTTAGGTATGTCATCCAGAGCTATGTACTTGGCAATCTCACATTACTGCTGAAAGCTCAGAGTCTATTCTGGCAATCTTTGATTTCACTTAGTGAGCTCCTAAGCTTGCAGTGATGTTGGTAGCTAGCTGGCAAATGAGCTCCAGCAGTATTAACCAGAAAATCCAGGCTGCACACAAATACTCTTCTGCTGTGCACATCTGACCTTCACTGGTCAAAGCCACACAGGCACAAACTATTGGGTAATCTCTGCTGTTTCTCACATTTTGTCTGCCTCTTTTTCTTTTCTTCCTTTAAAGGCAGGAAAGTAGTGCAAAGAGAAGGCATTTTTTCCCTGACCTCATTTAGATATCAAGGACAACTCCTATATCCTTAGGGAATAGACAAGTATGTGGGTTGAACATGCTGCTTGACATAATTTGTCTTCATGAAAACACTTGACTTGTCAAAAGTAAACACCTGCAAAAAATGTTTGGGCCTACTATAATTCTGTTGCTAGATTGGCCTTATTAATTACTTCTTAAGAAATTTATGTTGTCTCTCGTAACTGCACACTGCTTTGTTTTTGTAGTTTATATCTTTCTTATGCTGTTGTCCCAGTGTAGTCACAAAACCTGCAGTATTCAAAAACCCAACTATTACTGTGCTAGGCTAGGCTAGGGTAGAAGACAAGTTTCAAGGCTGCTTGAATTAGTTGGTAGTTTCTTTAGACTTGGAGGTTTGAGGGTTTCTTTTTTCAGCATGTTGGTAACTTAACACCTTTTTCTATATTCAGAATGGGCTTGGAAAGTGATGAGCCACAAACAAATTGAAAGATTTGTTTCCCAGCTTAAACATCATGATCAGATTTGTTTACTCTTGTGACTGCAGCATCTCCTATTATGGGTGTGTACACCAAAATGCTATTTGAATTTTATATCCCAGGGTAACTAGGGATTACTTCAGAGACAATAACTGCACAATGCTATGTTTTTGTTGCTCTGTAGCTTTAGATATGTTGGATTGATATGGAGGACAGACAATATAATTGGATCATTCAGAATTTAAGGTTATTGTTTATCATCAGTGGTGATAAACGCCACAAATTATGTTTAGAGTTTTAATATTTGTGCTTCTGTAGGGTAGAAAAATATTTTCCTAAAAGTAATTCCTGGGGAAATACTATATTTTCCCTGGATAATAGTTCTATACAGTTGTTTGAGTTAAAGTTGTTTAAATGTCTTGCTTGTATTTCTTTATCATAATATGCTTTAATGATTTATTTCTTAGCATTTTGTTACCAGCCCACACATTCAATTTTAAGTGAAATGTTATTCCACCAGGTTTTAAAAATAAAATATTTATATTTGAGCACTCTAAATAGCGTGACAATATACATTTAACATGTTAAATATGACAGATACCTTTCAGTATTTCTAAGGATCTGTTGATAGTTATGTTCATTTTTAAATCTTTTAATTAATCATTTTTAATTCTTTTAAATTCTCTTCTGAGAGTGGAAGCCCCAAGGCAGTGCAAGGACAATGGCACATGGTGGACAGTGAAAGCAAGTTCACAGCAATATCAAGTCACATGGGAAGCATGAGGCAGCCAGTGGTGAAGCCCTTGTGTAATTTGCAGTTGCTTTGCTGTCTGGTATGAGTAGGGTATGTTGTGGGGTGTGATAACAGAGTCATTTCAGGAATAGCTGCAGAGGTGTAAGAAATGACCCTGTCTGTGCTCTTTAGCCACTCAAAATGAAGTTACCTCCTCCATCACAAAGAAGGTTTCTAATCCAATTCACTGCAAAGTCACCTGGGTTATGACTTACCCTTGCTCATGGTCTACCTGCTGTTACTCTGAAATGGAATGGGAGCGTGTGTGTGATTCTTCACAGTGTATTGCAATCTCCAGCCTGGTAGTGTCTTAAACCATTCTGTCTAGACCCAGAAAAGCTCCATTAGTGAGACTATGCTATATAAAGGAGGTCAAAAAACCCATGTCCCAAACAACTCTGTACTTAAAAACTTCACTGTTCCTAACTTAGTTCTGGCAGTTCTACCTTATGCAACCAAATACCAGTTACTGGAAAACCTGTGGTAGAATTGCAAAAGCTACCAGAACTCTGAGATGAGCTTTTGTACTGGTAACAATGAACAACACTGACATTGAACTATTCTTTTTTCTGTTTGGGAAAAAATAACAGCTCAGCATAGACACTCTTGGAAAGAACAAGCCTCCTCTGTGTCTAGCTTGGGGCAATCAAAGTTGCTTACATACCCTCTCTGTCCTGGCGTAGGAGGCAGATGCATCAACGCAGTTAATCCTCTTCTGCATCACTTTTCTTAGTGTCTCCTGCTTCTGTTAGATCTGGAAGATGGAGGGGAGACATGAGTACAGGTGTATTTATAGAGTCTCAAATGTAAGAGACTTGCCCTGTGAGTGGATATTCATGTTTTACTATGAACAAATCTCAATTTATCAATATATTAGCAACCAATTCACTACTAAATACTTTCTTGCAATCTTACCTTCAGCCTCTGCAAGAACTGAGGACAGTACAAAAGACATCTAAGGATGATATATCATCAGCATGCCTATCACCTGGAAAATTTGCTGTTTGATCCCATGGACTTTGAGTAAAAGCTTTTAAGATGTTCCCAAGATCTAATAATTCCTCAGTCTCCTCTGTCATAAAGACTGAGAGACGTACCAGTAATCACAATATAAAATGTCACTTGCCTTTGAAGGTTCAGTTGCTTAGACTTGGTATCCTCAAGTGTTAATGTAACATCACTACAAAACAAAGCCTTCTATATACCCAGTTACTGGCAGAAGAAAATAGTGGGGAAATGTTTCTTCTTTTTCTCTCCAGCCCTTAACTGTACAAAAGCAATTGGGACAGCTATAAGCAGCCTCCCAAGAGTAAGACAAAACAAAATGCCAGCTATGCTCAAGATCTTCTTGAGAAATATGTGCTGGTTCCCAAAGATTCACACATGGCTTTAAAGTCAACTGCTGCTGCTGTGACAATTGGTGAGTGACCAGCAGCCTTGGGTTGCATGGTGCTGTTAGCTCAGGACAGTGACTGAAACCCTTGTGTCTTAAAGAAGAGATGGCTGTGGTTCTTAAGGTTAGTTTGTCTCTATCCCATCTTCTCCTCAGTGAAGATCCAGCAACATGGAGCCTGGCTCTCCCCACCTCTTTCCTTTTCTTATTGCCTACACATAAGCATTTTGCTTTGGGGAAGATGGGAACATCCCATCTCCACTGCTGTGGAGACAACAATGAGGAAAGGTAAATGCAGGTTGGAAGTTTCCTGGAGCTTCTCACCTTCCATCTCTCCAATGCCCTGCATGCATATTGGACTGCTCTTCTTGCTTATTTTACCAGTGCTGATCCATCCCTTCCAGCCCCTGACTTAATGCTTCCAATTTCTTTAAAGATAAGCTCTGTCAGAAGTTTGAGTCTCACGGTGGATTCCCCTCTGACAATGCCTGTAAGTTAGGTTTTCCCTGTCTTTCTGCTATCTCACTCCTCTTATATGCACCATATATCAACACTGGGCCCCAAAACAAGCACAAGGTGATAAGAGAAGGAAAAATGATGAAACTAACGCTAATAAATAAATAAATAATAAAAAATGTAGGGTTTATCTATTTCTTTAAATAGCTTGACTTTCTAAGACCTCCTGGTATGTAATTACCACAAGATAAGCTCTGCAGAAATCCACTCAAGCCTCATCCCAGCAACATATAGGTTTGTCTGCAACTGCTCACTCTAGCAGATTCTGGCTTTGTTTACCTCTGGGCAGGATGACTGGACAGATTAATGGACTGAAGATGTGTGACTGAGATACAAATCAGCTTATGTAGCACATCCTAACATTCTGCTCCCTTCAAGGAGCAGATGTTATATGTCACAGCAAGATAGAATTTTGGTGTAAAAACAGAATCCTGGCCTCTGCCCTTTGTAGAAGAGGGATTTTCCTTAACCAAGTTTGGAAACAACAAGTGCAATGAGGCAGTGCTCTTTTGCCCTCCCAAAAGTAAGAGAGAAACAGAATTGTGACTTTGCATCCTTCGTTTCTAATTTAACCACTTTTTTTTTTTTTTTGGAAATTACTGTAATGATTTGCGTATACTGGGTTGTGTCTCTTAATTTTATATTGCTTTCAAGTCTACTGCCTTTAAGTCACTGTGCATAGTCTCAGCTGTGTGTACCTGTATTGGGAGACTTACCCAATAAATAAGTAAAGTGATAGGCTTACTAGATGTGCTACACAATTCATACCTACATCAGTGTATTCACAATTTTATCTGTGTTTCCCAGTGCAGCTAGTTTCTTCTTTAGTTTATAATAGTGTGATAGTGATTGCTGAAGTTCAAAGTCCTATGCACTTTTTCTCCTGTGTCAGCCAATCTATCACTCATTTTTTAAGGTATGAGAATAACAGAAGTTAAAATCAAATTATTTTTAATGCTCACTGATAGCAGATTTAATCTTATCTCCTTTTAGAGATAGAAGCATAAAGGTCATACGGTAAAACATTCTAGAAACAGCTAGAAAAAGCTTTTCTTTGTCTTTGTAGACCTAATTGTGTGATTTCTTCTCTCATTCAGACTGATAACTTAAGAGAAAATAATAATAATAATAATGATTAAAACAAACAAACAACAATTCAGCTCTGTGGCATGGGATTCTCTTATACTGAAGAGGCTGAGACCTCATTGAAGATGTTCATTCTCATTGGTAGCACTATAGGAAGGTATCACTGACAAAGAGCCAGAAATTCTTACCCCTGTGAATAACAACACCTCAACAGATTTTCCCACTGTTAATTTGCTGTAGGTCCTTAGAACAACTTCTGTCTATGTTCATTGTCATTTAGTTTGTCTCCACCCATGCAGAGCTGTGTCTTACAGTCAGGACAGGCTGTAGAACTTTGAATAGTCATTTCACAGTATTCTATATATGTTTTTTTCCTACGAGATACTTAACATGTGACAAATGATGTAAAATAAAATCCTTGTAAAACATTTGTCTGTAGGTTCCATTTGAGTTAGTAGATTAATATTGATAGTTGGTAGGGAAAGACATAGTTTAAACCAGCCTACTAATTTTTGTGGGAATTACACACTGATTTGTCTTCACCTGAACTTTTATCTAATATTAATTCCCATAGTACAGGTAAGAAGATTGTGTGGATCTTGTTTCTTCTCTTTCTTTCTGAGAAGAAGACCTTATATTCTCCTTGAAGAATTGTATGAGCCCATCCATGCATTAGGTCAACAACTAAGTTAGAGGTTATTTGTCTTGATTTCTTCTGGAATATTCACCAGACTTGCTCAAAACATATTAAAGTGGGCAGCTTTTCTTTTAGAGATATCATAAGATCAGAGAGCAAGCTGTACAAGCTAGAGAGTGATCAAGCCATTGGTTGGTGGCAGATGGCCTTCCTGATTCCTGAAAACCTCAGTGACTGCTGTTTTCTGCAGTGGTCTCATTCATTGTGCTTACTACCCACTCTCTTCACCTTGAATCTGTTTGCTCAGCACCCTTTTCCTATAGGCTGCTGACTCCAAAACATCCAAACTCTTATGCACTGGGGTAGCTTGCTTATTTCAGGAAAAACATGTCTGTTCTGGAAGTTATGACTCTACTTGACAGCTTTACCAGATTGAGACCAAAATACTCAACCCCTTTGAGAGTGGGATTGTCCTGGTGGAATCCATGTGGTTGCCAATTAAATTAAGGCTCTGTTGCATTTATAATAAAGAATCAAATCCTGATTTTGTACATGGAAAGGTGGGAGTTGAACAACTATATAATAAACAATAAGGAGTCACAAACTTGCCTTGGAACTAATTCCTGTTTTAAGTAAACTCTGTAAAATGCCGGCTTTCAGTTCCAGTTTATACATCTCCAAGAAGTACAACTGTTGCTGTCAATACCACAGAGCCAGAAGAAGTTCTGTTTCCCCTCCTGCCCTATTACTCAGCAAAGGACTATTCATAACTGCCCAAAATAAATATGACTTTATAACATAAGGCCTTTACTATGTCTTGCCATCCATCTATCTTTTTGAAATATTTCACTATTTATTTTTATGCATTTATTCTCCCTCTTCTAGCATACCGCTTTTTAAGTAACATTGTCTAGCGCTATGAATTCATGTATAAAGGAAAACATTTAAGGACTTCTTCTTATTTTCTTTAAGTGAATGAGAAAATGCACGGTTAATGCAAGCAAAAAAACATCACCAACACAAACCAAAACAACAACAACAAACAGACCAAAACACTGGTATACTTTTCCATCTCTTGCTAACAGCACCATTATTAGTCTTTGACCATATTGGCAAAAGAAGGTAAGGGGTACATCAAGGAACAAGAAAATACAGTCCTGCAGGTCAAAAGTTGGCTTTCAGGAATGGTGTCAGAGGCAAACTGCAGTACCTGTTCTCTTTCCTCTAGTGTTTGCTCTGCAACAGAGCTCAGACCTTGACTTCAGTCCTATTCCAAAACAAAAAACATTGATTATTTCTCTATAATTAAAAGAAATTTCCTCTTTCACACAAAACATCAGGATGCATTTTGTTATGTAGCTTTGTATGCTCATTTTTTTTAATAAACTTTTTTTTTTTTCCACCATTTATAAATCATGAAACATAAAGGTGTTCATTTCTTTCTTATTCTCAGACGTAGTACTGACCTGAGTTCAGGAACAAGAGAGTTGCAGGCAGGATATTGATATATTCTGATATTGCATCTTACAGCAGCAAAGGGAGAGAAACTGTTGCAGTATTTTGGATATTTCTAATATAAAATAAATAAATAAATAAATAAATAAATAAGAGAGAGCAACAATTTCAAAGCTCAGAGAATCTTACCTTCCTCAGCACATATGATATTCTCCCTTGCATAAAATTTCTAATGTTTTCTGCAATATAGAAATCTCCCTTGATTTTTTTTTTTTCCCACTGGGGGAGTAAAAGACTGGATTAGTATTTGGGCTGTGTTCTAGGTCACTAAATTAGTGATATTACAATGCAATGCATCTGATGCTACATGCTACACCAAACCATTTTTTAGTTTGGTTTAGTTGTAAAAAGATAACCTGGGGAAAAAAAAAAAAACACAGGTGGAATATATCCTCCAATGTAAAACTTAATTTGACTCTACTATAACTCTAGTTAGCGCACCTCTCTGATTATATTCCTCACCTCAGAGGGAAAGCAAAATCAGAATTGTGTACTCTTCAAAGGTAAAATCCACAGAGAGAAATGTTAACATTTATATTATTCCACTGCCCTTTAATTCAGATCCAGATTTAACATTCTAAATTACCATCTTTAGGTGATCTATTCTCTGAAAGTCAGAAAGTCCTATTATGTATGCTCATTTCAGTGTTGTTCAGCCACTAATGCTCACAACAATATCATGAAGTTATGATATGGTTCTTTATTTGCCAAGATTTTAGCCTTCTTCCACTCAAAGTTGGAGTCACATTGGAAAAATCAGCATGGCACTTGGGTGTGGTTTCCTTCAGTATTCAAATGCCCAATAATAAACTTTTTATAATGTCAGCTATACACAACTCCATGAAGCACAACTGGCTTTTGTAAAAAATCCTTGACCATGTATAACAACATCTTCTTTCCAGAGAAACATAGCATTTATAATAACCAACAACCAGCAGTAATGTGACATAGTACTCTAAATGTGGATCAACATTTCAGTGCTCCAATAAGATTTGATTTGCCTCTGAGGTGCTGCTGTGTCAGTGTGGATCTGGAGCTTTTCCCTTGGGGTACGAGTTCCTGCTCTGGCAAGTGAACACTCCTCCACTACATCCATTCTTTTCCAAGAGCAGTTCCCAAATGTGCCTACAAATGATTTGTCTGAGTGAAGGGTGCTTGTAGACACTTGAAAGTCAGGTAAAGGGAAGTCATCCAGTGAGGTCTTCCCAACTGTAAAATTAAGTTATTAATCTAGTCACCATATTGGATGATGTTTTGGGATACCCGAAACCAGGTCTTGCATTCCTTTCTGCCCTGGAAATGTCCCCTGCCATCCACCGTGTTGGATGAAACCATACAGCCCTGTGTTTGGTATCCCTGAGTGCAGAGGTTAGTGGCTCTTCTCACCGCATTCCTCCTCTCAATCTCACTGGCTCATTTCACCCACTGTTTCCTCTTCCTGCTCAAGCTGGCATTAGTGATTTGTCAGGAAAAGGTTTAGACTAGCTCTGCTTCCCTGGACATGGTGCAAACCAACCCATTGAGGTGAAACAGACTCTCTGGTGATGATGAGGGTCTTCTTCTTGTAGACACCTTGGATGGTCAAGTGTTCACTCGAGAGGATTAGGTGTGCCTGTGAAAGAAAATGAAATCTCTCCCTATCCTTCCCCCTGAAAATGATAACCTTGCACAGGAGGAAACTCAATGCTTATGCTTGAGACACAGGAGACACAATATTGAAATCATTTTCACTCTTTTAATTCTTCACAAATTGAATACAATTTGAATCCCAAATGATTAGAATGAAGAAAAGCAGGAAGGAAAGACTGTAGAAGAAGACTAAATGGGAGAAAAAAAAAATGCACACACACACTGCTAAAAACAAACAAACAAAAACAAGCAAACACCTCTCCCTTAAATTTAAGTACTTAAAAGGAAAGTTAAAATGACATCTATCCCCTCCACAGGCACATTTCTTCTCTAGGGCTTGCTGGGAAAAATGTAGTGGCAGGAAGGTAACTACTGATTCACATAGACTTGCCACAGATGTCAAGCAGGTCACCATTTTTTTTACTGATGCCTGTATTAGGAGTTTTATCCCACTATTTACGTTTCATTACAGAGAAGAAAGAAAAAAAAAAAGTTATTTGGTGGTATAAAGGTGGCTTTACATGCTCTGGTTTCCATAAGATGTCACTGCTTATTCATATACCTCTCTGTGGGTCTTGAAAGAAGGTGGGATTGAAGCAGTAGGTGAGGGGTGATAGTGTTCCTGAAATTACCTGTACAGTAGATTCAAAAGCATTATTTGAAATGCCCTTTTATTTAACTGACAGCAAAAAGTAGTTTTAAAGGGACATTTTCTCACCCCTACCTCTCTCCAAATGAAGTAGTCGGAGGGCTCTGACCTCTGGAGACCTGATTTGAATACCTAGCTTTGACTAAGAGTGTTCTGGGGTATGCTCATACTGTTTCATCTGAGGATCTTTGTCCCATGCTCAGCCATAGTGCATACAAACTTGTTCTCTCCCTGGATAACAGCTGGACTGAGCCAACTTGCTTCTTTCAGAAAGAAGGCAAGGTGCCAGCAGCAGGATCATTTGCTTTAGGTCCTTTCCAGATTAGAAAGATCAGACGTGATCCAGAACAAGTTTGTTTCCCTCCCCCAGCTCCTTCTCCATAGATATCTGTGTCCTTACATACGCCATGCCATACATCAAGATAGACTACACACCTTGAGCATTCTGTAACAAAGAACCTGTTGGAGGCTGCATTACCACCCTTTCATCACTTTGGACACAGAAAACTTACAAGCACACAAGGCCAACAGGGACAGCAAAGAGTAGAGGCAATATAGACCAAGGCTTAGGCTGTAAGCCCGTAGCCGGTGCACTCTAGAAGCTGTGAGCTTCTAGTCTTTGACAGCTTGGAAATGAACCACTCCACAGTATTGTTTTAGGGTCTGTGGTCATCCTCAGATGACCAGGCCCAGTTTGGTGATGTTCCCCTGTCTATAAAGATGTCTGTGCTCTCCTGAAGAAAAAAAGCATGGTTGGCCTGTGAATTCAATAGCATTGCTGGGTCTGTTACAGTCACCCAAAGACTAAAGACAAATGCACCAACACACCAAGTTAGGAAAATCTATAAAATCCCGCCAACCCCCCACCTCCCCGCCCCCCCCCAAAAAAAAAAAAAAAAAAAGCATTGAGTCAGAAGGTGACAATGTAGCAAGAACAAGAGTAAGAACAAGGGTTAGACTGTTCCATCCATAGAAGCCAACGCTTCCCTGTTTGACTGACTTCTGCCTGACAGACGTGAGGCTAAGGGTGGGGTGTGTGTATCTCTTCTAGGCTGCTCAATAATTACCATTCACCTGAGAAAGAATATTCAGAGGGTTGTGTGTTAGTGGCTCATGCTTATGTAAGTGACAGAAATTATTAAAACCTGGACTCCTGACAGCATCTTACCATGTGGCTTTATGTGCAATCAGCTCGTGGCTTTGACATTGTCTCATGTGTTTCACTATCAGTAGTTGATGACTTGAAGAACAGGGTTATTTAAATATTCCTTCCTTTAATTTTGCTCATTCACATAGTGATTCCCCTTGCCGATAGACGAGACTAGGCTGTGAATCTGTGAATCAGAATTTCCATCCCAGAGGGATTGGTGATATCTATATATTTTTTTTAATAATAATAATATTTTGGAAAGTTAAAATGTTTTGTTTTGACATTTTTGACTGAACTGAATAGTTTTTGTGTTCCCAAATTAGAATGTTTTGTTTGCTGAACTCAGCCAAAGCTTTTTTATTTGAAGTTCATTCAAAATTAACATACCTCTTCCAATGGTGATGCAGATTGCTGGCTTGCCAGTTGTTTTGAGAGGAAGCTGCAAAGTGTGAAGGGAAATAGAGGGTGGGATAAAGGAGATTGGCCTGTAATGGAGCGTGAGAAATAAGTCATGTGAATTCTGACATAATAGAATTTAAAGTGTTCAAGAAGAACATGTTTCTGAACAGAATATTATGCCCTATAGTCATTGTGTCTGGGAGACAGGATCCACTGACATAGCAGAGGCAAAGGAGTGGGACATTCTGACCCAGCCAGGAACAGCACTAAGTCTCCAGGAGTGCTGTCTTCACAGAGGTAAAACTTCTTGCAGTAGGTCCTCATGTGTTTTGTGCCAAAAGGCAGTCATAACAACCTTTAAAAAACAAAAGGTAATTTTATGGCGTAGGAAAGGGGAAGTGGAAGGGGGAGGGGGAGGGGGAGGGGGAGGGGGAGGGGAGGGGAGGGGAGGGGAGGGGAGGGGAGGGGAGGGGAGGGGAGGGAAGGGAAGGGAAGGGAAGGGAAGGGAAGGGAAGGGAAGGGAAGGGAAGGGAAGGGAAGGGAAGGGAAGGGAAGGGAAGGGAAGGGAAGGGAAGGGAAGGGAAGGGAAGGGAAGGGAAGGGAAGGGAAGGGAAGGGAAGGGAAGGGAAGGGAAGGGAAGGGAAGGGAAGGGAAGGGAAGGGAAGGGAAGGGAAGGGAAGGGAAGGGAAGGGAAGGGAAGGGAAGGGAAGGGAAGGGAAGGGAAGGGAAGGGAAGGGAAGGGAAGGGAAGGGAAGGGAAGGGAAGGGAAGGGAAGGGAAGGGAAGGGAAGGGAAGGAAAAATTAGTGATGCAAATTAGTGATTGCAGAGTTCTCTATTTACCATAATAGAAAATATTTACCATATTACTATTTACCATAATAGAAAAACTCAATACTTAAGACTTTGGTTACTAACTTTTCCAGATCACTGGCAAATGCTCTTTATCCTAAGAAACCCTCAGACTATTTTTTATCCTATTCCAACAGGAAAAATAGTTTTTGAAATTTCCTGTAGGCATTTCCTTGTTAATAGCACAATGCTTATTTTTGACATTTTTTAAACTAAGCTAAGTCCCAGATTTCAGGCTGTTAAATTCCTTCCTTGACCACAACCCCTAGGACATCTAAGTTGTCTTGCAACTGGAGCACTGGGAGTTGAGATTCCCAGGCTCTGTGGCTCTACAGCCTAGCAGCTAATTGAGTCTGTTACAACTTTCACTTCCTCCCTGTATTGACAAACTCTTCTTTTTACTGTATTTAGCCTGAAGTTTCTGAGTGCTTTGACTCACACTGGGCATCCCAGCATTTCAAGCCTCTGCTGTGGAGCTTGGAGACCAGCAATGACTAGAATCTCTTCTAAAACCCTCCACCAACAAGGTACAAACAGTCCAACAGATTAAAAACCCTATTTAATTGGTGGAGAACTAAGACACCTAGCAGAGAGTCTCAGGTGATACTGAAAGCCTTTGGTGGAGCTTAGCCTTTAATGTAACCTGTGAAGTAGAGCACTGTAGGACTCTTTCTCTCACTGAAATAACTACTAGCTATATGTCAAAAACTTCCATACATAAATTACTCGTTATACAGTAAGAATAATATCATCTGTCACTGGAAGGAGGTGTTCAATGCCTTTATACAGTATGAAATTCTCATGATCAAAACCAGCAGAATCACATGGAATAGAGAACAAGTTTCATCATTCCACTGACTTCTCCTAAGTACGTTTCATACTAAATTGGGATTTTCCCTCTGTCTTTGAAGATCACGTTTGATAATTGTTTTTATTGAAGAATGGGCCACAGAGCACCTTTCAAGTCTCTAGGCATGTCTATGAATCAAGGATGGTCACTCAAATGGATTACTAGGATGACAGTGGAAATATTTATAGATACTCATCAACAAAATATTATTTACCAATGCTGGCAAACTTCCAAAGACCAGATTCTAAGTCATGCTGTTCATACACAGTACAGGCTAGAGTTGGGTGGTATAAAGAGCTCAAAATTGTGAATGTAATTTGAGCTACTAACCAAGGAAAATTGACTGAAGATTTGGTACATTTATCCACAATATCCAAATATTTATGTAGGACCATACATTATAAGTTTTGTTCTTGGGTTGGTTCAGAGAGTACAATGCCAGAAAGAAACAACTGCAATGGATGCTTAACAGCAGAAACTAAAAGACATTTCAAATATACTTTTGCTTAAAGTAGAGCCTACCTTGAAATAAATAAACACAGCAAAACATAGCTCATCCTTTACATACAGGATGAAGTGCTCACCTAAGGAGCACAGTTCTCAAAATGTGTTCTTCAAGCATCACACAGTAAGTCCATAGAAACCCTACCTAATGGTGATATGGACACGGGTTCTCTGAGGGCTGGGAAAGTGATGGAGGAAGTACAAGAGGTTATGCAAGTTTTTCTAAGGGTAAATCCAGGTAAATCAACTAATTAAGAGTGAAATAAAACAATGGAATTCTACAAAGTAAGTTAATTTGCTGTATTACTGTCACATGCTGAAGGCTTTATGTGTTTTAGCATACAGTGTACAGTTATCATATGAAAAGTGTGCCATCTTGTGGGAAAATACAAAAAATATCAAACTATGTCCTCGCATTCTGTATACATTATGCAAAATAAAGATTGTGAACACATGTTTGAAGGAATATTCAGGTTGTCGTTATTGAAGTCCCCAGGCTGAAAACTAAAGGAACAAAACCTTCAATAGACAGGTTCAACTTTCTGACCTAAAGACTTACCTGGGTTTTGTAATTCTCAGATTGAGATGATGAACTCAGACAGAATATTTATTACTGAAAATTCCAGACTGGCAGACTTTTCACAGTCAGCTGTGGACTCCCACAACAGGCTAATTCTTACCCAAAACAAATCAACATAACCCAGCTAATTCATACCATCCTAAGCTGTCAGCTTTTTAAGAAAAGAGTATGTGTACATGTTGATCAAAAGAGACAGAAATAAAAGTTAAGGGAAAAGGAGGAAAACATAAATACTTGCAGAAAAAAAACTTATATCACCAGGGCCTCAGTCTCTGTGATTCTTGGAAAGAACAGGCTGGAAAGATTTCATATCCAAAAGACTCTGAAGATATTAGCAGAACAAAATGAAAACTAAACAATAGCAATGAATGTCTTGGTTAGAGATCAAATGCTCTACATCTTATCCTTGGATTGATGTAGTTTGGATAAGTGATGCTTTTCAAAAAGATGTTTGGATGTAAGTATTGCTGGACTACTGTTGCTAAGGAGTCTTGCTGTGAGAAGCATCATGAGGCAGTGAAGATGAGAGAACAGCAACATCCATGTGCGGGGTCAGGGCAAACAGGCAAAGAAGAAAGGTAGCGGAAGGTTGTTCTTTAGCAAAGAAAATAATAAATAGTAGATATCTGTGAGAAAAAAAAAAAAAATCTATGTTGCATTCTTTTTCATCCCAGCTGCTAGAGTGTTTTCTCCTCTGGCGGAGTCTGCCCATGGCCCATGCTTGCATGGAGGGAACTCTAGGCCACTGCTTATCTCCTCTCCTCACAGCTGGCTCAATAGCTTTGGCACAGAGCTTCTAAAATATGAGGTTAATCAGCATTTTTACAACTCAGGTTGCTCAAGCCTCAGAGTGGGGCTTACCCTTTGACATGAAAAAGTGTCAGATGGGTCTCATTAGCTGTTCTACATTCTCATAGCCTTTAAAAAAATATATGAAAGAAAATTCCACTGAAATGAATATAAAAGGGAAATAAAACAACAAACAAAAACACAGGTTAGGACAAAAAGCATTGCTATAAAATGATATTTGGGACACACATGCTTCAAATTGAAACATGACTGAGAGATGCTAAATAGTGGAAAGAAAAAAAGATACTACCAACGACTGTCAGAAAACAAGACTGTCAGAAGTGTTAACAATGAATAGAAAAGGTATTTTTTTTATTTTTTTTTATTTTTATTCTTAAGTCTCTTCAGACACAACAGTGTCTGATGTACCAAGAGAGATTTTTTGGTCTGTTTTTTTATTTTTGCATTAAGCATGCTAGTTACAAAATAAGGAGAAGGTCCAACATCTAAACAATCAGAGAATTCATGTGATATGTCCAAAGTATTGGCAGAACTTAATCTGAGTGAGTGTAGATCCATAAAATGGAGCAAGATTCATAGAAATGTACTTTAAGTCCAGATGCCAAAGTATGGAGCTTAATTGCTCTCAGTTCCCTGGAAGTCAATAAAGAGAGATAGGCTCCAGAGATTTCCAAAGAATTTTAGTTAGTCTGAATTGCTCTGAAAGGAGCCTAACTCTCCTGACAGATCACAGATGTAAATTAGATACTTCATTTAAATGTCTGAAGTTAAGCATATTGAATCAGGACTTCCCTGTGTCCGTGTTCACAGTAGGGATGTTTTGTTCAGGTAACAAGACTATATCTAGTCCAAATTAAAACTATGTAGCAGTTAGAGGGCATCCAGCAACATAGTCTTCAACCTATTGATCTGCCCTGATTGTGAAAAATTATCACCCATGTAGATGTTAACACGTGTTTGCTGATGCAGCCACTCAACAGAGAAAGTCAGCCTGGACCGAAAGCTGAGTAGGCAGAGTTACACTGTCCCCAGGCTGAGTCATGCAGAGAAAGTTCAGAAAATACTTTTTGTAAAGACCAACATTTCTTGTGCCTGGGTTTGCTAGGAAGAGCAATGAGTGTCAAACATCACAGTCCCCTCAGCTTAACTAAAACATCTGTCCAACACTCTGCTTTGTGGCATGTGGGCTTACCCACTGGCTGACATGCAGGAAAAGCTGGACCAGTGCTGACAATAAGGCTACCCACAGATGTAAATTTTTCACTTAAGTCAACAGTGAAGAATGTTGCTTTTGCTGGTACAGAAGAATGTTAGTCTCTAGCAGCAGCACAGTTGTTTACATCAAAGTGCAGTGGAGCTTTGGTAAAGCAAACAGAAAATGAGCCACGAAGATGGGATCTGGCCTTGGTATTTAGAACAAAATAAAATAGAACAGAACAGAATTTTTCAGTTAGAATGGACCTTCAAAGATCATGTATTCCAACTGCCTGATCACTTCGGGGTTAATAAAAAGTCAAACCATATTAATGAGAGCATTGTCCAAATGTCTCTTGAACACTAACAGGCATGGGACATCAACCACCTTGCTAGGAAGTCTGTTCCAGTGTTTGACCATCCTCACAGTCAAGAAAATTTTCCTAGTGTTAAGACTTAATATCCATTGAGTTTTTTTCTTCTCCATTGAGAAGAGAGACAGAATTAGTAATGAATCAACATCAGCTCCATGCTGGAGGAGTTTTTTTACATGTAAAGATGGATTATGTAAGCATAGGCTGATCACATCATGCCATTCGTGACCTTCACTTAGGAAGGTTCAGTGTCTTAGTTATATTAATTGAGTCTTCCTTTGATGACAGATTCAATTCCAATGAAGAGAGAGGGACTGTATTTGAGTAAAGGTCTAATTAGGCTAGTAGCAACTTCATATTCCCACTGCTGAATGGCCTCTTTGTCAGTTCAGCACAGATGTTTGATTGTATACTGATTTCTTTTTTTATGCACAGCCTCACTGGTTCTTAACAAAACAAAACAAAGAAAAAAAAAAGGTGCAAAAACATTGTTGCATATTTACTCTAAATTTCTGTCAGTTGGTTTTAACCTTTCTAAAAATGTAGCTTACACAAAGTTTTGACTAAAGATTACTTTTTCTGCCTGTAGTCCGTGACTAGAACAGGACATTGTAATCATTCACTGACACTAGGGAGCCCATGGCAAGTTCTGGCAATGCTGGGGAGGAGACAGAAAGCTCTTTGGAGGAAGAAGGATATTAAAAGATGTGAACTTATCTTTCCTTGAATTAATATAGGCTACCATGGGCCATTAGGTGATGTGCACTGGCTGCACGATATACCTCTAGTTCTTTGTTTCTCCTGGCAATTGACACTGTGCTGGCCCCTTTCCCGGACCAAGCTATTCAACTTGAGACAGCTACAAACCACAAAATTGGATCCAATTTGAATTTCCCAAAGCCCAGGACAGGGTTTTAGTCCCACATCTAGCTAGAATGCTACTTCTCATAACAAAATAATTTCTTTCAAAAATGTATCTTATGTTGATGACATGTCTACATATGACATAATTTCAGTGTTTTATTTATTTATTTATCTATTTATTTATTTTCAGTCTAGTCCAGACTCCCAAGAAGAACCGACATACAGCTGCACTAATACTTGCTTCCTTGGACTTTCAATTGGGTTTCGTGTTTAATTTTCTCAGCAGCCTTGGAAACTTCCAGTCATATGATTTTTAAAAGGCTCACCTCTAAGGCAGATTGCCTCTTTTCCCTTCCCCGTCTCTCTAGGAAATCTCCCTTCTACTCTTTCTAGTGTTGATTTCTTAAAAACAAACAAACAAAAAAAAAAAAAAAAAAAAAAACCTGCAGCCCTTTTACATGGGATGTACCATATTTTCCTCCTTGCACACACATGGAATGAAATGGAGGAGGGAGGATATGTTAGTCTCTTCCTAACCCACACATACATTACAGGGAAACTAATTAAGAACCCAGAGAATCATTAAAGGTGTGTTATCAATGTACTTGGGCCAGTATGAACCTAAGGCAACCACCAGCCAATGAAGGAAAGAAGTTATTGAAATTGAATTACTTAAAACAAGTTCCTGGAGGTTTTAGATCAGAACTTCAAAACACTGGCTGGCAATATTTTGTCCTTTTTATTCTGTTCCAGAAAGAAAAACTAGGTGACCTTATTTCAGTTCCTAAAAGTTTTTGCAAGCCACAGCACATTGTGTAAGAAAGCTTTTCCCTGCTCTGTCTGATGACAGCATCTCTTTTCTGAACCTGGGTCTTGTTTGTGCTAGGCTGTGCTATGGATGAATTGCACAGGCAGTTTCCGTCTCTGTCCTTTAAACCATAACTTTTTTAAGAAGTAACCCACAGTATTTTTTTTGGCTGTTTTTTCCAGACTGTCTTGAGATTTCATTTTTGCCAAATTTTGTAATCACAATAAGTAAAATTTTTCACTACATTTATTCGCTCTGTAAGGAAAGCAAGCTCAGGGCCCATTCATTTCTGAAGACTGAACATTATGTAGGATATGTGTTGAAAATCTATGCTGAATTTATGTCTTATGGACAATTTTATAATGCCACCTAAACTTCTGTGCTATATAGTACTGTTCTGTGCTATTCTACAGACCTATTTAGAGACTGTAGCTTATAGTATTTTCTTTACGTTTCTCCATCAAGATATATGCTCCCTGACAAATTTATTGCTTGTTGATCCACGGATCCTCTGAATTCCTGTTTCTTCCACATTCTGCTCCTTTGAGCCCTATCCATCTGTAAGAGAGTGCAGGAAAGAACAGGCTGCACAGCAGTGTTGTCACTGTTGCCATACAAAGCCCTAAGAGAATAAAGCTAATGGAAGATCACTCTTCCCCTTCATCTCATCATCCCAGGGACTGCAGTAACTCTCAAGTTTCCCCTTTCAATTTCCAGAGCCTTAGTTAGATGCTGAGGTTTGATCAGGAGTTGGCATCATGGCTGACGACTCAGGTATGGTCGAGTTGTGAACCTCTTTGAGGGAGCCAGCAAATAAAGATTCTGTGTGACCAACTGAGAAGAAACTACTAGAGGCATTATTCTGAAACACAAGTTGCAAAACTCTAAACAAAAAACTCTAAACTGCAAACAGGGAAACCCTGTGACCAGACACTTAGCATGGTCACCGATGGACAGCTGTCTTTTAAAACCAGGCCAATTCCACTATAGCTCCTCATTTGTTATTCTTCCCATGTTTCCCAAGAGTTCAGGTCAGTCTCACTTATAAGAGTAAATGCTTTTAACTGTGCCTCTGCTCCCACATATTCAGCAAGGAGAGAAGAAGTGTCGTAAAAATTCTCTTGCTGACTAATGACAAGAGTCAGGATGTCCGAACCCTAACAGCCAGTCTAGATTAGGAGCCAGGGTAAGGGATGAATCTGATGAAATCTGCGAATAAGCTACATATTTAACTGCAACTGACTTCAGTGGGAGTCTGATCCAAGGAAGAGCTGCTGGATTTGACCTGAGCAATTTAAATAATGCGAAACAACTTTGTCAGTTTCTTAATTTTCATTTAGACAATCCCTTTAGATTTAACTCAATTTCATTGAAAAGTCTCTTTCTCTATACTGAGAAGCCTGATATTGGGCAAAAGGACTATGAAAAAGCATTTGGGGGACGTCCTGTAGTCAGAATGATCCATGATTGTGATACTGATTAAAAAAAAACTCTAACAGACACTAGAAGAAGTGTCCATTCTTGGATAAACTTGTTAAGACAAGACCTTGAGCCACCTGCTCTTGTAGCTGACCCTGTTTTGAACAGGGGTGTGAACTAGGTGATCTCTAAAGGTCCCTTCCAACCTTCATTTTCTTTCAGTTCTATGAATCTAGTGTTACAAGAAGACTCTAGTACACTATTAGGCATTCTTTATATGCTATTCATGAATTTCAAATGATGATTACATCACCTCAGCTCCCGTTCCAGGTTTCAGTACTTGTGTGACTTCATCGGTTTCTGGAGAATCAATAAATGAGTGAGACAGTAAAGGGTACATGATACACCTGCTCAGACTTCACTAAGATGAAAGAATAGACCAAGTATATATGATAGTAAATACCTGTTTCACATAAACAGTTTGGAATTTAACTAACATGGTCACATGGTTTAAAGCATATGGTTACATTTAAAGCCTTTCTGATGCCTGCCTGGCTTCAGCTGTTCTGTATACACTTTAGTTGTAACAAGCAGATGAGGCAAGCTAAGGGATCATTTAGTGACTTGACTCAATATCCCTTTCACCAAAAATGAGACGAGCTAAGATAAAAATAATTTTGTTCATACACAGATGATATTATAT
The DNA here is from genome assembly GCF_964211835.1 of Anser anser. Lineage (NCBI taxonomy): Eukaryota > Metazoa > Chordata > Aves > Anseriformes > Anatidae > Anser > Anser anser. Next base: position 63,191,598 of record NC_139720.1, read on the forward strand.
CTTCTTACCCTAAGACAGCCCTAAGTGTCCTGATCTTATAAGTGTTTATTAACATTTATATATGTGTAGTTCTCCATTTTCCATTGCAATGTCAATATGCTGGATGCTTGGTCTACAGGATTAAAGACGGGGCAGTTGTGAGTTCTGTGACTAATGAGAGTGTCAAAACTGTTTATGTGACTTCAGGCTGAACTCGCTAAGTTATTTAGACATCTAAACATGGAGAGGAAGACCAAAGGGAGTTTTTGAGAGCCCCTCTTCTGACTGGGTGCAAGTATCCAGATTTTTAAAGGTCCAAATCTGTGAGAGGATGTTCATATATAAAGTGAAATTTAGGTGCCTTGTTCCAAAATTTATGTCCTGATCATCTGCTACTTGTTTGAAGAAGCTCATATATAGTGTCCTGACAAGTAGGTGTTAAGGTACATACTGAAGAATATGTTTTGTCTGTTCTTTCTGTTGAAGCAGTGATTTTGTTTGGAAAAACTGAACTATCCCAGGCCTAAAGAAAGATAGCAAACTTGTATTCCCTCATTGAGTGAAAGATAAGACAAACAAATACACTGAGGAAAAAAATGAATTTATTTCCTGAAAGTGTGAGTGCTGAGTCCTTTTGATTATTTTACAAAGGAATAACCACCTCGTCAAATGTGCCTTAGGACTAGTGTGAAAGTATAAGCAGTCAGCTAGAAGGGTCAAGGCTCTAGTTCCTAACCCCAGGATTACTTTCGCTCCTGTTAAAAGATTAAAATAATGCTGCCTACCTCTTGACTTTTAGCTGGGCTATCCAAGGCAAGCCTTGTCTGCCTGTGAGAGGGAAAGGTCACCTGCTGTTGAGCCTTTTGTGTCACTGGACAGCTGTTGGGCCTCAGGCACAATGGGGCTTTGCACCCAGGCCCTGAATAACTATCCAGAGCATAGGCAGTAAGCCTGAATCTTCCCAGAAGCGTTGCTCTTTGACACGACTGCAATAAATCAGCAGTCCTCCCTTTGGGGATTTGTTTACGAAAATGTTACGAAGAGTATTTTTACTGGTTTTATATTTAGTTATTTATTGGTATTATATTTAGCTCCTGAGGGGATGAAGTTGTTTATTTTCTCACAGCTTAGTGGCACTGAGAAAAACACCATTTTTGAAAAACTTATTAAAAGTTATTTCATATCTTTCTGTTTGTGTTTATATCAATATTTACTGTACCAGTTAATAAACACGTTTTCTTAATGTTAGAGGCTCTTTTTTACTGTTGCTTTTTAAGCTGCTGCCAGGTTAGCAATCCACCTTTAACATCCAGTCCCTATTATCCTGATCTCAGTTACCACAGAGAATAAGAAGCCCCTGCCACAGAGATCTCAGGTCCTTTGCATTATTCACAAACTTATGTGGAGTTGGTAAAGACCAGATGCAACAGGGAAGGGAGGTTTTTTGTTTTGGTTGTTGTTGTTTTTTGTTGTTCTTGTTCTTGTTGTTTTGTTTGGTTTTGTTTTATTTGCGTAAGTTGTTGGTGAGCTGCTACGAAGGAAGGAGCAAGGGCCTATTATCAGCAAACATCCACGAGGTAGGTTGCTGAGAAATGCATATGGTTTTTCTTTGATTATTTTTAAGAGGAAGCAGATGTAAAGTTCAAATGTTAATTTCCAGTCTAATGTGTGCCTGGAAGAGAGATAGCAGTCTGCTGGCCTACTTTATTGCTCTGCTAGATGAAACCTTACTCTTGCTCCTTTTCCTGAGAGAAGCAAGGAGAGCTGTGCTATGCATAGCTAGGCAGGACAGGGCATATAGCAGAAGTAACTAGTAAGTAACTGGTAAGTAACACTACTGCTTGAGGAGAAGGGTGACCTGAGTTCTCCTGTTCTGTTGCAGTTTTGACCAATATTCATAAGCTGCAGACAGGAGGGATGCTTTTGCAATCATGTGAAAACCCAACAGTTTAAATACAATCACATCGTTTCAGGATTTAAAGAGGTTAGTGCAATATAACGTGGTCACTGGGCTGGCTAACTGGCCTTCCCAGCTCACCCTTCTTAGCCTTCCCTTCACTTAAATGACCATGTGGGGAGGGGAGGCATCATGATTTTCTCTATCAGCTGCAGTTATCTCACCAGGTCCAACAAAAGGTGAGGTAATTCATTTCTCTTCCATCCAAGAGCATTGAGAGATTTTCTATAGACAAATGTCTTCCCCAAACCATTTTTTTAATGAATCCCTTAAAACTAGTTGGTCTATATGCTTAGTTGATACCCAAGGACTTTCTGTTTCCTGCTTTTTGGAGAACTCAGGTCCTTCAGGCTAATTCTGTCTCAAAGCAGACCACTGCAAATCTTGAGTACTCCTCACCCTCTTTCAACAAAACCTCTCAGCTGCACGGCCTCTTTGATGGCTGACTTCGGTACTGGCAGAGCAGATGGTGTGGTACCTCAAAACAGGCTATTATCCAGAAACTATTTCCAGTCCCACCTTTTCCCCAAGTTGCTGACAGAGAACTTTTCTATAGCATTCAATTTTTCCAGTTTATGTCTTTCTAATCCTCCATTAAGACAGAACAGTGTGTTCACACATTGGTTTAATAATCCTTTATAACTGTATTGACCAAAGCTGATGCACAGTATTATTAATTATCACACTCAGGCTATTCTGTAATGACATCATGTCTATTATGGTAAAAACAGATATATTTGCTTTTCTAAATAGATCACATTGGTCCTTTGACTTAAGTATTGTCCTGTCTAGTAGGTGGCTCTGCTTAGGGAAGAACTTCTGTCACTCATACTATTCAAGAAGCTATTCTTTTTTGAAACATCAAGAAATTTTTGTGTGTGAAGCAAAGAAGTACTCCTTTCTGGATGTGAAAATATGTGTTCAGTTTCATTTACTATTCTATGAAAAAAAATAAATAAAACTAATCTCACAAGAGTCTCTCTGTTCTCCATCTGTCCCTTCAAAATACATGTACACACTATTCCTTTGTATCTTTTTAAATGATGCAGCTATGGGATATGATTTCTGGACTAATTGGTTTAGCCAAAATAAATGATTTTATTATATTCTTGTTCAAATGTCATTCTAGTATTTTGTTTTCCAGATACTGGGCTTTTCAGAGTCTATTTGATCTGTAGCAGGTAGAATCAGTGTTCTGCAGTTAGCTCCCATGAATTCAGTTAGTTTGAGTTAGTGACCTTTCAGCAAAATACAGCAATTTTTATTAACTGTACTTTGATTAGAAGACTGACTGGCTTCACTACTTTTTGAACATTTGCAATTTCATCTTAATTACCAGCATGTGTTTCAGTATAACTTGAATGTCAGCCTACGTCCTCAGGCAGGTGAGAAAGACCTGGGAAAAAGCCTCTCTGAGCCCAGGTCTCCAACTGAGGCTCAGTGCAAATTAATATTACAACAAAGACAAGCTCTCCAAGCTCTCCATAAGACACCAGTGCAATGAAGCTTGTCCAGCCCATTAATTTCAGTGCATTTGTCTGTCAGGCAACAAGGCACTGATTATAGACTAATAAATAAATACTAAATGACTAAATAATTTCATATATAGCAATATATGCACATATACCAATATAATAATAATCTATAGAACTATTACTATAGTGAATTATTTCTATATGTATAAAATAAGTCACTAAGTACAACAGAGTAACAACAGAGATCAGGCTTCCATTCTTGCATACACAGAATGAAGGTGTTAAATCTAGTTTCTTGTAAAAGGCTCATGTTTAAATTCCCAGCGTAAAAGTCAAAAAGTTATTGCAGAATAGTAATGTGTGTATGTGTGTATGATTATTAAAACCAAGACCCTATAAAGAACATTGCTATCTGAAGCCTTGTGCTTCCTGAATTTTCAGTGCTGCTTGAAGAGAAGCAACATGTAAACATTTTGATAGTGACTTCAGGATGACAAGAAGGGGAGTCCTATGTTATTATTGCAGCATAGCTTACAGATGTATAACACCACATAACAGATGTTTTCTCTCTTTTCATTGTTTCACTTATCAAAACATGATTTTTATGAGAATTTGGTAATGTTGTCATTGACCTTTTATCCTGAAAACATTTTCTACAACATCCACCATCATTATTCCTTTCATTGGCACATATGTATAAGGAAATATAAGTCTTTAACTTAAGCTCTTTATATACTGATCTTTTTTTTTTTTCCTGTTATTTTTTGACTTAAGAAAAGACACTTTAAAATGATCAGTAAACAAAGCATGTGAAATATGTCACCAGGAAGCAGAAACAGTCCTGGAATGCAGAGTTTTAAAAGAGGAAGAAAAGGAGAAATATTTTACAACCCAAATCCCCCACCCCCGAAAACAAAACAAAAGAAAAGATACCAACAGAAAACAGCAACAAAAGATCAGGTGTTTTGTTTTGAATCACAGGTTTTCATTCTACTGAATCAACCAGGAAAACAATAGGCCTAGGACAAGGGTAGCTGCTTTCTGTTAGATGACAGAACGGAGGAAGAACTGAAGATGTCACCATACCAGTGAAAGAAAAATAGCCATTTCCTTGTCAAATTTTGGGTTTATTTTCCATACTGTATCTGTGTTTTGTTCTAAACTTGTTGTGGAGTTTGTGTCAGAGAAGGTTTCCCAATAAAATGCTTCTTTAAGACAGCATTGTCTAGGGGCTCGAATCACTTGAAAAAGCAATAAAATGGTTTTCAACAAATGGCTTACAGGCTAAAACAACAGCAGCTTTGAGAATAAAATTATATACGAGGCTTAAGCTGATCTAATGATTTCCTACCACTGAAAGGGAAATGTCTCTCTTCCCAGCCTCTTAAGCTGCAGCCTTTGGGCTCAGCTGCACACTCTCAGTGTTGCACCAGAGGGTTTGGCATGCCTGTTGGTGACTCAAGGGACCAGAGGTCTCATTTGGCTAAGCAAAGGGTCAAATGGGCACCAGAAGTGACAGAAGAAAGAGCAAGGTCATTCAGTTGGAAGCAGTCATCACAGGAGAGAGAGACAGTCCTCCCCTCATTTCAGTCTGGAGTGAGCTGTTGGATTGACACAGTTATTCATACTGTCTAACTTAATCTCAGTGTTATGATGTAGGAAATACTCAACTCCATTGTTATTCAGGTGCAAACAAACAAACCCTCTTATTTAAAAAGAAATAAATGACTTTCATCCCAGGCTATGAGCTGTGGCAGTGATAGGAAGGTTTTCTTTTTGCTTCTGCATTTATGGTGTTGTTTTTACATCACTGTAAGAGAAATATTAGGCTATCAACATGACAGTATGTGGCAGGCAACAAAAATAAGCTTGGAACACGGAAGGACTATGGGGAGTAAAAAGACCACACACAAAACCTTTTTTATATCCCAGATATCTGTCCAGTTCTGTTATATCAAGAGACACTCCTCGAGAGGGTACATATTTAATGCTTTGCCATATTCTACTCCTATTAAAGTCTATGAGTTCTGAAAATGTTCTTCCCCTGCTCTGTGTTCAACATTTATTTCTATCACTAAAAGACAGCCATCCTTGACATGGAACACTAAGGCCATTTTGTGCGGTAAAAAAAGCACCTGTTTAGTGGCTGGAAGGGATCGTAAAGGTTTGCTCTCATACAACAGTCCTACACAGTGGAGTTAGACTAGTAATGATTGTAATTAAAAATTACTGATTTACACTGTGCAATATGATTAAAAATGTTTATATTTACTATAGGTCCTGTGAGTGCTGTTGTGCATTGTCATGAGGTTGGTGGTTTTAAATATCTCATGAGATTTCCTGTCTTTGTGGTTGTTTCCCATGTTTCAGAAAGCACTGGAATTTTCTTAGTGACATACTGCAAAAAATCAGCTGTCCAAGGTGTATCTTGACAAAAGATACACATAAATATTTCTATGCAGTTAATATCTACCTAGGAAATGTAGCTTTTTGTTCTCTGTGCTCATGTGTTTACTCCGTAATACAAAAATATTTACCAGCAAAAGACTCATGCCTTGAAACTGGACACGGTCTAGATGCAGCTCCACTGGTGTTGTGAATGGAATAATCACTTCCTTCTTCTTGCTAGTTACTCTTCTGCTAATGCAGACCAATAAACAGTTCAGTATGTTTCTCGTGTTTTTTTTAAAAACCTTATGAATTGGAGCTTTCATATTTGTCTTGAAGGTTGATATTTCAGACTTCTTTATACTACCATGAAAACTGCAGAAATGGTGTGGATTGGTTTTGTTTTGTTTTCATATAAAGGAGAGCCAGGTTCTCTGGAGAACATTAGACCCTTGCAGCTCATGGATTAGAGGAAAACATCAAACATCTCAGCTATAACTACGGAATTTGGTACCACGAAACTTCTGCTACTGTAGGCCTTGTAAAAGGAAAAACAAAAAAGCACCTTGGAAGGAAAATGAAGTTACATACATGGTTTGAAAGGCAGCATTCAGACACTGGGGATGCCATTCAAACCAAAGCTGTTTCCACACATGGGGAACTGTGTATAGATCCTGACACAACCCCACTCTTGCAGGGAAACCAAAGAACATAACAAGTCCTTAACTGTTAAAATTTCTTTTTACCCATTCTTCGGCCCACAAGTAATGTTTCCTTTACCAGGAACTGAATCAAAATGCCAGTACTCACCAGGAAGAATGAACTAGCAAATGGAAAGCATAACATGAGGTTTGGTCTTCAGCCCAGAATAACAAAAGCTCTTCTCATCAATACGACATCCCCTTTTCCTAGCTCAAAATGGAATTGCCTCATTTTTTTACACAAACCCATTTACAGTTCCTTTCAAAGCATTTCAGAGCCTCTAAGACAGTAACAATGTATTTTTACAGTGACTGTTATGATGTAGATCAATACTGGAGTGTCTGTTCAGCTAAGACATAAAAGGATTAACCCTTTTTCTCCTCCTACCTGACAATATGTCACCTTTTACCATGCCCCAGCATACTTGCAAATCTTCATGCTGATGTGATTTTCCACAGTACTCACAGATCTGCAATGATTCTATGATTCTGCAATCTACATTATGGCTCATTCAGTCTGTGTTGCTGAGGGGTTTCAAGATAATGATATAATAAAGGCAGCACCATGTATCTGAAGTTGTTTATTTGGTCCCAGTATAGTGCCTTGATCACCACAAAATCACCCTCCTTCCCCCAACTTAACATGTACCCTCAGTACAATTTATCTGTTATAAATGTACACCTTGTTTACTGAGAACAGATTGCTGCAAAGTTTCCTTAGTACATTTTTTGGCTTTCAGTTAAAATTTTTCTTCTTGCAAAACAAAAGCTAAATTACTGTAGACATCCCAGTACACCAGAAAAGCATGACAAATTATCTTCCTCCTGAAATGGGGTTAGTAATTACAGTGCAACAAATAAAAAGAAGATACAGACATCTTTGTGTGTATGCTAGCCAATTATAAATGCAGTTAATAAACTGGAGAGATTAAACATAAGGTGTTTACAAGTGTGTATGTGGAAGGGAGAAAAATACAAATGAAGCATCCATCCATGCCCTTGGTACTTGCTGTCATTTCTGTATTGAATCATTTCTATTTCTAACTTGACTGTATTTGGTCAGTGATCAAAGGGAACATTGAAACACTCCACAACTAAATTACCCCCCAAATCAACATGAATTCAGCCTTTGCTCACCTACTGGAGCTTGTGATTAAGACAAAATGCTGTAATAACAGCTGCCTGAAACAGCCCTTGGAGTCTTCATTTAGACTTCCATTTTCTAGGAAACCTTGTGAGTCTTAGGTTAAAAGCAATAGACAGAAGTGGGAATGCTCTTCAAGTATGTGATTGTTTATAATTTTATTCTTTGCTGTGTGGCTTTAAATTAAATGTGATCTTAATAACGAGATGTAATTTTTATAAGGTGAATTAATCTCAGCTGCCCTGTCTGAAAGGACAGTTGTGATGGGTAAGGCCCATTTTGCTTTGCATACCCATAAAAACAGTGCAACGCTGATGTCAAATATTATTCATATAAAGTGGCAGAGACAAATGCAGAGTATAAATTCTTTTGAACTCAGCAGGTTTTGTACTACTGGGCTTATCCATTCACTCTACTGCTGTGAAAGGTATTTTACCTGTGCCTGTTTACTCATATGATTGTGAGTCTTGGTATCCTCTCTGTAGTTCATTTTAAATTAACACCCATAGGACTATGCAAATTCCACTTAAGCAGTGATTTGCCTTGTTTTTAGAAAGCCTTTTTTGTAGTGACATCTGGCCTGTATGAGCTCAGATTTGGCCAGAGATGTTCTGGTAGATGATATGTTACTGTTATCTTTAGAGCTACTTCATTTTGGCAAGGACTTCTGGTTAGCTGGAGGATGTACAGGGCTGTAATGATGAGGACAGTTAATTTTGGAACAAACTTGGAAGAGACATGATAAATTCACCATAAATTTGCATAAATTAACCAAGATGGGACAGTTTTCCAAGGGTGTAAGTCAACCACATATCAATGGAGCAAACATAAGAAAATTCCTGGATCCAAATCTGTGACTGGTGCTTTGCCATAACTTTGTTTTAATGACTTTCTCGTTTTCTTTCAAAGTTTTAATAGAATGATTAAATTCCAAACACAAAGGTGACCATCATGGTACTTTCATTTCTGATCTCCATCCAAAGATGTCTTCTCTGTCCACTCAGCAATTTGTCAGCATCTGTGGAGAGGTATAGGGAGCAGTGGGGATTACAGCAGTAATGTCATGTGCTTTGTTTGGAGGGCTTGCAAACTGGCATTTGATACATCTCTCTGTATGTGGAACATCTAATTTTTCCTTGGTTATGCAGCTGTGTGGAGGATGTCCTAGAATATTTAGCATTACAGCAGGGAGTAAGTTTGATTTGACTGCAAAGCATCATAAGTCACATGGAAATGAAATATGAGTCAAATAAAAACAGGAATATTTGAATATTATTTAAATTCAGTTTTCCTTATAATTACTTGCTTTTTAGATAGTTTTTAGATAATGTTTATAATTTTATTTCAGAAAACATTAAAGTTTTAAAAGCCTTAAAAAAACTCATCTGTAACCAAATCCACACTCCCCCCCCCCCCCCCTTTTGTCTCAGCACAAGGAATGTAGCATAACTAATTGTTTCTTTTAACTGTTTATAAAATAAGTCATATGAATTAGAAGTTTAGGGGAAGAGTATTTTTTTTTGGTCCAGAAGTTGAGAATACAGATCAGGTTTCATGACTGAGAAAATATTTCAGAATAGGTCATTGCACATTTCAATTATGGTGTTTATTAGAAATATGTTTTTAAAAGTTTGTAAATGTTTTCAAATGTTTTTAATGTTTTCAAAAAGTATACTTACGGTGGTGTCCAAAATGATAATTCAAGTAGCTTTTCTTTCTTTTCTTTCTTTTTTCTTTCATCGCGACTTCAAACTGATGACTTGAAGATTACTTGAATTTTAAAATAGGAGGAACAGAACTTGTTTCTTTATTTCATGAAAAAAAAAAGCTATAAAAAATCTTCATACAAAAACTGAAATACATTTTAAGTTAGTTCCAAAGCCTAGCACCATCAGAAGGTAGGAAACACAATATTTAAATGAAATAACCTCAACTCTGTTTGTACTTAAATATGAGTTCCAGCCTCTTCAATTTAGTCAGACTTTGAAATTTCTGAAAACTACAAGGGGACAAAATGTTCATCATTGTATTTCTCCATTTTTGGTAAGTGGAAAGTGGATCCCTTTCTGGCAGGGCAGACTTTGTTAACCAGATCTACAGCCTCCAGGACTCCAGTCCTGGGCTTGGTTGGTGGGCAAGGAGCAGCCGCAGCCCCACAGATGCCAAGCAGCCCCCAGGCCAAGCCTGGAGGTCCACCTACCATGGGTGATGTTCAAGATCATGCCCCATACCATCCCCTGGACACAGGCAGCACAAGCCCTAAGAGGGAGAGAAAGAGGTTGGAAAGGCTGGGGGCTCCCCTGTGAGGTTTCCTCTTCCTCCAGTGTCAGAGAAGCCTCCAAATACCATCCTGACCTTAGCTGAAACCATGCCTATATGCTAGCTCTGCTGTCCGTACTGCTGAGGTGTACCTCCCTCAGCACCTAATCTGCGTGGAGGCAGATGGCTTTCCAGGTGAGAAAAAGGCTTTCCACTTTAGTTCTGGTCCTACAGGCAGGATGGGTACACAAGACTCAGGTCTCTACTGACCAAGCTCAGACCTGAAATTTTAGAAAGAGCTACCGAAGGTGGTACTGAGCAGCACCAGCATTTCACACTTTTTTGGTAGAAGCTATCCATCCCAGTGAGACATTCAGGAAATATTTTTCCAGTGCAGTGCATGCTCACTTGAGTTACCTTGAAACATAATATTTTCTTTCTACCACACAATTTGAGATTTGCTTTTACAAATTCTTCATAGTTTACAATTACTATTTTATTTCTTAACCTTTTCCAGTGGTTCTTCAAATATTGATATGTAGTCAGCAAATACTTTCTTTCTTCTGATTATGTGTAGCCCTCACATATTTAAAGATATTTTTAGAAGGACTTTCACCCTGTAGGCAGAATTTTAGTCTTGCAATCAGTCATACACTGAAATTTTTTATTTCTGGAAACAGGAATTCTTTGTCTCCAATTGTGGGCCAAGATATTTCAAGTTCAAAAATAGACATATATACGCATATATATATATATATATGTACACATATATAAAACAGCTGGCTTAAAAATAGGCATTTCAAATGTATTGCAGAGGTGTTTTCTTTGTCATCTCTTTTAAGCACATTTCATAACTACCTAAACAGAAATAGCTCCAGGCCTAGGCTAATGGTTATAAGGCTCTAAAGAATATGACATTAATTTTCTTAAGACAATTTAAACCAAATGCAATTCATATCAAACAACAATATACCTTCCTAGCTGGCACAAACACTAAACATCGATGGTCTCATTTTCTCACCACAAACTGGTAATTAAAAATAAATAAATAAATAAATAAATGATATGCAATGCCCTCTTGTAAGAACAAACAGTTCATTTAAATAGGATTCATAGCTTTCATGACAAGTTTGAGATTTTGAAGATTTAATTTCTCTATGGGAAGAAGTGCGCTTCTTTTTTTGCCCAAATGCAACGTTCCTCATTTGTAAAAGGGGCCTTTCAAACCACAGTGGGACTTCTACCTTGGTCTTGCAGATGACCTGCCATGATGACAGTGGGAACACATGCTGCCTATTCCCTTTCAGGTAATAATGCTGCTGCAAAGCACCACTACACAACTAGCCTTCTGAAGAGCTTCTGTTTCTCCAATACCCTGTCTTCCCTCCCAGCTAGGGGGGGCAAAAACTTACAAAAGCCAAAAACAATACTGCAAGTTGCATATGTACAGCATCACAGCAGTCTGGTGTTGTCAAATGTCTCTTTGACTGTTTCTGTCACTGAAGAATTGCACCTCTCCTTCCACCACTGTATATTTTGTTTCCATTAGCTGAGATGGGCCTTGGGTATGTCCCAGGACACCGAAAATGATGTTTAGTTGATTTTGACTCCTTGGTGAACAATTCTTTGTTTTGTTGTGACAGGAGTGGAAAGTGAACTGTTGGTAAAAGGGCTGTGGATGTCCATCCACACACATAGGTTGATGTGTCAGTGAGGGAGAGAGGCTGACACCCTAAACCCAAGCAGAGTGCAGGCTTATGACCGCAGCCTTAGAAAACCTCTAATCCAGGTCAGAGGTTGCTCCGGATAGAAGTCTGCTTTAACTGTTCAGAGAAGACTCAGGCTAAGACAGCCACAAGATATATAAAACATATTTTTTCCTTTCCCTGTCACAATGGTGAAAACTAATTTTAAAAGTATGTGCTCATTATAAGCCTGACCAAGAGCCCACTGGGCGTCTTCCTAATGGCTTCAATAATCTCGGGTGGGGCCTTGGATATTTCGGTCACCTTTTTTTGCCAATGGGGTCAGCTGCTTCCTCTGTGGTGATGTGTGTGCATGTGGGAGTGGGAGATGGCAGCAGAAAGGCGTAGGCACATATGTCTTCACTGTCTATCCTGGAATTCAGTAACGCTTTAGCAGCCTATTAGGCAAGCCACAGGGAACCACAGGGAACAGGCACTTGCAGATATTCTAATTGGGAGTAAACTATGGAGAGATTTTGGATGAGGAAAGAGGCAGAGTAAACAACCCAGGCAAACAGTTCAAAGCCACAAACCTGGCATCCAACATCTGCCTTCCAAGCCTGCTCTGCTCCTGTCATTCACCCTGTCCTGGGGGCTGATGCTAGGAGGAAACATGACACTGGTCCCTCGAAGGGGAGACTGTGGGATACAGAGGTAGAGAAGGAAAGAACAGAAAGCAGAGCAACTGTAGATGCTGGAGAGAATTTAAATCCTTCCTGCTTTGTGGCTTCCTGTGGACCAACAGCATCTGAATGTTGTATCTCCTTTCTGGAAGCCAAACACCAAACATAAAGCTCCTTTCCATTCAGCTATCCATAAAGACCTAACAGGTCTATTGCAAATATTATTCTGTGGTTAAAATGGGACTCCTGTTCTGTGTAAGGGCCCCTTGCCTATGAGAGTGTTTCAGGACCAAGCCCTACTTTACTAGGAGAAAATTAGAATAACGTCAGAGCTATTATCTCCCTGGGACACATGCTTGAACCCATTTATCTGCAAAGTTTCTTTCTGCTTTCCAACTAAAAGCAGCAGGAGATGTACATCCCCGGAGGGAGGGAGTGGAGGGAATGAGAGAGGTTATTGTCACAGAGGCAGTAACCTGCAAAATCTGCAAAGCTGCCTTCATCTTTTCCCTTTTCTGTCCAATGTTTCAGCAACTTAGCTCAGCTGTTGGTGTTTTCCATTAGGCTTACTGTCAAAATAAAAATAAAAAGAGAAGATAGTGGCTGAAAGGGAGAGAGAGAGGGAGAAAAGAAGAGATCAACCATCTTTAATTTATAATTTCAAAAAGGATTATGTTAAATTCCCTTTTTTATGCTTTCCCAGTTTGCTAAAGTTTACATTTAATCTCACTTTAATACTTACTAATATCTGCTTTAGCATAATTTTTCTCCTACCCTCATTCTCCCATTTTGACTAAAATGTGGCATAAACACTAGGTCCAGCTCTTAAAGATACACAACCGTATTTTGCTTTCCCCTCAGCTACGCTGACAACTGCCAGTGTTATGTCAGCAGACAGTGGGACCTTCTAGAAGAGAAATGTATACCCTCCACACATCTGGTCCTGTTGTTATACTTTAATGATCAAGATGTTATGCAAGTTACAAGAACAGGTTACCCAATAAAGAGCTTACTAGTGATACAGAAGGTATGTTCAGAGATTACTTTGGCATAGCAGTTGTCTCAGGAGGGACTGTGTTTGGACATATTTTCCTACTCTTTTTTCAGTGCTGTTTGGTTTCTGAACCACCTTCAAGCACACTCTATGCACAACTCTGTGGTTTTCACCTGTGCTCAGATGGAGTTTGTCCCACATGCTTTCAGCATCCAGCCACCCCTGCACCCCTTCATTAGCACAAAGCAGGAGATCTCTCCTGGGGAGAACCAGCTCCAGGCCAATGAGGCCAAGGAGTTCACAGCTGCACCAGCCTGACCAGTTGTTAATCGCACTCTGTTACTTGTACCTGCTCTCTGCAGCCTGTAGGTATGAAGCATCTGACTTCCCTGCACCCTGGGTAGCCATACCACTGCACCCTCTCTATGCTGAGCACTTCCAGGCAGATCCATGTTATTAGAGAGATAAATTCTGCTTGATGGAATCTGATATCTGAAGCCTGACGTAAAGACAGGGTGTTCACACAGCTGTGTGAACACAGACATATGAAAGACAGAGACAGATATGCATCTTGTTTTACATTAGGCATTTGCATATTTCTCCAAAAAGGATATTCATAAAACCTGTATCTGTAGATAAAAACCTACCACTGCTTTCTGTGGAGCCTGACATAATGATTTGGCTCCAAGGGAAGCCAAACTGGAAGCGTTTCTTCAACCGCTTGCATAATTTTTCTGAGCTCTGTGAGCTCAACTAACAGAAGTACTAAATCCAAGCCATCTTTGGTTTGGATTTTAGTACCCAAACCATATTTAATGGTTTCTATTAAGCCTAGTTCTGCTCATCAGATCTCCTGTTACAGGGGCACAATTAATGGTGAGTGAAAACTAGGCTTCCTTCCCTGAAAAAGTTTTATCTAATATCAGAAATACTTTATCTCTGTTAAGAAAAATCCAACACTTTTTAGAGAAAGAGAGAGGTGCTACCTCAATCCTCTTCTTTTGTGAAAGGGGTTTCAGTTTTTTGTAATTAGTCAGTAAAACGAGTTAGAAAGGCATTACTCAGGGTTATAACATGAGAGGTAGAGGAGCCCAGTTTGGCTTCCTGCCTCAATTAATATTAGTTTACGTTAAGAAAATTGACTGCTTACAACAGAGGCACCTGAAGACTTCTCTCTGCATGTAGTCAATAGACAGATAAGGCTCTTGTCTCAAATGTGGGAGTAACAAGGACTTGAATCCAGGTCTTCCATATCTTGTAACTATGCACTGGAAGATTTCATTCATTCACTGAGGGCTGGATGCCCTATCAGATTTCCCCAGAAATTCCCATTTGGGGCTTAGAAATATTTCCTCACAGAATTTGTACACACATTTTCCATACCTTGGAAAATTTCAGTTTCTTTTAATTGATGTTTTCCAAGAAGAAGTATCCTCATCATACAGTTCCCTACTACATTTAAGCTACCTGAGTTTTATTGATTTTCCTGTTTACAAAAGAGAGACAACAGTTTCTCCCTCTACCTTTGCAGTATGTCTGTCATTGCCTATAAACACTTTTCTTTGTTTTAGCCACAGGTGATGTACAAGAAATTGGTCAATGTGACCTCAACCACCATTTTGTAGTACACAACATTGTGTAATACAGAAGCAGCTGGGAACAAGGGTAGTGGTCCAAGCTCCACCAAACTAAAGCAATTTAGCAACAAAGAATTGTCCAGCTTAGAGACAGTAGCTAGATGTCTCCCATGGTTGCCAGTACCACCAGTTCACTGGAGGTTTGGTGAAAGCCTAGAGCTAATGAGACTGTTCTTTTGGTCTCTTGGCACTTGATAGCACAGCCCAGGAGTGAAGGAGCAGTTGATATGGATTTTGAAGGACAACAAATGCAAATATTGCAGAGGTAAGGTCATTGGGGTGCAAGTAATTCCACGCTGCCATGTTCTGCAGGGATGAAACCTGTCTTTCTCATGAGGGGAGCAGTTCTAAGCAGTATACTCACTCTCTCCATATGTGTACACACACATATGCACATAGACTTATATGGGCAGTTCTGGAGGGATTTTTTTTTCTTTCCACTGCATTTGCTCTCAAGCTTTTGTGCCAAGCTGAGGGAGGAGAAAAATGAGAGAACATCAGAAAGAAACTGGTCCACTCCCTTCTTAGCAGTAAGAAAGGTAATTTGGTTTCATTGTCACCAGTGCACTGTGCCATACACAATCAAGAGCTCTTGGCAGATAATAACCATCACGTGCTATTAATTTTGGCAGTTCATGGGTGCTAGGCAGAGGAGAGGCAGCCAGTTCTTGAATGGGTCAGAGAAATACAGCGGGCTGCTGCACCACAAGCTAGATTTTCCCCTGAGGCAACGTCTGACACAATTGGCAGCTCATTTCTCCTGCCTTTGGATGTGAGCTACTGCTGAATGCCTCCCTTGTGCTAGGGCTGGTACTGAGCTAAATGTGGGCCTTGTGCCAATGATTACAGTTCCCATTAACTGGAATATACATTAACTTGAAAGATTGTGGACCTCTCAAGAGAGGGAATGGCCTGTTGTATGCATTCACTCACAGAATCTGTTTTGTTGTTGTTGTTGTTGTTGTTGTTGTTTTGTTTGTTTGTTTGTTTGTTTGTTTGTTTTGGGGGGGAGCAAAGGGGGAGAGGGAAACTGTCATTATTGAAAACAGTTCCATAAAGGCCTGGGGCCAATTTCATCACCATACAGCAGCATTTTAGTCTGTCAAATGCCGTGGCACAGGACAGATGCAGCCTGCTGGGGATGAGCAGATACTCCAACAATAAGCATCTCCTCAAGCCCTGCAGAATAGCCAGAAGCTTGCATCTTCCTCTGCTCCATTGTGTGTGTATATACAAGACCCTGGGAGCCTGATCAGAGAGAGGGATTACAGCTGGGAAGAAAGTCAAGAGAAAGTGCAATGCTTAAAGCACTTGTGAGAGCTTCTTTGAACCCAGGATGCTTGCTATGGTTTATACTCACCTCTGATCCTTTAACCTTCAATGAATCTGCCATCCTGGACAGGTTTTAGCTATAAACATGAGTTGTTAAATCAATGTGCTGTCTCTCCTCCTGAAGCCTATAACACAGTCTTGGGATTTAAGACGCTATTCACTTTATATATCAAGAAAAATCTTGGTCAACGTGGGAAAAAATGTGTCTTGAACTACCTTCCAACACTTCTTGTGTTCAGGGTATTGATTTCTAGTTTGGCCTGTGCAGCCTAGGAGATTTAATTGGTCTTGACCTCCTTTTTATCTCCAGCCTGTGTGTTATTTTCAGTGTTGTCAGTAAAACTGTGTCTCAGCTGTTATCTCTAGAATCAAGTTGCCGTTTCACAAAAGGGACACCAAGTCCCTGGAAAGTCCTGGAGAAATTAGAAGCTAGTATCTGCTGCTATTTTTCTGCCCTCATCATCTTCCAGCACAGAAACAGGTGTCTTGAGCTTTAAGTTCAAGGAGATGGTCGTTTTTTTGCCCCCTTAAGCCTGCTGAACAAATCCATGTGCTAAATATTACAATAAATTACATCATTTGGCAATAAATTGAGATGTGACCTGTTTGAACAAAACAAAGTGAAAATTCCTCTGTCACTCCCTTTTGTCTTTGTGGTTAAATAGGAAGGCATGACATGGAGGATTGATTGGATGCTTAAAGGCCCCAGCAGAAGTAAAGTCCCGCATGTGCTTGGTATGGCACAGACAAAGGACTTACAGCTTAAAGAGGTAAAGAGATGAGGACCAAGTGCAGAATAACCTTTTCTTTTTTTTTCTTTTTTTTTCTTTTTTTTTTTTTTTTCTGCACACAGGGAATCAAGCAGAGAATAGTCAATTATTTACTCAGAGTTTGCGAAAAGGCAAACTGAAGTTTATACCACACAGAAAGAAACAGAAGAGTCCCTGAATTCCTCTTGAAGACTTTTGCCATGGAGTTGCTCTCATATTTAAAAACTTTACTGCTTTAGGGAATGTTTAATTGCTTCCCTGAAAGTCTGACAGATAATCATACTAGCAACATGGAAAAAAAATAACTCTGTGAAGATCTGCATGTGTTCAGTGGATCTGACATGTCAGGCACACATCAGGCTTCCTATTTTTGGGGGATGTTATGATTTCCTGCATCCTCCCTATCTGCAAGTCTGACTTAAGAGGCTTATTTAGGCAACTAGAAACTATGAAAATTTCATTTTGCAGCAGAAATTCAATTGCTCTGTGATTTCTGAATGTAAAAAATCTTTCTGTTGGCAAGAATGCTCATTTTGTAGTGGGGAATGGTTCAGTCTACAGATCAAGGTATCTTAAGTCTAGACCTTGCTTTACAGGTCACCTGCTGCATCTCTCATTGCTTTGCTTACGTGTCTGCTTGAGGAGAAAGGAAGAGCTGGAATACTCTATTTATTTGATCTGGAGGGTCTCACACTGTGACTCTAATCTCACAGTTTTACAATTATTAGCCAGAGTATTAGCCTCTCTCCTTTCCTCAGGATAATTCCTTTCACAGTTTTAATAAACTGACGAATCTAGGGTCATACTTCAAGTAAAATAGAAAATCTGCAGGGCTCTGGTCTGGCTGTTCTTTGTAATGAACTATGGTAATGAGCTTGTATTTATAATTTGGTGTTTCTTTCTGCTCCAGTGATGGCATCAGTTATTCTTGGTTTTATGTTTTCAAGTTCCATTTTTCTTTCTTTCTCTCTTTTTTTTTTTTTACTTTTTTTTTTTTTTACTTTTTTTTTTATTTAACATTTCATGGCCATATTTACTAAAAATACATTCTTCTGCTCTTCTGAGGATTTAATCGTAAAACTCCACATGTGAATGTTCGCTGCTGTCATTATTGACTTTCTAGGCTGAAAGGCAGGAAATTCTCTGCATAGCTGACCTTCCTTTATGGTTTTAGCAGTGACTTGTGACACAAAATTCTTGTCTGCTTCATTTCAGACTTTGTCTTATAGTAGCACAGTTAACAGCAATTTCTGTTGCTTAACTGCAAGTCATGGACTTAATGTTTGCATTGGCTATGTATCATTGGATCATTGGAACTTATAGCAATGGCCAAAATGTTGAGGAAAAAAAAAAAAAGTGTAATTGATGGAATGCTTTAAAAAGTTTAATTTTCCAAAAGGACTATTCTGTGTTACCCACCAAGGACTAGATCCTTATAAGCTGTTGTAAATCGGCATAGATCCTCTAAGATAGGTGGAGCTCTGGTGTTTTTCAACACTCTGTCTAACAATTGTTCAACACAACACAAAAAGAACCCCACAACTGTTTCAACAACTGTTGAAAAACACAACTGTTTTTCAGCAGTTTTCAACAACTGCCCTAGCAGCTACAAGGAAAATTAATTCTGTATTTATAAGGCGCAGCCAGCGAAAGAAGTCAGTCTTCCATCCATGACTTTCCATGACAAGTTCTGTATATCTGTGCTGACTTCTGTATTTCCATGCTGACTCCTGTGTCTCCATGTTCCTTCCTCTCTGGGATGGCTTGAGTACCACCATCCTGACTGATGCTTGAAGAACTGAACAGCAATAACAAAAACAACAAGCAAAAAAACAAAAC
Source organism: Anser anser (assembly GCF_964211835.1). Taxonomy (NCBI): domain Eukaryota; kingdom Metazoa; phylum Chordata; class Aves; order Anseriformes; family Anatidae; genus Anser; species Anser anser. Next base: position 63,210,441 of record NC_139720.1, read on the forward strand.
AGCCAAACAAAAAATTCTTACATGTTCTCTTAACAATTTTGGGTACAAAATTTAAATCCTTAGTTTTCATGTAGTGGCATACACAGTTGACCAAAACAGCCTTACTAGCACGTCAGTTTTATCAAGACAAGATTCAGGGGAGACCCTGGCTCATCATTGCTGTGCTTAACTCTGAGCATGCTTAAAGTTGCTCTGAACTGTATTCACAGCCCCATTTTCAGTTTTTAGGCTATCTGTATAGTGCCTGGGGAGAGAGTCTGATGTCTGAGAATGGTTCACATAATCCAGGCTGAAAAACAGAAACGATCTACGCTAGTCAAGAGGAAATACCAAGCAGAAAGGGACATATTAAATTTTGTATCTCTTTCAAGCTTCAAGCTAGTGGAAGTTATTTGTCTCTGTTCAGGTTCATAAACATGAATTCTCTCCTGACTTTTTGTATCTGAAGCAGGAGAAGGATCTCTTTTCAGTTAATTAGTTAGTGCACATGACTAGGATCCAAGAACCTGTATTCAAATACCATTCAAATACCTCTTCTTCCTGAGGCAACTTGATCTTTCATCCCCCCTATGCGTCAGGTGTCTATAATGTTATCCTGTTAATGGAATGAATGCTATTTCCAAATTAAAAAATGGATATCAGAGTAGGTAGTAAGGCCTGCATCTCCTGTGTGGGTCTATGATCATGGCAAAAGAGTCACCCTCACGTTCTTTCTCTTTGCAAGAATGAATATTTTATTACCTCCTGCCCATGGGAATAGATTCAGCAATGGAGTTGAAAAGCTCCATCCCAGAAGATCCTACAATTTAGGGCTTAGAATCCTCTTCTATGATATGTATTCTCATCTTCCCAGGCAGAGGAAGGCTTTGAACCAGGATACATTATAAAGTGGGAAACTTCTTGAACAGTAAAGTCAAAGAGCAAAAGATGTGGCCCATCTGCTTCCTGATTATGAAGAAAAAAGACTGATATTTGCAGCATGGAATTTGAGAAGGGGCATTTGCAGGCAGATACTTCTGTAAATATTAAGACAAGTCTCAATATTTTTTTTTGAAATATGAAATAATATGTAAGCTGTTCCTTGTTTTCAGGGTAGCTACAGCAATACAAGCATTTAAGAAACTTCACAAAGGAAGCTTAGGCACACAAGCAGTTCAGATATCTGCAAAGCTGCATGAGTAGAATTTAAATTTTTGTTATTTAAATAGCGGTCTAAATTATCAGTTCAGCATCTAAGTGTTCTTGTGAATAAGAACTCACACAGCTACATCAAGGTAACTAGAGAGCTCTGGGGCAGAACAACAACAGTAAGATGCATCAAGGTCCCTTCCAACTCACAACTCCAGAGTAGCACTCTATGGCTATGCAAGGCTGATCCTGGCCTCTTTACCAGTGGCTTGGTGAGATTCTGTCATCCAAACTGTTACTGCAGGAAAAGCATCAGCTGAGGGGACATTCATCACAGATAGTAATATTCATCTGCCCAGTAGTCTGGTTTTGAAAAATATATGTATATATGTCTATATACGTATAATTTTTCCTCCCCTTATGTGCTTCTAATTATGTGGTTACTACTTAGTTTCTTGAGTAAGATTCTTTCTCTTCTTGGTAGATAACATTGGTGCTGCTTTAGCCAGTGTATTAGCATGCTGGATTGGGACCTTATATTTTGGGCAAAAGAATAAAAGGACCAGCACTTAGTTTCTAGACCCATCTCTACCATCAATTCATTCTGTGAGTGAGTCACTTCATGTGTATGTCTCAGTTTATCCATCTCTATTGTGGGAAGGAGACCAATGTCTGTGTCATGCATAGATGTCGTCCCACTGTGCTGGCATACTAACAGGCAGATGTCTCATGGCTGGTTGGGCAGGACAGAAGTCTGGCTGTAAAGCAGAGCTTCTGGTTCAGAAGAAGTTCCTGCCCACACATGCTCATTTTTCAAATTGAGCCAAGAAAAATTTAAAAAATAATAAATAAAAAAATATGTCTGATAGAAGATATGTGAGGAATTCTCTCAGTGACTGAGGTGTCAGGACAGACTGGAACCCTGCCTTGGGTTTGGCAGAAGTTCATCAAAGCTAAAACTGAACTGATGTAATGCGCTGGTATTCTCCAATGAAAAAGAGATTGTTTTTCTTGGAAGACCCAGCAGGCTGCTGATCTTGGATTACCTGGTGACTTCTTTCTCTTTGAATTGTCTTTTTAGTTTATAAATTATTCCATACAACAAGCTACTAAAGATAGCGCATAGGGACACCTCACTTGAAGCATTGGTAACTGCAGATCATCCCCTGGGAAATATGGAGTTTCCACACTCCCAATATGCTGTAGTTGTCCTTCCACCATGACAGTACCTGTGGGAAGGAAGGACAGCTTTGGAGTACCACTACCATCTCTCTGTTTTCACTTTGCATGGACCACAAAATAATAGCTCACTCCTTCCATATTTAGTCTTCACCCACACCCTTCCTTCCTCCCCTATTTCCAGGTTTCTCAAAAAGACTGTGGTGGAGTAGCAGTGCATACGGACACTGAATGACAGCATCAGGATGGAAGAATTGAATGGAAAAGCTGCTCCCTTGGAGTCTAGTCATATTGCTAAGAGTTACATGAATGTTCATTTTTACTCCAAGTAACCTGCCAGAGGCAGTAGTTAGTCACCTCTTTCCTGTGCCTGAAAGGTCTCACAGATACTGGGAGCACTGGAGGAATCACAGCTGCAACACCTAAATGTTTAAGAACCAACAACACATAAATATTTACCTTAACATGACTGTGACAATGTCCAGCACCACACTGCTTTAAAATCTGAATATCGACTAGCCTGAAGACCAGCTCTTTGCTTCCTGGCTTCAGCAGCATGATACCCTCTCCCAGCAGACACATCTTCAAGATGAATTCTTCACCATAAAACTCTTCTGCCTGATACTTCCAAAACAATTTAAGTGTGTTTAATATTTCTAAATAGTGAAGATTTCTACACTGTTTCAGCATTCATTATAGTTGCTGTGTTTCAAGCCTCCAGCAAAGCCAGAAACTGCCTTGAGCTGAAACTGGGCAACCATCTAATAAACTACAGTCACGAGATGAATAGAAGCTATAGAGCTGAAGTTCCTTGTGTGCATGTGAAAGATTTATCTCATGGCTTCATCTGGAGGGCTCTTTAATATGGAGTATATGACTCTCAGTGTGTATGCATCCATATGGGAGAGAAAAACTTCTACAGTTTTAAATGGAGAGAAAGGGACATTTACACTTTTTGAGGAGATGCCACATGGAGAGCATTCTTTATTTTACATAGACTTGTTATATTTACAGCTGCATTTCCTGTAAAACAAACAAACAATCAATCAAACAAACAAACAATACAGATGGACATGTATCATTCATAAAGTCTTAATATCAAATTTGCCCATTTGCCCTATGGTTGTGATACACACAGAGCTGCAGTCTAAAGTGGAATGCCTGAAGATTCCACTAAGTGGAGTCCTGACCCACAGATGGGGAGAACTCATATTTGAGTTCAAATAAGGACAAGGCTCCTAGAGAGGGTCCTGTAGCTGGACTCAGACTAAGGAGAAATAAAAATAATAATAATGAAAAAAATAATAATAATATCGCAGATAATGTAACTTCAGAGCAACTTCTCCAGAGTCTGAAAAAGGAGAGATTTGTAATCATTTCATGCCCTCATGTCCATCTGACCTGTATGCCAGTCTTATCACACATCTCTCCTGTCTCTCCCAGCTGCTGCTTCTCTGTTGCTCCTGCAGTGCTTTCTCTGGAGGCTGGAGGTGGAGTAGAAGATTAGGGAATGAAATTCCTGGGATTCTTCTCCTTTTCCTTTTCTAGACAGTCTATATTAATTGGTGACATCAAATGATCATAGGAATTGTCCTTTTGCTCACAGACAGGAGGCAAAGCCATCCTGCAGGGCTCTTTCAGCAAAATACGGGGGGACAGAGCCAGGCTGAACTCCTTCATCCTCTCCTATAAACAACTTTTCCTTTAGATATAAACAATTACATGATACAGCACCTCAGAACATCTTTTCCACTCCCCATCCTCTATCCAGCACCACTAAAAATGTGTTCCTTAATTACCCCATTGGATTTTGAGTTTTATCATAGTTTTCTTTCATCTCTCAAGGCTGGAATGCACACCCTAAGTGAGGCAGTGATGCTTCTCCCTGGTCTACCTGGCTTTGAAACATCTTGTTCACAGCCTCTGCTGGTATTAAGATCTTCATGCTATGGTAGCCTGACTGATACACTTAAGTTAATGAAGCCGTCTATTCCCACTTTGTTAACTTGCTAGAAGTTTTTCACTAAGGTGGTTTACTAATTTAAAGTGTACTTCCTCACTTTTTTCTTTTTTTTTTTTTTTTTCCTCAACAGTTGGCAGATCATTACCCCCTTACTACTGTGCAGTTTGCACCTTCTTGATGCAAACACATCCTCCCAGAATTGGCCATGCCGATGACTTGATTCAACTTCTCCAGAGAGCACCTGTTCTCACTCCTAGTTTTAGCATTGTATTCAGATCCATCCCTAACACGTTTCGGTAAGAAGAGTATATAATGAGAGAGATAGTTAGCCTCTCTCTGTTTTAATTATACCGTTTGCCATCTTCTTGGCATGCAAAGAGCTGTCTTACATTCATGTGCTGCTCATGTGGGAGTAACCTCAGGCAGTCTGAGCATAGGAAAATCCGTACGTGTAGGAAAAGAAGTGAAGTCGCTTTAGGCAAGGCAACCTTATTTGACCCTCCTCCTTCCTTGCAGCTGGTGTTACTTGAAGCTGGTACAGAGAAGAATAAGGGGACTGAGGCAAAGACCAATGTTTGGCATGAGCAAGGCAGGAGCTGAGCAGGTTTTCTCCTGCCTTCCTGCCAGCGCTCATTAATCCTGAGCCACAGTGCCCTCTTCATTCCAGCTCTTGATCCTTCCCCTTAATTCTGCTATTTATACCTTCTAAGCTGGACTCTGCTCTCATATATGTCAATTTTACACCAGCATAAATACAGTCAGTGGATTTTTTCTGGCTTTCGTTCACCTATAAAAGAGAATTAGACACATTACTTTGAGGCACTGAATGGGGTATATCCTGTCCCTTGATTCTGCTAAGTGCTCTTTATATCCCAGTTTTTCAGCAGCCTATTCTGACACACAGCAATCTGCTGTTATTCCAGTGTTGTGTTCCCACCAAGCACTGCCATGTGCTCCCCAGCCCTGTCCTGAAGTTGCTGTTGGAGCTGCACCACAGACAGTACATACCCACAGCTCCCTCCATGGTGAGTCTCTTCAGGATAATGCTCCCAGTGTCATCTTCCCTGGGGCCAGCATCAGGGAAGAAACATCTGTCAGTAGCCTTTACGTTCAGCATCACCTCTCCACATTCGTCTTGGGTATTATAGATTGTCCCCATAGCACCGTTGAGGAGAGCCAGTTAAGGATTTGGACCTTCTTGTGCTCTGCACTGGCCAAACAGAGGAAAAGGCCAAGACTTGTCTCACAGAACTGAAGTCTAAGTGCAGCATTATATGTTCCTAATAAAGGAGTGATTATATGAATCACAGTAGCAAAATGTTCTTGCAGAGCATATGCTCCACTCCCTGACTTAAGTGTCCAAGTGCAGCTGTACATCATTCCAGAGGAGCTTTCTGCCTTAGATGCAGGTTAATATACAGCCCCCTGTGTTACAGAGAAGTAGCAACAGATCTAGCACTCAAGGGTGTCCTTTAATGAGGTCGCTTGTGGCTGTTTATTGGACAAAAATAAATTCCAACTGGCCCATATAACAAATGAAAATCAACTGCAAAAATGTAATGATATTTATTCACACAGCTGCCAGCAAACTCACATGCACCATGAGTCATTCCAGATGTGGATAAAAACAAAGTCTGTCTGTGAAAGTAAGTTTCCTGATCCCGAGGAGACTTGGTTTGGGAGAGGAGCTGCACACTGACTTCAGCTGCACTCGGAAGATCAGACAGGTTCTCCTTCAAAGGGGGAGGGGGAGAGGAAAAACCATTTATTTATTCCTGAGAAGAAAGGAGGTAGAAAATAAAGAAGCCAATACATAGCTAGACATACGTATTTTAAAGAAAAGGATGCTTTGGAAGACTTTGTTGCTGCTGCTATTCTATTACAGTGCTCATGCCACTGTGACGTACAAATGGAGCAGAGGTAAGATTTAAGCATGAAAAAAACATTTAAGAGAAAACTTTGAGTTTGTAGATTTGGTCTGTAATAATCTTCCATTTTATATATGTGTAATTTGATCCTCACAGATCTGGAATTTCTTTTCTCTTTTAAGTGGGTCAGTTAAATAATTACATAGACAAAAAGAAAAATACACATGCATAAGTGAATAAAGGTTAAATTATTTATATATTCTGTTATAATAAAAAATACAAGATATATCCCAAGAACCAAAATTATGGTTTTTGCTTACTTTCTTCTTTCTCTTTCTCCTTTTTCTCTTGAATTAACAGAAAATACAGGTCATGAAACCTTAAAACAAAAACCTTTGCAGCCACAGGTGGCATGATTTTCTGCTCTACCAGGCAGATATCTGGTAACGGGAAACACAATAAGGCACAGATTGTGCAGGATGCTTGTGACACTGTGCTGGTAGACTAGCACACACAACATATAAAAAGATACCTAGGGTGTTATCAGGCTTCGATGGCCAATGCTACAATACATAGTCATGATATATTTGTATTCAAGTGTGTATATTTGTATTCAAGTGTATTCAAGACAGTAACTTATGAAACAGTTTGGGACTATTAGACTGCATATGAGATGCTTGCTTAAGAGCTAGTGAGGGTGGTCTTTCCCTCCCAAAAAGGATTTTTTGCTTCAGATACTGACATTTACAGATTTTTAAAGGAACTGGAGTCTGTTAAGTCAACCACTCAGGTGCCCTCTCCTACCCTCCAGCCCCAATCTTCCATTTCTTTCTCATTATAATTCCTTTCTAATCTGCTCTTCGGACTTGGTTTGAATTTTTTATGAGAGGCAAAGTCTGAATTCAGTAATGAAGAGATATACAATTCTGTTAAGTCTGTACCGATATTTAATTGTTCCTTACAGTCTTTGGGGCTTGCTGACAGGGCATCGACCCGAGACTCACAGTGTCAGGTTCTTTCCTTGGCTTTTACATCAGCCTCTTCAATGATACTGGATGAGTGATTGTGCCTTCACATACCTCACTTTCTTGTGACTGTACAATAAAGGTAATGGCACCAATTACCTTCATGAAAACCTTAATTCTCTAGATAAGTGTTTGTCTTTCCAGTGAAGACATATAAAAAGGTCATGAAATTAGAAGTAGATTTGCATATCTGAAGCATATATATATATGTAACATATATATATATAACATATATATATATATATATCCTACCTTTTGGAAGAATGAGGACATCCTATTTATGAAGGGGCGGGGGGGAAGGTGGGGGGAGAAGGAGGAAGGTCCATTTCCACAAAATAGTCACTACACAACTTAAGGACGTTCGTTGTTTGCTAAACCACTTACTTCAATTAAAAAACAACAAGACAACCTTCAAAGAAACCCATGCAATTATTAAAATCCAGTTTTAATCACCATGAACATTTAAAGGAAAACATCAGAACTCTGTTCTTCTTTTTGTGAAAGCAGATTATTTTCAAGCTGGAATCTCTACAGCTTGTTTTTTGAGACTTCAGAGGGAAAAGGAGATTCATTCACTGTTGTGATTAGGAGTCTAATACTCACAAATATTATATAGAGAGACCTTCTCAGGAAGAAACCAGACTTCTCCACAGCTGATGGAACTGTGCAGATGCAAATACGTCTTAAGGGCATGACTCCTTCAACAATAGCTGCTTCAGAGTACCTCCACTCCCTTAAAATATCTATGTGTCAGCCTAACCAATCCCATCCTATTCTGCAGTATCAAGGAGGGGAAAAGCACCATCCTAAGTTATGAATTGCTCAGAAACCTCAGAGGAAATTTGACTGAGTACCGAGGCATGACACACCCTTTTGCACACTCATTACCCTTCCCTCCCTCCACAAATGACAAATGACTTTTGTCTGGATTAAACCTCAGTTATTTAAGTCTTGTCCAACTCCCTATCTCTGTTTTGCAATAGAAAAGCAAAGACAGATCAGCATCTGGTGTGATGGAAAAGAAATACAAATCTGCATATCAGCTCCATATTGACTAGTAGTCCAGTTTGTTTACAAAACAGTTGGACAAGTAGTCCTGCTTTTATTACCAGCAGTTTTTGTTTGTTTGTTTGTTTATTTTCCCAGTAGAAATGATCAGTGAAAATTGGATAAAGCAAAGTCTAGCTTTTAATTAATTCATTTTTTTCTTTTCACTGGGGGCATCGGGGCACTTTGGATGTCTACGCCCTGTAACCAAGTATTTAGTCTTTGCTCAAGAACAAAGTCATGTGAGGAAAGACGATTGTGCTTGTGCTTAGTGGTGAGTGGGAACACCAGTCTGCCACCTCCCTGTGCTTTTATGAACATTAGTAAATGGAAAAAAAAAAAAAAAGCATAAACAAATCTTAGGTTGTTTTGTTTGTGTTGGGTGTTTTTGTTTGTTTGCTTGTTTTTTTTGTTGTTGTTGTTTTTCTTTTTTACTCCCTCATTCATTTGCATTAAAAATGATACACAGTCCTCAGCCTGCTGAGATCCAGCTGTGGACATTGGTACAGAAGTTACAGGCATACTTTAGTCACTAGGATAGACATGTTTAGAGTATTAAAGTAAGGATACTAAGTGAGCACAAAATGTTTTGTTTCATCAACACAGATTTCCTCAAGCCTTCTGTAGCCTTATCGGTATGATATTAGGCTCTTGAATTTTATAAACTGCATGTTTAGGGAAAAAATATAATGTTAGGTCTCTAATGAGTTGCTTTCCCTATGGAATGGAAGAGGTGAAGTGATATTAATTTCTGAAAGGCCGAAATAACAATTGCAGTCCTTAAAAGATGTGTTTGTTATAGAGACCAAGCAACAAACCCTGCCCTTTGACAATAAATAAATAAAAACTAACAAACAAAGAAAAAAGACACATACTGCTTGCCACCCAGCTGCTTTCTTCACACTGCTCTGATGAGCATCAGTATGTTGAAGAGCAGAAGTGAGCTTCAGATCTGCATTATAACAATTGCTTATTCCCTGAGGGGAAAACCCAAAGGCAAGTCTTGTTATACATTTCATCTCAGCTGGCAACATTTGCTTTAAGGGCTTCCTAATTCAAATAAACAGCACAAAAACAGTGGCATGCCTGTTATGTGGTTGCTTGGGGAGTGAAGACAGTGTGATTCCTTGCAGTTGTGGCTTCTTGGACAGCGAGAAAGAGATGCAATGGTAAGTGGGGGCTGGAGAAGGAGATACTGGAAGACAGAAAATTGAAAGACACAAAAAAAGAAAACCTGTGTGAGGAAAGGATATATTAGCTATATTAATACTTATGAGGTTTCATGCTTTTGGGAATGGCTATGCTGTGCCCTCCAGACCTTCAGCATTATTACAGTCACATCCAGATTTATCTGATCCACTTTATTTTGTACCTCTAGTGCTCAGTGAAAGTCAAAAGGTTGTTCCATAACACCAGGTGAATACTTCATTCTCCTTAGAGGCTCTCTGAAGAAACAGTTACTTGGAAGAACAGAAGGCCCATCCTCCTTGATTTCCCAACAGTGCAAACCTTTAGTATTTGCTCTAATGTTGTGGCAACTGAGTTTGCGAGTTTGATGGAGCAGCTGATACATGAAAAACTCTTGCAGGCTGCTTCTGCTGCTGGGCTTAGCTGCAGCAGGCTGGTAGCTCTCCAGTGCAAAGAGAGGGGGGACTATGCAGAAGAGAAAGAGAGACTGGCTGATACTAGAAACCCAGCCAGTCATTTTGTAAGGAAGCAGAGTTTAGCATTTTCTATGCTATGTGATCATTTGCTGCATACTAGGTTGCTGGTGATTTTACCACGTGGAAAAAAGATGAAAGCCTTGGAATTAGGGTATGCACAGCATCTCCACACCTTTCAACCTTATTTTCCTCTCTTCCACCTCATCTCTTATTGCACTGTTATGGCCAGGTACTCCCAGGCAACGTCTGGGATTCCACCACTGACAGTACTGCTTGTTCAACACTTTTGGCTTGGATGGTGTGAGCAAAGGGAATGTGGCTTGAACACAGAATGTAATTATGACACAAATGTTCAAACACACATATTCACCTAGCAGACCTCAAGGATACCAAATTATGGTTTTGGCTTCTTTAGGACATGTTGAGGTTTCCAAAGGTCTGGCCCAAGAGCGAAGGCAAATTGCACTAGCATGACTGGGTACAAGAACTTTTTAAAGTGCAACATCTATTTAACTTCCTTTGATTTTCATAAAGTTACTGTTATCCAATTTATAAAATAAGTATTGCACATAAAACACATATTACCCATGCCTGGCTGTGTAAAGTATGCTTCTTCTTATGGATAAAAAAATATTTACCTTTTCTCCGGCTCCTACATGGTCACTTGGAAAATTACCTCAGCTGCCCCGACTTCCCCGCTTGTAGGACCCATTCCACTGACCTTGATCCACTTGATCAATCTGCTGTGGATTTTCTTCCCACCTACCTTGAGTCTATTTCAGCAGCCTGTACCAATTCCTGTGAACACATGTTTATGGGCTGGAATGTCCTGGTTTGGGGGTTCATTTGCCTGATGCAAATCACTACCGCACTAATGATCACAGCTATACCTGTAAAGAGAAGTAGGCACTGTGTGAAAGGGATTGAAATTCAGAAGAATTATTAGCTTTGAAGACAAATAACCCGAAGAAGACAGCTTTTATAACTATGCTTTTATTTCCTCAGTTCCCTTGCAAAGAGTTGTAGAACAGATGAGTGTAAATGCAAAGATCTAAATAATAGATCTTTGAAAAAAAAATCCCACACTGTAATAAGTAGAAAGGAGTCATTTAAAGACTGTTTCCTGCTCTTCAAGAAATTAGAAGTAGACAAAGACAAAAATATGTTTTGAAGCAGGAAAAAAAAAATGGGAATTAATGAATGAAGGAGGCAACTAGGACATCTGCATGGCACAGTGGTGTGCAGAGCAGAGATCACAGACCCAGGGTGGAGGCAGCACAGCACAAGGCGATGAAGGGTCCCTATCTGGAGTCCGACCAAGGTGACAGTCACAATGTGGCATGTCCCCAAGGGAATGAGCTGTGCCTTTCAGCAAGGGTCACCTGTTTGGACCTCGTGCTACAATGATATGGCCATACTGTGTCTGGCTCTGACATGTCTGCCCTACGCTTTGCTGTGCAGCACAGATGTGGTCCTCCTGTTCCACTTAGCAAATCCCTTGGACATCAGCCACAGTGGGAGTCTGAAACTATAAAACAAGGAACTATTGCAGGAAACAGTAGGGAGTAGACTGAAGAAGGGGCTGAAAAGGGATTAATTCTTTGTACCTGTAAAAGCTGCTCAGTGTTGCAAAATATAGCTAGACTACAATAGCCCCTGAATGAATTTAACCTGAGAAGGATAAATATCCAATAGGGTAGGGCTGCAACTGTAATCAAAATCCTTTCTAGCATGTCCTGATTTCCCAAATGCTCCTCTAGAGGTAGTCTTAATTAATTTAAGCTGTATGGAGTATGATCCATGAATCAGGATTCACTGTGGATACCTGACGCTGAAAGACATACAAAGGGTGCTTAAAAAATCAAAGTTTATAATCTCTTCTAGGGCAATGGTGCTAAACTGTGATGATATCAGAGGAAGGATAGATTATAGTTTTTGCATTTTAGTAAGATCACAGGTGGATTTTGTACTCTATAAAATCAGTCATGCTGTTAACAGGGAAGGATCTAAGTGATTCTGAGACTCCTATCACCACAGAAAGCAGCCCAAAAATGGCTAAACCTTACAGCCCATATTGTCATAAATTGGTTGACAGAATCAAGTTAAAAAGGAAAAGAGCTCAATAATTTTAATGAAATCTAGGTAAAAAACATTAGAACATTGAAAAGAGTTATGAAGTAGAGCAGTTTTCAGTATTTGCTACACTAAGTGAGAAGTAGAAGATGAAAGTGACCCAGTAGAATCTTCTCAGTGATCCCAGGTCCATCCCAATACTGAGGACTAGTGAGCCAGTAAAACACATGCTGTTACTTTCATTTTTTAAATTATTTTTTCAGGATTTCTGCATGCCCCACATGTATTCGCATAGGTCACAGATGTAGAACTGCCATGGGATCTGGATCAGTATACACACTCCTTATCTCCCAGCCAAAGGACAGCTCAGAAGAACCTCTTGCCATCCAAATCCCTCCTTACACTTTCAGACTGAAATAGCTCTCTTCATCTTACTTTTACCAACCCAATCGCTGCTCCAAATGCACACTATTAAGCCAATGCTCTCCTCCACAGGCGAAGCAGCTCTGTTATGAATGAAATAACTCATCTACACTTGCAAAGACTGTAGAGCACTCTGTGAGTCCTATCCTGATTATCTTTTACTCCACTGCTCTGGCCAGAGACCCCACTAATACCTGACCTCTTGCAAACAAACATAGGTTAAAAATTTCCCTTCTCCAAAGAACTTTCAGTGTAATTAAGGAGAGTAAGTGTTAACATCCCTTTTCTTTGTGAGGCACAGAGTAATTTAATCATTTGCTCTGGGTTTCTTCAGGATGACTGCATGTGTGTAGTCCTGTATATTGGTTAGTGATGATTATATATTTTTTTTTTTTTCATGTTTCTGAAGCATAAAGTGCTTTTCTTGTTTCCTTGGGTAAATCATTCCAGATTCAGCAGGAAGGTAATGACTTCTCAGGCAGAATGAAATCCTGTCAGAAGCACTGAACAGTACAGTGTCATTGAAGAGAAAGTCAGCAGGTCTTAATGAACATCATCAGGCTGCAAAGGCTCTGATTACTCAGATTGTGACAGGCAAGATGTAAATCACTGAGGTAAAACATGGAACAGTGGAGTAATTAACTCTGCTTGCAAAGCCAGTGCTCAGGTTCAAGGCAGGACAGGACTTGTATGCTGGGCTGCAGTCCTGGAGACTAAAACTGGACTCTGCAAAACCATGCACTCTCCCTCTGCACCCCACTGAAGGGAACATCTGAGATGCAGAGAACCTAGCAGGATGCATGAACCCTGAGTTTTTAGCAAAACAGGGAGCCATCAAGGTATCACAAAAAGGAAGAAAAAATCAAACAGGATGAACTACAAGTAACATTTGTGCGAAGACACACAAAAATATATGTGGTATATCCGCCACAGCATACTCACTCATTGGGAGACATTATACCAGCCTGAGTCTGCATCCCAAGTCATGGGGCTCCCTGGCCTATTCAACATTTTATCCTTCACCAGTAGTTCTCTTTAACCCCCCACCCTCAGGTGCTGCAGACTGCAACCATAACCTGGGTTTTTTTTGCCTTGCTTCTGCTGCTATTGTGGCAAGCAGAGCTCCATACTGGGCTTGAGGCTAAGAAGAATGCAAGGAGGAAGAGAGCAGAGTTAAATAAGCTCCACTATTCCCAGTTTCCACTAACATTCCTTTCCTCTGGTGAAAGCGTATGTGGGGCCTTTCCTGGCTCAGCATGCTGGCTCGGTTTGGCAGCTCCCCAGTTCCCCTGAGATCAGCACGCATACCGCTCATCCTCTGGAAATTCCTCCCTGGCCACAGAGAAACAGGTCACCAGCCAGGAGCTGGGCTCCAAACTCCAGGAGTCTCTCTCTGCTCAGAAGGAGCCAGGTGGGTAGCTGAAAAAGAGTTGCTGAGAAAGAGAAAAATAAGCTCTTCAAAGCTCAGAGGTTATTTGGGAGGAAATGGGGTGGCAGAAGGGCAATGCTGTCCTGCAAGCACTTGATGGAGACCCAAATGCACAAGGTCTTCTGTGTGACCCACCCACACCCTTCCCTGGAATGGCTGTGGGGGAGCAGAACATTTAGGTTAGATTTTGCCTAGTTGTGAAGAGAGTAAACTGCTCCGGACTAGTTGTGGATATCTGCTGAGATCCAAAACATCAGGATTTCATCATTTCCATCTATTTGGCAGGTGGTGGCATACCCCAAATGGAGATGACGCTTCTGATCTCTTGTCTGTTTTGGAAAAAGTACAGACTTTCTAATCTGACAGGACTTTTTTGAGTAACTGAGAGGGAAACGAGAAGCAAAAGGAAAAGGCAGAAATGCTAAGAAAGAAAGAAGAGAGAAAAAGCTGAAGACAAAGGTAGCAAATTGGAGGAACGGGCATGAATGAGAGGAAAAGAAGAAAAGAGAGGAAAAGTTGACAGAGAGAGAAAATGTGATAAATGTGGATGGGAAAGAATAAAGCGCAGATTTGCTTAAGAATAGGGTAGCATTCACCCCCTTGTCAGTGTGATATGCATCCTCATTTGAACCTGCTCTTCAACAGATGTCCATCTGTCACAGCTGGTCTTCATCTTATCTGTCTACTTCTCAGGCTCATGGGCTGGCTGCATATATCTGCCTTTTCTCACATAAGCAGGACCCACATTTTCTTGTGGTCCTCACCGACCTGCCAATGCACCAGGATGGTGAGATTCAGTAGTCTGGGCAATTCACCACTGGTCACAGTGTAAAAGGTAAAGTTACTGCTGCTGAATCAGAAAGGTGTCAAGGTCTCCACATATCTCCTTTTGTTTGCCTCTCTCTGAGCTTTTTAAACTACGTAGGTATGAAAGGAACTCTTCCCCACTTCCCAAGAAACAGCCTGTTTTTTCCATGGAAGTTGCAAGAAGGTTTCTCTTTTACAAGGTTATAGAGCTACAGCATTCCCCACTAATACCCGTCATCTTCTCCCATTAACATCAGTCATAGCAGCAGTGACACAGTGGCACATGTCCCTGTTTCCCCCCTATCAGTCCCTGGAGAAATGCAAGCCAGTTCTGCAAGGCCTCATTTTCCTCCCTGGTTTTCATAACGCTCACAGCCATGACATTATGTTTTTGTTTGTGCCTGGCTCTAAAGAGGCACAAAGTAATTTTTTTATTGAATTTATTTATTAAATGCAGATTCTATGTCTGAGAGAACTGTTTGTGACTTAAACCCCCTCCTAAAATAAAAGGCATTTAACGCATGCTTCATTTTCGTTTACTGCTATTGTTCATGACTTGGCACTGAACAAGCTCCATTTCCAGTTAAATACTACTTGTAGACATCCTAATATAGTACAGCATGTTTTAAGTGAAACCATTCATTTGTCATAGTCACAGCAGCTTCTGGTTTTCTGGATCGCCATGCCAATTTGGCAGAAAGGTTTGGAAGGTGATAAGTCTAACGATAAAAACGTATATAAAGCTTGTTTTATTGCTTTCTTTCACTGGGGTTTTTACTAAACAGAGCTCAAAGGGGCAGACTTAGCTCAGCTTGTACTTAGTAAGCCCAAAGATCAGTTGGGTCCACACAAAAATACCCAACAAGTTTTCCTCAGTTGTGTGCCCCATTACAAGAATCTCATACAATCAGGCCCAGTTAGGCCCAAGTCGCAAGGGGAAGTGTCAAACAATAAGAATAGCCCAAACCTACTTTCTGTCTCAAGTCTGGGGTTCTTGCCGTCATTGCCTAACCCTCCTGCCTTTCTGCACCAAGTTCCTGTCTCTCACCATGCCCTGTCTCTCCCCAGAATCAAACCCAGATGCACAAAGACAGCAGCTGCTTGGCTGAGGCCTGAGCAACACTGAATACAGTGGATGGAGGGAATCCTCCGGGAATGCAGGGAGCTGAGAGGAAGATTCAGATATTTATCAGTGGGGCTGAGAAAGGCAAGGCAGTCACAAGCCATACATCACACAGACTGAGGGGTTGTCTTTTTAGGGTGTTGTATTTCTCACATTCACAGTGAGGAAATGTTGTGGGCTCCAGGCTCCAGATTATGAATAAGTATTTCAAGAGTCTACCTGGTATATAGCTAACCATGAGAAATTACATTTCCCTAGAAAGACACTTTTTTTTTTTTTTTTTTTTTCCAGAAATAGTATTTAGGGAGCAGGCTGTTGGATGTTTGCTGGGAAGTTCTGGATGCCCTTCAAACCCTGAATGACTAACTACATGTACCACAGACCATCCATCCAGCACAGATCCTCTTATGTCAGCCCAAATCTCTGTGCGTGCTGCTCACAGCCAGCACTGTCCAGCTGAGGTGAAGTCTAAAGCAGAATGAGATGTTCATATATTTCCTACAGAGGAACATATGGGGACTCAGGCAAAATAGCACCATCAATGCAGAGCTCTATTTCTACTTGCACACATTTGCCAGTGAGGTAAACATAACCAACCCATCATGTGTGTTAAATACTCTATACTCATTCCTGCTTTCTACTCACTGGATCAAAGAGATGTGTGCATCATTTCCAGCTGGCTTGTTCACTCCTGATTGAATTCATGCTGCCAAACAAGACAACTGTCAAAGAAACAAATGAGTCTCCCGACACCTCTGCATGTAAATGCTGCTGAACCTGAGGCTGGACTTCAACACCCCCTGAATGCCTGCTTGCTGAAGTGGAAAAGAGTGCTGGTCCTTCAACAGGGAGCAGCTATTTGAATATATTTCATTTTACTTGTCTGTTTTCAGACTACAGTGCATTTCTTTACAGGTGCTTTTGTTGAAAAAATAAAGCAAACATTATTTATATGAAGTTATAAATCACCTTCTGAATGTCCCTTTCACAACAGCCTAGAGTGCTGTCTGTAACCCAATGCAGCTGCTAATCCAGTGTGTCCTAGGAGTTCAGCCAGCTAGTTTGCATTCTACTTCATCTTTAATGTCTGTGCAATGCTTAGAGGTCAAAATGGAACTTAAAGAGTACTGCAGCTCCCATTTAGAAACATAAATATGGGGACAAGTTGTCCCTACCTCATTTTGTGGCCATGTGAAATGTCAATCTACCACTATAAAAAATTAGTTCGGTGTGTGTGTTGTGTGTGCTCCAGTACCTCAGACAGTAATTGCCTCGAATCTATAAGGTAGACCAATAATAATATTCCCATAATATGACAGAAGCAAGTTAGATGATGATGGCATAAAATGAATATCTATCACATGCTCAGACCTAGATGATCTCTATAAGCTTCCCTAGTGATCATCATTACCACCAAACTGAGGAAGAAATGTCATGCAGAATTATCACACAACGAAGTCTGGTTTTCATGAAGAGTGTTTCTCTAGACACAAGACCACAGAAGTCAGAATGACATAAAGATTTTTCATTAGCAGCTTATAATGACAAGCAAATGAGTGTAAACATACTGGAAAACTTTTCTAAGCAAACATATTTCATTGTGAAAGCATCAAATTGTTCAACTTAGTGAATCCAGGAAAAATCCAGGAAAAGGCAGGTTGATATTTACAATGTATCACAGCAACTTGCCTAAATTGCTCTTCCACAATCATAAAAATGTCTTCTCTTCCAGTTCCTTCATACAGAGGAGTTAAAATGAAGAATAAATTCCCAGCTGGTTTCAGTCAGCAACATGCTAGATGTTTTCACTGGAAATCAAGTCTTCCTTCCTTACTCCAGTTTTACTCTTCCTAAGTATAGAACATGAGATCATTAGCATTTTTTCCTTAAACATTTACTTAGACTATTTTCCTGGAAGCAAAAATCCATTTTACAAGTTCAGCTCAAAAGAAGAGACTGTACGGAAAGGAAGAAAAGCTCTGACTAATATCCACAACAAACTGGCAGGGTACTGTTGCCTGGGAGCCATTGGGTGATGACATCTGTAGGTGACAGGAGAGGGAGCAGCAAAAGATGCTGAGATTTGAACTTTCATTAATTTCAGAAGCAGCTGTCAGCATTTGGTTCCTTCCAGTTCCTGTCCTCAGAAGACAACGTATTTGAGTAATTTTGTTGACTGTAAGATTTCTGGAAGCCCGAATCTAACCTTCTTCTCTTCCTGTTGATTCCAAACATGCCTTTCACAGCACAGGGCTCTCTGTGACCTGGCTGCCCACAAAGCAGCATCACAGGGCTGGTAGTGCTAGTTCAGGTCATCTGAGGACCTCGTCCATGGTGTCCTGCCTTTAGCAGTTTGCAGCACTCAAGGTTCTGGCAGGACTTTCTGTATTTAATAGTGAATCCATTTGTACCTCAGTCTCAGCTTTATTTCAGCAGATTGTGAAACCTGAAAGGTCTAGAAATATTCAGATTTTAGGAGAGTGTGAAATAATAAAGAACAGTAGACAAAGGACAGCTTTGTAAAATGGAAATCCCATATATGTGTTTGTGGAGCGGGGGAGGCAGCTATAAAAATAAATAATTTTGCATCCATCCTTCAGATTACTATGTTTCTGACAACATCACAAAGATTGATGAAATTCTGTTGGCCCACCACTACATCTGCACACAATGAAATCCAACAATTATATTCTGTTATATTTGAGTTCTGTTAATTATTTTAGTAATATTTTCACTTAGATGCAGAAAATAACAAAATAGGGTCCAGACATTCATGCAGGTGTGAACCTGACAAAACAGATGTGTTCTTGTGGTAACCCTCCCTCACCACTCCAGAAGAGACGTGGTCCCCTCTGGCTCTTCAGCAGGGATACTGCACAGGTTTTCGCACTCCGTGTTCTGCTCAGGTGGCAAAACAGCTGTACCAGTTCAGTTCAAAAACAACGTGAATCCATCTTCAGCTCTGTTACATTCTCAGATGTCTTTTTTTTTTTTTTTTTTATCTTCACTACTAGAAAACACACAATGTTTTGAAAACGCATTGCTTCCAGAAATAATGTATTTCTTCACAAAAAGGATATGATATCCCCCTGGTTTTTGTTTATTGGGCAATGCTGATTTATACATTTTCTCTATCCAGCACATATTCATGTCGTTAAGAAAAATAGTAGCAGGTGCACTGACATTTGGAGCTCAATGAGCAGCTGTAAAAACAGCTGGGTCTGCCTTGGTTTTGAAGAAAAAGTAAAATCTTGGAGCAGAGGAAGCAGAGAAGTGGGATTTATGTATTCTCCTCTTACTGATTTACTTGAGCTTGGATGGGAATTGAAGGAAAGGGGAAGAAAATTCTGATTCTTTCTATTCTGAGGGAGAAGATATGATGAACACCGTAACTTTTATTTGTCCTTGGTTTTGAGCTGTGACATTGATACCTAATGAGTCTGTGGAGTAACTTGTCATTTCACACGTGTGCTGCTATATGTGGGTGAGAAGTTCATGCACAATTAAAATAATAGATAGTTTGTTATCAGTTTAATAACTGTTCCTAGATCCACAGTTAACTTCTGGAATTTATTTGCTGGTTGAAGGTATTCACAAATGGCTTAAGTGAATTATTGTAAGGTCCCTATCATTTCTTCTGTTTTCCTTTCCCTCAGCTAACAGTTCCATGATCTCAGTGGGACAGTTCCCACACAATAATTCACCACAGGACAACACAATCAGCACCAGCACTAATCCCTCGTTATTTTTCTTAATCTGCAGATCACATATTATGATCATAATATAATGTATTATGATGATATCATATATATTATGATCATAATATCATGATCATAATATCATATATTATCATATATCATATCTTAATCTGCAGGTCATATATTTTAAGTCAGTAGGTCCATGTATTTTTAAATTTGGACACCTGCACAGAATTTTGTACAGGGGCCCTTTCAACAGATCCAGTGCACTGTGTTTCGTTAATGCAGAGAAGGCAGACAGATTGAACTGGAAAACATCAGGAGACAGAAATCTAATTCTATTGCTAGCATGTGGTAGGGGACAGCCATTCTCTCAGTTAAAAAGGCAGGCTAATCTTGAAAAGAGCACGTAAATATATATAGTATTGGTTGTCTAGATAATATACATGATATTGTTCCTATTCTCTGAATAGACATTTTTTGGAACTGGCCAACAACAGCAATACATACTTCCACTGAAGAATCTGAGCTGTCATTCATGATTATGACAAAATCCATACTGCTCTCTGCTAGGTCTGTAGTTCAAACCAGATGTTTGATATTTTTTCTCAGCATTCATTCTTAGAATAAATTTGAAATATTCTTTGTGCCAGTTGAATTTACTCTGTTAAAAGTTCAGGAGAGTGTAAGCATAGAAGGGAAAGGAATGGTCAGTGGCTAGTGGTCCTGCAGCCTATCTTTATCTCTAGTAGGAGGAGTAACTGCACTGTGTGAGATGGCCATCCTCAGAAAGGAGACCATGAGCTTGGTGGTTAGATCAAGGGTGTGTAACCATGAGGAATGTCCTCTGCTTTTCCTAACCAGGGCTACCATCCATCCTTACATCATTCAAGAACTGGAATCATCACCAAATGTCCTAAGAGCACTTGGACCGCACTTTCACTGGGAGTTGCTCACAAGGAGGAGCACTGCTAGCGTAGCAGCTGTGATGGGAAACAAGGCAGCTAAAATCTATCATGTTTTTTTTTTGGTTTGCTGTTAGCCTTCATTCACAACCAGCCAGATCCCTGACTTGGCTCACCGTGTGGCCACACGACGTAGTAGTGTCGGCACAAAGGGGAAGAAGGAGAATGTGGGGAAGGCATACAAGACAGCTTCTTGCAGCTGCAGCCATGATGAGGTCAGCCTCAGAGAAATCCTAGCTGCACAGACACCTTTGCCTGCCTAGAAACCAAGGAAGCCTGACTGAAAAAGAAATTACAACAAAAAGAAAAAAAAAAAGAAAGAAAAAAAAAAGAAAAAAAAAAAAGGCCTTTCATACTACTTGGTGCTGAAACACCAACCTAGCTGCACATCTTCCCTCCCTTGTTCCCTTCATGGGAGATCTGGAAGTAGACCTAACCATCATTATATCCCTTCACTTGTAACAGACATTTTCAAAGCCATTTAATTAAGATTGCTTAATGTTTTTCTCTCATACAAGAGATCTTGGAGAGAAGTTCCTGTGAGCAATGTGATACACACAGGGAAGGAAAGGTGGCCCTGCAATGAGGAAGGAGACATAAAGCACCGTTTCATTTTCCACCTCTGCCTGAAGTTTCACAGGTTTCTAAAATTCCTTATTGCCTCTGTGTTAGGTCTGTGCAACAGTGTTAGTATCTCCCTTCTTTACTGTTGCCCTTTGCTCATGTAGTGCTCACCATAGCCCATCCCCAGTTCCTGGGACTATGGCAGTAAACCGAAGGACACAACTTTTCACTTCTTCTTTCGTTTAGTTAGTGTGTGTGTATTTCCTCTCTCCATTTCTGCTGCAGCAGCTTTACTCCAGCACATTAAAGGCTTTCTTGGCTGTTTGCATGTTTTTTATGAGCATAAATAATTCTAGGGGGGGAACATCCTCTTTATGACCAAGTGAAGAATAAATAACGCAGCATACATTGCTCCAGGCCGGGAACTGGTAAAAATGCTGTATAATAAAAATTCCATGTGAGGCAATAAATTCTGAGACCATTTTAGTTGATTGATGCTAGTCATATCTTTCAAACCATCTACTTAAATCATAAAAGTTAAAATCTCCTCCACCTCTCACAATCACAGGCTCAGGTGGACTGTTTCCTTCTCTAGCAGTCTCCATTTCTATAAACTGTTTTTTTCTTACTTATGTTAAGTAACTAGAAAGGCTATTACAATTCTTGTTTAATATAGGTCTCTGTTACACATTAATTTAATCTAATGTAGTCTAATCTAGTCTAATGTATCTCAGGATATTTATGAAGTGCAGAAATATAAAGTGGATTGGTCAAACTTTATGGAACTAAGACACCCATTTAGAAAATGTGTTTCTTTAAAAGTAGTTAAATAATAAAAATTAACTTTGGAAAAAAATGATTAGGTCATTAACTAAGTAATTAAATACAATCTGTTAATAATTCTAAGCTGATTTTTTTCCTCTTTTTTACTATTTTTTTTCTAAACAGTGTTACCTGTTACTGATTTTAGTAGGAAGATCTACTTCTTGTATCGTTATTGACAAAATTCAGACTTTCAAGATGGAGCTTTTTTCTTTTAACCTTCCATTTATAAGTAAAGAAGAAACAAATCTCTATCCTCACTTTTAGTCAACGGGCAGATAAAAGGATGGATCATTGACATTATTAATTTTATTCTTAGAAGCTAAGATACCAATGATATGGAGCTGAAAGTACAGAGAGGAAAATTCTCTTGGTAGCTGCTTTTAAAAATGTGTTAGTTCATCTTGGTTTGTAATTAAAATGTCTTCTCCATCTCTCTGCTGTGTTCTCGTAAGGGGCACTGGGATTTCAAGTCCCTGTAATGGAGATTTTAATGTATTAAAGCTGGAATGTACAAGTTTTGCATAGTACTTGTTGTCATGGGAGCTACTTTTGTGAGTAACTGTAATTCCACATGCAGGTCTCAGAAGCTGGCCTATAGCACTGTGATGATTTTCCCTAGTCTTTCTTTTTTTGTGTGTGTGTGTGTGTGTGCGTGCTTGTGTGTGTGGTTCCCTTCTTTCTGTTCCTCTTATTCTTCCTTCAGCTTCCCACTCATTTTATTTCTCCTGTGCTAAAGCAAAGTGTTCAATCATTTCTAACACCACAGTTTTATGCATGAAGACAAAATGTCTGGAAGTATTAAGAAACATTGCCTGAGCACGCTCCATTGCAGTGCTGGCCAGTCAAAGCTCAGGTCTTTTCTTGGCCGAGAATGCAGGCCCAGGACAGTTTAAACACCTTATGGGTGATGAACCCACAGGGGACAAGACAAGTACAGGACAAGAAGTAAAGAAGAATGGGATTACTGCACATAAACCTGCTCATCATTATTTTCACTGCCAACCACACTCTTTCCATAGGCCAACACCATTTCACTTTGGAGGAAACAATGCTTCTCGAATCAAGATCTGTCCCAGACACAAAGTAGGTAGTTGCTTAAGAAAGCAAAATATGTATTGCCTTTGTATGACTGCAGAAAAGTAAGGACAGGAATTTCACAATCAACCTGAGGCAGTTAACTAGGGATTCCTGCACCAGCAATGGAGCAACTTAACTAAAACTAAAGCTCTTTATGTATAAAATATACTTCTTGGCTGGTTGTAAACTCTCATCAGTGAGATAATCAAAGTGAAACATGAAACAAAAAGCTTTCCTCAAAGGCATGCAGACTTTGAGACTCATGTCTTTTTCTCTGTAGTGTATAGTCAAGGAAAAGCATAGAGACCAAAGTCAAAGCAACACTTCTCATACACCATTAAAAAAAAAATCCTCTTGTGAGAATTTAAGATATTTGCCCTAAGATCCAAGGCAACAGTGACCCCTGAGAACTGCCCAACAGCCTCCACAACAAGTTCAACAAACCTAGATCACTAATAATTTCTACATAGCTTTATAATGGCTGCTGCATCTGCATATACAACTACCTTGTGGGCAGTGTTCAGCTCATTTGCTTTTGCAAATGCTTGAATTCTTCTTAAGTAAAGAAGAAAACAGAAAATCTGTTATCAGGTTATCAACAAATATCTTCTCTTGACAGGATGCTCTAGGTATGCTGAGATCCATTTAGTGCAAATCCCAGGCAGGTGAGAAAAAAAATGTCATGATACCAAGAAAATTTCTAGCTCCCCAATGGAATTAACATATGCTCCAGGCTGATTAAGAGCAATCTTAAAAGGCTTATGCGTCTGGCAAAGGAGCTATTTTCTCTCTCTCTCTCTCTCTCTTTTTTTTTTTTTTTTGACTCTTGAAGAAGCTAGCATATATATATACATGTAAAGGGAAAAAAAAAAAAAAGACTGAGCAAGTTTACATATTTGTTAAATTTTCTTTTCTAACCATGTGATTTTTAGGCTACCACTGGAGTATGATTCAAATGCTGTGTTATGCTCTGTTTCTCTGGGCTTGTTATAGGACAGAACAAAAATAAAAACCAATGAATTAATTAAAAAAAAATGTTTTACGTACTTTACTGAGCCATCATGAGCAATAACCTATCAAGTTTTACATTTTCATTTCCTTCCATGTAGTGGGTAGCGTATTTGTTTCCATGCACTCTGAGAACTGAAAAGTTCTTTTGTAGCAATAACCTTTATTCTCTGGTTTACTAATACAATGCATCAAAATAGAGAGAAATTGTTCTTCTTATAATATGGGATGCATTCATTTCCTCCCATTGAGATCTAGGAGTCCTGACTTCAAATGTCTTTGGCAAGAAAGGGAAACTTTTGCTCTGAGGAATCAAGTACTACAGAGCTTGTACCAGTTTCTCACTACTAAGCAGTGGTTGTGATCTTGTAATAAGAAGATGGTTATGGTGATCTGAAAGGATATGGTTTTACTACAGTTGCAGGTAAAAATGTAAAAGAGTTTCAAAGATGGCTCTTCTTTTTCTGGTGCATTACTGCCTGTGCAACTGCTCTCTTCCTTGTAATCTCAGAAATAAGGAGTTGGTCTCAAAAATCTAGTGATGCCCAAATAAATGATTTTCACTGCTTTCTTTGGAGTCAGGCTCTAATAATCTAAGACAGAAAGACAAAACTAGCAGCTGCAGACTTGAATTTGGCTTGTAGAACAGCTCCACTTGGGCCACTGCATTCACATATGTCAATAGGCAAATGCTGCTTTCAGGAAGTCAAGCACAAGCCCTCTTGTTACTCTGCTCCTCTTGTCCTTCATTAAAAGGGTCCAAATGAAGCAATTAGATAGTCCTTTTCCATGACCCTGAAGTCAATCAAAATAATTCCTACTGAGTCATGATCCCAGTTAAATTGGGTTCATGTCCCAGGAACCCCAGGGAGGTGTACATGCTTTGCCAGGATGGCCCCCACAGGGCCTGATTCATGCTCTTGGCTTGATACTTCTGGTTTTTTTTTTTTGTTTTTTTTTTTTTTTTGTAGGGGAGGAAAATGGCATTGATGACGCACAGACAATTCAGTAGTCTTGCTGCTATGCTCTGTACTTGTTGAGCAAGCACATCACAGTGCTTGAATCAGGAAAAAAATGCCATGAGCAGGAGCAAGTACTGGAAAGCAAAACCAAACAGCTACACTGTCACCAGTGAAACTGCATAGAAAATCTGGGAGAGGCTCACAAATGTCTATCTTGTGGATACTGAGGTCCAGAAAATCCTTGCACAGTTCTTAAAAGAGATGAAAACATCTTTAAAATAAATCTATTGACAGCTTCAGACTTGACATTACATTTAAGCAGTAAATAAGTCTCTAAGATGTTGTGAGCTAAACAGTTAAAAGCAGGCCAATGAGTTGGTGAACCCTGCCATAGCTCTTAGTAAAAAACCTGGGTAGTCCTTAAGGAGAAGTGGAGCTGAGCCAGTAGTTGTGTGAGAGTGGTCACACTCCTGCCATGAGCAAGAAGACGGGTACGCCTCCATTTCATTTTGTGGGGCACTTTCAGCTGCCCTTAGGACTAGACTTGTTGGCTGCCCACCACCTTCAGGCATGAGCAGTGGTGCACTCCAAGGCACAGATTCAGGCTGCTCAGGGTCAGGCGGGTGGGCTGGGAACAGGTGACCATGTTCAGACACACTGCTCTCATCTCCCTCCAGCCCTGAGGCCTCTCTGTGCAGTGCGGGTAGGCAGATCTGGGAACACTCCTAACACCTCTCTGAAGAGGGGATGCAGAGGAGGATGAGTGTCAGTACACAGATATGTAATAGAAAATGTTTACAGTAATATTAATCAAAACCTTATTTTTCTTACCTTATCTCCATGTATCAGAAGCTTTTCATTATGTGACCACTCAGCCCTTTGCACAGAAGCACCCATAACTCAGTTGGAGATCTCTCAACATATTTGTAACACAAGTAAAAACTACAAATCAACAGCAGCTTATCCATTGCCTTATAGCTCTAGCTTGGGCCTTCTATGGCAGTACTGACTGGGGATCTCTTCTCTTCAGACATTCACAACTGCTGCCACTAAAATGAATTGAATTGTCCGAATCAGCACCATAAAATAATGCACCCTGTTCTGAATCTTGCTATGACATAGGGGAGAAAATAGATAAGATACGGTAACTCTTCAGGAGAAGAAAATGGTAAAGAGATGGTAACTTTCTTTTGAAAAAGAAAACTGTAAAGAGATGGCAACTCTTCTATTTATTGGTATTGCCCAGCTAACTTACATCAGATCTAGAAGTAAATGCAGGAGGAAGTAAAATCAGCAGAAAAGTTTTAAGTGGAATTTGTAATCACCAAATGTAGAAATTAGCTGCAAATTTTTATCTGTCTCAGCTTTTTTTGCTAAACTTACGTACATGTTAATTTAGTGTGATAAAAGTCAGAGAGTACTTGCTCTAAATGCTCACATGATCTCTGAGGAACTCGTGAATTCATGGAAAGGATGGTGGAGGCAGTGATGGTGGAAGGATTTGACTACTGTGCAGGAAGAAGGAGAAAGGAAATGACTGGAATAAAATGTGAAGCAGGAAAATCAGATCATCATGACAAATACAAATGAGCTCAGAAAGAGTTTCTGAGTAAAGTTTGTAAGAACTGTAACAAAGTTTAATATGTTTTGGGAACAAGATAATGAGATCAGGGAGTCAGTGCTAGTCTGGCCCCTACAGAGGATGGTATGATTCTGATACGCATACAAAGCTGTTTCTCACAGTGTAGCAGCTCAGACCATTGTCCCTTTGAATCTCCTAAAGTAATATATGTCAACCTGAGAACAGCATGTTAGGAAAACCCAGCTGCCTTTCAAGACGTTACTTGTGATTCTGCAAGTGTGTCAGTACTAAATCAATAATATGTTATTCAATATCCTGAGGACTCCTTAAGAGAGTTTTTTTCTGGGCAAATGGTGATGGGCTGGATCTGATGACTCCTCACCAAGCCCCACTGTAGGAACCTGCACTTGTCTGAAAGCTAAGAGCAAATAGTGTGGTGACAGAAAGAATAACAGCACTGAAACAAAATGACACAGACAACTTTTCCATGGCTCAGGGAATATTTGAGCTGTGAACCATCTGCATATGCATAGGTACTTTGTACACTGGGTCTGGTTCCATTGAAAAGTCATATAAAAGAGATAAAAATGAATCATCACCACTATGGACTGGATTTCTGCCAGCTGCTTAGAAATTAGAATTTTAATTGCCCAGTAATAAAAGTTTTAATTACTCAGCAATTAGTGTTTGAAGTTTCAAGTCCTTCACAAGCACTCAAATGCATTCTCCAGCTGCCAATAGTGAAAGATGAAATAGCTCCAGTATGTCTCGGTAAAGCTATGAGCAAGAATGATGAACATCAGTGATGGAGCAGCAGCAGAAATTGTGGATAGTTCCACAGTGCCAGTGGTCAGCCAGTTTGGCTAGGTCAAACCCAGGCTGTAGGAAAGCTGTGTTCTCTTTCCAACAGCAGGAAGCAGATAAGGATTCTAGCAAGGAGGTTGTTACCAAGACAGGGCATATTGACTTTCAGGTGAAGAACGGACCTAGGAGACACCTGTCCTTTTGATCACTTACATCATTCCTCCCACAATCCTCCAAAAAGCTACTACACCAGAGCAAATTGAGCAAATCTGAGTTGACTCCTCACATGAAGGCAAACACACCTGCAGAGCAGAACTTGCAGACAGCTTTTGACGTGTCCCAAGCTCACCACCTCCTCAGCTGGGCCAGACAAGATGGTCAGGTAGTAAAGGCGTCATGGTGGGGGAAAGACTACTGCAGAGACCAAGTAGTTGTCTGCACTTCTGTTCCTTTACTTGGTGCATTTTCTCTTTCAGGATTTTAGTCACATATTGTGCAGGTACCATTCAGTTCCTTAAGGAAGTTTTAATCCACACTCATATGGATTTGATATTAAGCACTGAGCCTTATATGAAGAACCGTGTCTTACCAAAATTTCATGACACCCAACACTGTAGGATGTATTTACAGTTAGTAGTATCCAGCTGCAGGATGTTTTTTGCAAAATAGCAAACTATTTTACCTATACTATATTCCCCCATTAATTCAAGTCCAAAATACCTTTTCCTAGATCAAGCATGTATTACTTTATACCTGGTATTATCCCAAATAATTTTCCATATGCCAGATAGCAAAGATTCTAATTAATTAAATCTCTTAGGGTCTGGTTTCTTTCTCATTGTATTATAAGAACTTAAACATCATTAACAAGTCAAAATTTAACAAAGTCAACAGCTGGAAACAGTCCAGGAAACAGGAATACATTCAGGCTACAGAGTTTAAAAGAAACTATAGATTTTTGATCTGCTTAGGTAATCAAAGAAGAAAATTCTCTGAGGAACTGTATGGTCAAGGAGCAGAGACAATTTTTCCATAAAATTAGAGTTACTGCAGAATTTTTTTGCATGTCCAGCATAGAGAGCTTTAAATAACATTGAGATCTTCTACAGGCAGCATGCAAAATCCATCACAAGAGCTTTGGCAAAAAAAAGACAAAATTGAGCTAGTTAAAATATTTCATGGAAAAAATATGGTAGATAGAGGGTGGGATGAAACTTCTCAGAAATTTAAAATAAGTTGAGTGTCCCATTAAATGTTACTAGTAACTATAGAACTGTTTTTTGTTGTTGTTGTTGTTGTTTGTTTGTTTTAATATATTTAATTTGGGGGGGGTGGGATGGGGCAGGAGGGTGTTCATAATGCCTTTTTTTTTTCCTCCTTGTCTAAACTAGTTACCAAATTTACTTAGTGTTGAACAGCTAAAGTTTTGAAATGAAGTTCATGAGAAAATTCACCAATAATCATGTCAGCACAGCTTTAAAAACAAACAAACAAACAAACAAAAAACAAGAACCAAAAAAACAAACAAAAAAACACCTTCCTGTTTCCAGATATTAGAAGAAATCCAGCAAATCCAAACTATGGTTACCATATCTAAACATCAACATCCAAATCATATACCTATAAAATTGAACAAAATATTTTTTTTTTCCTGAACTCCAAAAGGAGTTTACAACTCTTACTAATACCTAGTTAGTAACTCAAAGCCTTTTGGTGGTCATCTTCCAGCATCAGACGTTTTCTGTGCTCCTGACTGCACAGTTCATTGTTTCTGTAAATGTTTTACCACACTGGGGTGCTGGGTTCAGGGGATATATGTGTGTTTTATTTTCCTAAGAGAATATCCATAGTGCATTTTGCAACTGTGAATAAATGCCTAACTGTGACAGACTGGGCTGTGTCTAGCTATAAGGCTGTGTAGTATTAAGGTCATAATAAATTGGGATTCACCTCATTGAATTTAGCTGTCTTGTTCAAGCTGGTACCAGGCTTAATGAAGAGACATAGCAATTTCAAAAGGATGAGTCACTCCTTCCAGACATAAATAGCCAGGACAGATGAGGTAATCTACTCTCTGGAGGTGCTCACTGTCAACTAAAGAGAGATCAACTTTTAGACAGCTGAAACCAGGAGAAATGTAGGTCTTAGAAGTGTGACAGCAGGAGAATGGCCTGAAGAACATAGGCTGTATGGAGGGTCAGTATTGGTTTCCCATTGCAGAGCCAGGAGAAGAACACAAGTTTCAGGCTATATTGTTGGTGCAGTTGTCATTACTATTCCTTATTCTGTGGCTGCATCTCAGAGTCCCAGGCCTGGATGACAAACCACTCTGCACTGGGCTCTCTACAGATAAGGAACAGACAGTTAACCTCTAACTTGATTTTTTGATTACAGTCAAAACAGTCCATGTGGCCCATTTTATTTACAGTGAGAAATCATACTTTCCATAATTATTTTCCAGCTATGCTTTACCCAGCTGCTCAGCGATTGAAGAGGTCCTCAGCTGCCTTCCTTAATCCAGTGCTACAAAACTCCTTGGAAGACGTGGTCCTGCTTTATGAGGTTCAGTATATGGGAGCAGATGGTTCCTCTATCTCTAAGCAAGACTGGGGTTACTTTTCATAATGGGGTTATCCATCATATGTCTTCATACCTTTACTAATCCCAGCTTTAAACCCATTGCTGACTATATAGTAGTTTACCAAAAGGGAGGGAAGAGACATATAGACACCAAATGCAGCTCTTTCAGCACTTAAGCAGGCAGCAGCTGCCTGCAGTACCTCAAATGTGGGTTCTAGCTCACTCACAGGCAAAGTGAAAGACGGAGTAAATGTCTCTGAAAGTAACTTTCTTCCAGAACAGTTATATATTAAAAGCACGATGTATTTTAATTCTTTGATCTGAGTCTCAGTCCCAAACTAATTGTCCAAGCTATTAAAACAACCAGTATCAATCGCTGCAGAGTAATCCCACAGGCATGACTCTTTTACTTCAAAATTATTCAGGTCCCCTTTTTCCCATCAGTGGAGACTGCAGATGTAATACAGAGTCCAGAGCTGCTGTCCCTGTGAGTGTAAATGAGCTTTCCTAATTGTATTGCAGTCCCCTCCTCTCTAATTCTCACATAGCACTGGCAGCAACCTCTGCCTGTTTTGGACAACAGGAGACTACCTGATTTTCCTCTTCCTTTCTCCTTTCCCCATAGCCCGTCTCTAGTTTTCCCAGGTGGGTAACAGAGGAGTCCAATATTCACATAGAGACTTTCTGGTTTGCCACACCACCAGGCAGTGCTCTGAGAGGTTTGTCTCCATTTGACCTGTAGCAAAGACCTCAGAATACGTTGTTAATTTGTGTTTGCTTTGAATAGAGTCTCTTGGAGAAGATAAATAGCTTTCTGTGTTCTGATTTTGTACCAGTTTCTTTTAGCCGAGCTTGACATTGACAAGAGTCAGAGGATCTCTATCAAAGATGAGGAACTGGCTTCACTGAGGAAGGCTGCTGAGTTTGACACCATCTGCAATGAGATTATCCCCAAGAGCATCACAGAGATCCGCAGGCTGAGTAGCAGGCTGTCCTCCTACCCGAGGGTCCTCAAGAAAGAAGACTTTGAAAGGACAGTGCTGACCATGGTCTACACAGCCTACAGGGCTGCTCAGTCCCAGGGGCACCAGAAGGACACTTGGGTTGAATCTTTTGTCAGTCTTTACAAAGCCCTGAAGCACGACCTGATGTTCCCATACAGCAAAGAGCCATCATAATGGGAGACTTGATACAACAACTCAGCCATCTCTTCTGGTTGATAAGGGACACATGTAGCACGTCCACCACTTTATTCTATAAAGAATTTAATAGCCTGCTTCATGAAAGATTATTTGTTTTCTAGCTCCCTCTTGTGGAATCGACTTTATAGATACAAGTTAAATGGGGAAAAAATGTTATTTTCAGTCCCCAAATTTTGTTTTTGTGCTGGCTTAGAGGCATGTTCTGTGACTGGAAAATAAGGGAGTCCCAGATGGGTATGCCCGTATCTAATCTGCATGTTTCCTATAAACAATACATAAGTACATGATGCTTATGCTCCCATACTTATGTGTATGTGCTGGAAAATGCTGCTTTCCTAGCTGGGAAAACAAGTTCATATTTCAGCTGCTCAGTAAAAGAATATTAAAAAGAGTTGCAAAGGTCCTCTGTGAAAGGGAGAGGATTCGTTACTGTCAGCCTCCAGAAATTATGGAAAATATATTAATTCCAAATATTCTTGTAAATAAGCACTGTCTGACTCACTTCATTTGGCTGAGCCAATTTTTAATCACAATAACATTTGTGGAAGACAAAGGGCATTGTGAACACCAGCAGCAAACAATGCCTGTGAACATATTCCCTGCTCCCCAGAACTGCCCTTCCAAACAGTCTGCAATGACTCTTTCACTGTTTGCACATGACTTTGCTTCTGCTCCTTTGTTTTTGAATAGAACGTGGATTTGTCCTCAGTGGAGTCAAAGGCAAAACAAAAGCCCTGTTTAATTTAACAATGACAATATTTTCCTGATTCTATCACTTGAACACATATCATCTAAAGTAGTGCTTCAGAATCCCTCTGAGGCAAGGGAAGAAGGTGGATTAAAACATACCTGGTGCTGAATTCATCAGTGTGGCTCATTTTTGATTGTAAATTAAACTGTTCACCTGTGTATATGTGTGTGCATGTTTGTGCATGTGTCTGTATGTATGCGCATGGAATAATTCTTTTTATTCACTCAGGGAACAATTATATCCAACCATCTAGCAGAAGAGGCTGTTCATCAGTCCAGCATTGGAAATCATGAATTTGTGAACAGAGGAAAAACAGTACTTGTTTATAACAAAACCTGTTTGTAGAATTAGTGCAGCAGATTATTACAAATTGGAAAAAAATATATATATCATGGAAGATGTGGCTGTAATGGACAGGAAAAGGAGATCTATCTTGTGACACAGGTGACTAGCAATGAAAGATCTAAATCTAAACTTTTCTACAGCAAACCCACAGATTTTTGTCAACAAGTTATACAAATGCTGTTTCTCCATCAATATTAAACGTGTTTCTTCTTCCAGAGTATGGGGAAAAAAAAGCTGAGCATATTTCATTCTTTCATACCAGCACTCTCTATCTATTTAAAAAATATCTTAAGGAGATTGGTTCAAATCACAAAAACATGAGACTCTACAGGGCAGCTGAAGACCCTAAACCCAGTTCTGAGACATGTTTAATTGCTTCTGTATCACTTGAACAAAGGAGCAATAAACTCCATGTCCTTTAACAAGGATACTCCAACGACTGGAGCTGAAAAAGTCCATCCAGCATCACCTGGTTGTAGCTAACCAAGTGGCTGCAGCAAACCAACATTGCAAGCAGTCAGAGCATATTGGGCTTGGCAATCACCCATGGGAATGTGGAACTGCAGCGGCCTTAGGGGCAGGCTAGAAATGGCATAAATAGCTGGAAAAAGGGCATATAAAAGTCAGAGTCAATCCTGTTCCTCCCTAGCAGTTACAGTATCAACATGCATGGGTGTACATCATTGC
This sequence comes from Anser anser, assembly GCF_964211835.1. Lineage (NCBI taxonomy): Eukaryota > Metazoa > Chordata > Aves > Anseriformes > Anatidae > Anser > Anser anser. Next base: position 63,243,220 of record NC_139720.1, read on the forward strand.
ATGCATACACGCATATGTGTAGATGCATTTTTACACCTTAAGACTTTTGCTGGCCATCTTCAAAACCTTACTGGTTTACATAAAAAGAAACTGGAAACCTCAGCCACAAATATATCCATTTTCTGTACTTGCACACACAGTTCAGCACCCTCAAAGCAGCCTTGTGCTACAACTCACATGCCTTTTAAAGCCTTCAGTATAAACTGTTGATCTGTTTGTGTTTTCTTCCTGCCCTATGCTTTACAAACAGGGGGAGAGGGAATGCCAGACATTCCTGCCTTTCGAGCTCTACTGATTCTTGGCTTCCTGAATCACTGCTTGCTGGAAGAACCTGGAACAGCAACTCTTAAATCCCTCACAGCCAGTGACTCCAAATATGCAAAGAACAGAAAAGAGCACCACAGCAAGTATTAGTTGCTGGCAGTGATCATCCACAGAAATACTTCCCAGCTACCCTCCTCATCCCACAACAGAACTGTAAAGCAGTGAGGGTTTAACCATCAGTAAGTATCATAGGCTCTTTGGAAAAGAATTAGAGATAGTTATGAAAGATGGGTAATCATCCCCTATGGTGTACATACCTTGCAAATTGGTAGTTGAAACCTTTATCTCCTGAACAGAAAATAAAATATTTCTGAGTTTGTTTCAGCCCTTGCATTACTCTGCGTAGTGTAGGAAAAGAGATTTATTCCTCAGGAATGTGCTTGGACTGCCCAAGTTAATTTAACAGAAAAACGTTAATGTAATAATAAAGATATTTTGCATAAAACTAACTGTTTATCCATTGTATTGATTTCAGCAGCAGATTTGCTATTTAATGACTGGCAGAAAGGAAAACAGGTTATTTCAGTCTGTGAAACTGTGCAATCAACAGTACAGGAGAGAAGAGAGCATAGCTCTTCCCTCTAAGGAGCAGGATGAGGTAATAAATGGGAACAAGGGTGTCTCCTTTTTCCAGAGTTCTTGTGGGAAGGAACACTCTGCCTCAGGGCAGATCTCTGAGTTTAGGGCAGCTTCCCTCCCTTAGTATTGCTTAAGATGCATGTGCAGGTTGTCTGCTCCTAAAAGAGAAAGATAGATAGAAGATTGTTGGCTATCCCTAGCTCAGCTTGCTTCTCATTTCTTCAGACTGAGTCATGTTTACAGATGGTCCTTCTTTCATGGAGTAAAAAGTCATTGTCTCTAATATAAAATTTTATCCAGCCTTTGACCTTCCAGATCTTGAAAAAGTGAAATAACACATTTTAAATTTATAATAATGATAATAAATTTTGAGTATTTTAATAATTCTTTTGGGTTTTGTCTTGTTTTTGTTTGTTTGTTTGGTTGGTTTGGTTTGGTTTGGTTTATATATTTTTGTAAAACAACTGCCAAAAAGAGACATAAATTCCCTGGCTGGATTGTACAACCCAAAATCTTCACATGAATTAAATTTTTGCTTCCAGATCTAATTGCTAAACTTGCCTGAAGGCTCTCAAGGTGCTGTTGCTTGACATTAGTTTCAAGGCATAGAAACATTACATAGTCTCAGATACAGTTATGAATTTTAGGAAGAATTCAAGCTGCACATCAGACTCGTACGCTGAGGCAGTCTCATCTGGCACAGGTCTGCCTTTTCCAGTCCTCCAGAACTCAATGTCACAGTAGTATCCCAGCTCAGCTGGGGGAGCTCATCTTCTGTCTGATTAGCAGAGTGTGGGGGGACAATAGGCAAGCTGAATAAGTTTGGGAGCATGGAAAACCCCAGGTGCATAACTTCTAGTGAGATCCAGGGCAAATGGATGTCTGCAGGTTGTACCTGGGTCAATGTATTCACTCATAATTCTGCAGTACTTTCTCTTCCACAAAGAAACCACTGAAGAGCAGTATAGTAGAAATGTTCCTCCAAAAGACCAGAGTAGAGAGCCTAAAAATTCTGAGTTTGAGTTGGGATCCTAGTGTTACTGAAGGCACATGAATCAATGTCCATGCTTTATGAATAAGAGGCATTCAAGGGTCAAGATGAAAAAACCATGAAAGACAAAAGGTACTGTCCAGAAAACAATGATTATTTGTTTATCAGTACTGGAACCTTGAAACAATAACAAACCGTTCATCAATTGAAAAAAAAATAAAAAAATCTTTTTCAACATTTGTGTATGTGTCAGAAAGAGGAGTCTGCTGATTTTCTCAAAATTTGTGACTGCGTTTTGGATAATGGGTGGAGCAAATACAGTATTCTGCAGTCCTCATTGGCGAATTAAAGGGGTGGGGAAAAAAAAAAAAGAACAAACCCTTTTAAGACTTTTTTTTTTTTTTAATCTTGAGACCAAGTATAATCTGTGTTGGAATTGCTACCCTGTGAATTCCAAGCTCGGGGCAAAAGTGGGCTAAAGGTAGATTCAAAGTAGAAGCCAAAATTATAGCAGAGACAAAATCTGAACAGAGAAGATATAAGGAGCTGGAGTTAGTTGGTTTTTGTTTGTTTGTATGTATGTTTGTTTGTTTGTGTGTGTTTGTGTTTGTTTGTGTTTTTTAAGAAAAAAATACAATTAATTATTTTCCAGCAGAACAGAAACATATGTTTGAGACATTCAGACTAATTAACAGGAGAAAAAGAAGCATCCCAAAAGATATCTCATCCAGTCTATGAAATAGGAGTTACATTGCTGGAAATCAGATGATAAAAGAAAAAAAAACTTTCAAAACACGTGGGTAAGGATGAAATACAGCTATATCTGTGATTCTGAATTAGAAGAAAAAATGTCAAAAGACCATTATGCTACAATTTACAAAACTCTGCCTGCTATGTTGTGATAATCATTTGGATGTGCTGATGAGCCCTACATAAACTGAATGCCTTTTTAATAGAAAAATCATTAGGGTTTCTTTTCAAAACAACAGCAAGAATAATAAGTAAATTAAGAAAGCTGTTTGAATTGATTTGGTGGAAATAGGAAACGAGGCAGAGAGAGCCCTTTCAGGGAAATCCAGGCAAAGGTGAAGGAAAATGTGGAGTGGAAACTGGACTATCTGAGGAACCCAAGAAGAAACCCAAGGAGAAGAAAGCCACTGGGAATTAAAGGAATATGGCAATGGTAAAGGAGATTCTCCGATCCAGAAATCTCTTACTCGTGGTTTTCATTCCACTTCTGCTGCTTCCTCTGCCACTGTTATACACCAGCAGTGTAAGTACATTTTCTTTTTCTTTTTCACAAACCTCTGAGTACAGTAGGCAGTTTTGCTGGATAAGCTTGCAGTAGTCAAAAAGTAAGGCAAGGATTGAGAACAAACAAAAAAAAAACACAACAAAAAATGCTCTTAGAAAAAAGGGCTCGAATTTGAAGTAGTGTGAAATACAAGTCATTGAGCAGTCATCACAGTAACAACGAGAGATAGCATGAGTAATGTCACAGGCAGAGCTGAAGAACCAGGTGAAGCACTATTTTAAGGCAGAGACACTGTATCTCTTCTTTTTCTACAACAGTGTTTGGTTGGAAGTGGAAAACAGAACATTTCCAATAAAATTTTCTTTAGAGAGAGGTGTTTAAAATGAATACTTCCAGTGTTTTAGTTTTTAATAACAAGTATGCATGGATGGACTTTAAATTGGATGTGAGTTTAGAGGACAGCTGTTCAAGTGAGTGAAGAACTAGGACTCAATGACAGACATGTAGGACGAAACATGGCATCCACTACTGGCTACAACTCCTCTCTGTGCATGTCTCTGCAGTTGTCAAACATTTAAAAAAAAAAAAAAGTTTCCTACCTTATAGAGATGGTGATGTTTAACTTATCAGCATTTGCAACATGTTAAATATTCTGCAGCTGTGGCTTCCACAGAGCTAGACATAAATCTGGTGCAGCAATTTCCATTCCTTCCTCTACCCTGTTAAAGATTAATTCTTCCTTCTAGCACCAGAGGATTTATGAATACTACTACTTTATCAAATTGAAATGCAAAGGATTAGAAATTGTATAGCAATTTTCAAAATTAAAGATATAGGTTTTTATTGGGAAGGAAAAAACAGGATTCACAGAAAGGAAATGCTAGTACAAATGATATGTTGCAGTATGAATGAGTTTTCCTGCTTGAAACTTCAATGTATATCTCAGCTGCACTCTTATAGTAGCTTTTCATCTCTTCTGTCTTGAGAAGGAATGAATGACAATCATGCCTTCTCCAGAGAACAGTAATGCACACTTTTTTACAGAAATGTGTGTTTAAAAGGGTTTCATCTCCCCCAGTGTCTCTGAAAGGATGACATGAACAGATTCTCTGTGATATGCTTATATGGCACTGTAATAGTAGCATGCTTCATATCCCTTGAGAACCTCTCTTAAGCAACATGAGATTCACTGCACTTAATGTTGTTATTCATGTTCACTCCCTGCTGGAATCAGAGGCACAGGATGTAATAAGGAAACTCTAATAACCAAGGGAATTGTAATAATATCATGTGGGTTTTGGAACAGAAGTTCACTGACAGTATTGCTGCAAGAACTGCTATTATACAGCATGTGTTCCTCTGCACTATTATTCTGCACCTTGTAGTGTTGCTTTACTGCAAAGTGATATGAAAAGTCATCAGATGATGCTTTAGATTCACTTTGTTTATAAGCAAATGACCACAGAAGTTAGAGCATAGCTGTGAACCTGACCCAGAGCTGGACAAAAGTTTGTAATACCATTAAGAAAACATCTACACCTAATAAACTCAGTTAACAGGACACTATTCAAGTGTCTTAGTGTAGTATTTACTTTGTTACAACCCATTGACTAAGATTACTTCTTAAACCTGAATATTAAATTTGTTGCCTGCTGACTTATATTTTCACTCACCAGACAATTATAGTAGTTTTCTGTCTTATAGGGTTCAGAATGGCTAAGTGAATTATACTTGTGTTTCATCTTGCATCTTCCTTGTTGATATCAGCACAACACTGGAAATGTCAAAGTACCATTACATGTGTGGTAGCAAGAGACATCAAAGGGAGCACGAGGACTCAAAACTGTTTGGAGATAAGATTTACAGGAAATTATATACACATTTTCTTTTCTAGTATATTGTGACCAAAAAAAAAAAAAATGATTGGAAAAAAATACACCTGGGAAAAAAATTTTAAATTATTCTTCCTTTCCAAAACTTATACCAGCACTATGACTTTTATAGCAAGTGTGGGGCACCCATAAGCACCTTTCAGGCCATGACACGTACAGAAAAACAAACGAACAGTCTGTGCTTTCCGGTATATGGGTCTTTTTCATCCTGTCTTAATTTGCTTCATTGTTAACAGTAATCGGGGAGCATTTCTACCTTATTTTTTATCTTTATCTACATTTTTTCAAAAAGCCCATAGTTATACCATAGAGTATCACATCAATAGAGTCAGTAGTGGCCAAGATCTCCTGAGACCGCTGATCCTGTGCCAAACCATGGGCTCTTCCTCAAAAGGCAGCAAGAAGTGCTGTAAGCTGTGAGACCTGAAGCATTAGGTGATGCTGACAGGTTGACATGCCACATCTGGGGGATGAAGCCTGATGCACAGAACAGTCTGAATAGTAACAGATGGCACATTTTTGTTCACTTTTGTTTTTATGTATACAGGCTGAAGGGAGGGAATTACAGTGTGATCCTATCAGCTCAAAGACAGTAGACCAGACGCGGAACTGAACTGAGGTTTTTTTTGTTGATTTTTTTTTTTCACGGATCAAACACATGCATGCATGCAAGATGTGTATTGTTCATCCTTAAGTGGGCAAATCTGTAATCCAAAATTTGTTTTCAATCACTCTGAGATCCTCAGATACTTTAGTTATTAAAGTTTTATGCATGATCCTTGTGGAAGTTTTAGCCATGACTTCCTAATCTGCCTTCTTTTCTGTCCCCTTAAGGGACTGACTGAAATTAAGTGGTAGACCCTCCAACCATCACATATGAGCTCACTATGTTGTGTTTTCCTATCCTCTGCTTTAAGCCATGAGGTGGGCTTAACATTCATTTTCATCTGTACAACAGGAAGAGTGGTGACATTTGAAATTATACTGTTTTTACTTCAGTCCAGTAATTAGTAGCTCTGGTAACCATTAACTAAATATATAAATTCAATTCAATTTACTAGAAGATATTAATTTAGTTAGTGTTGGAAAAGAGCTAGTTTAGAGCACTGAGAGGATAAATAGTGCAAGTAGGAAATAAGTAACACAAAGACTTAGCTCCTGCCCCAGATAGTTTTTGACAGAGATGCAATTTCCCTTTGTTCTGTTTCACTTCCACTATTATTCTGTTGCTACATGCAGACAGGCAATATAGAATAACAGTCTATGTTCAAAGAGTTTCAAGACAAATATAAATTTGGAAGGAGAAAATAATTTGGGATTGGCTTAAGATAAAATGAACACTGGGAATTTTGACAAAATATATATCTTGGATTTTATATCTGCACTGATTTAAAATAAAAATTAATGTTGTTTCATTAAAAAGGACTTGTTTCCTCGAAATTGCTGGACATCATACAGAGCCCATGAACACATACTAGCTTGTTAGCAGAAATTAATGAGTTAAAATATAATTGTTAAAAAGTGTTAAATAGTCATTTGGTAACAAAAAGGACCTTTAACTTTGCTCTTTGTGGAATATTAACCATGAAGTCAAATGCAGTTAAAATTGACTAAGCGGCAAGCTGGCTAATGTTTATGAGTCCTGTGACTCGTACATAAAATAGTTTTGCCTTTATACTTGAGATTACTAAAAATGTCTGATCCCTGCATTCTCACTTTTTGAAATGATTTCCATTTTAATTCAGAAATTTTTATCGGGGTGGTCACTTCAAGCTACTACAGACTGAACATCAGCCCTTCAGAGTTTCAAAGAGTGTAGCAATGCTATTTTGTAAAATGCATGCTCCATAATTCATGAATATTAAAAAATAAAAATCCCCCTGATCCCATTCATTCAAACACAATCTCCTCTAGCCTCTCTTACAAGTTCTTCTCAGTAGCAACAATGCTACAAGTGCAATAAAATCTTTTAGTGTAATATTTTGTTGAAGGACTTGATCATAGAGGACTAATGAAATCTGTTTTGGCTACCTTAAAACCTAAACCACTGTTTTGTAATAATTAAAGAAGAGAAAGAAGTATGCATGTTTCTGTGTAGTTCAGAATATTTCAGAACACTCAAAAATACAGGTACTTTTCTACCCATGAAATAACAATACAGAATTCAATTTCTCAACTTGTCTAATAGCATTACAGATAATCTTAATTGTCCCTAACATCATTAGACTTTACCCGATTCAAGGAAATTATTTTTCCTGATATCATCTTTTCATTTAGTTTTGTGGCCCTAGTTATTTTAATTAGAACTACTTCATGTTATACTTTTCTGAAACAGGAGTCGGAACAAAGTCTGGCAGCTAATTTAAACCCAGGTTTCTGAGTAAGCTTGGCAGCAATTTCTAAGCATGTGAAGAAAACAATACATAATAGTCTATCTTAAAATTTTTCTCTGGAATGTGTCTGCCTGTTATTACTATAAGTGGCTGAAAAAGAAAAAAGGAACAGCTGAATGTGTATCTTCGTACATTAGGGGTATTGTAAAAAGGAGATGTATAAGCTTGAATTTAAATACAAGCTATTGATTCATTCCAGTGAATACACATTTCTGCATAGACTTAGCTTTGCCACCTTGTTCACAAAACTGATTAAAAAAAAAAAAGTGTTATACATACCTAATGATTTGCACAAGGACACGTGGGAATTTCTTGTGTGACTTCTTGAAAGCTGATTAATTTGGGAATCATCCAGTCAGGAAACAAAAGTAAAGAAGCTGTACTTGAATACAGTGAAATAGCCATTTATGAACAGTGAATTTTCTAAATAATAGCCATTGTGAGATGTGAATCTTCGTGACTCAGTATGGTCATATGAAACATCCAGGGATTGATGAAGAATAGGAAAATTAATAGCTGGTGTAAATCAGCTTCCATAGAACAATATGAACTTCCATAGTTAACCCCAATGAAGGGTCTGGCTGCAAATTTGAGAAAAGGAAAAGAATAACTTTTTCTTTAAGGTAATTTCTGTAATTATTAACAGGAAATATTCCTAGGTTTCTAAGCATAGCAAACTGAGCCTAAAGAGAGCCCTACTGAATGACACAAATAAAGACATATCTTTCTAAAAAGTGGACCAGACTTACTCCACCTTTCACCAGCTCTCTTGGAATGCTCAGCACAACATTGTCATGGCTTTGTTTCCCAGAACCCTGGACAGTAGCAAATTTTCTTGATTAACTCTGTGATCGAGTGGCCCCTAAGTCCTTTGGGACCATGGTCTTTTCCCAAGGGTCTGCAGAAATTGCCTGAGAAAATAAAATTGCCTGAAAAAAAAAAAGAAGTATTTCATAATGCCTAAAAAAGTAAACTGTCAGAGTATTTCCAAGAAGAGACATTGTGTAGCTTTATCGATGCTACTGCAAATGCAAATGTTCTCATCTGCTTGAAAGCTCCTATTTCCTTCACTTGCCCAATACTGGGGAAAAAGCCAGGTAGATATATTACAGGCTTCACAGACCCAGTCTGAGGAGTCATGAATATAACTTTGGTAAGTATTGGGTTATTTAAATCAAAGAAAACCATCGGTGTACTCGGAACCATTATTTTGCTGATAAATGAAGTTACCCCAAGGTTTTGCCCTAGTATGTATGCAAAGACTTTCATTAGCAGCATCTTCTTTAGGAACTGTCCTTTCAGGTGGTAGCCTAGGTTTAATACTCAAAAAGATGTAATTTAGGAGGTCCTTATATAGTTCTTGTTGAGTTCTTTTAGTCCAGACACCCACAAATTGATGAGTCCCATGAACACCTTCACAATAGGTGGTATGGCAGCAACATGTAACCTCAGTGCTTTCTCCCTACAGGAAGCCTCATGTGCCTACGTGCTGATCGTGACAGCTGTATATTGGGTTTCTGAAGCAGTACCTCTGGGTGCAGCAGCCTTAATTCCTGCTTTCCTATATCCACTTTTTGGAGTCATGAAGTCCAGTGAGGTCAGACCAGTGTGCACTTTTTTATCATTTCAACTTGTTACTCACGGTTAATTATTTGAAGAAAACAAATGTTAGTGGACTAGCAAGACTGGGAGGAAGAAGTGTACTTCTTATAATGTGTAACTTGGGCCAACCAGCACTTTCTTCTGCGGAAGAAAGCTAGACATAGGAAAGGCCATAGTAGCCAAGAGGTGTGTCCATCCTATCAGCTACTGCATCACCAGCAATGCCCATTGCCTACTCCACCTAAAGATATGACATTTCCCCTCCTCCAAAATTGTATAAACAGCACTTATGGGATAAAGTGGAAAGTTTCCTTTTAGTAATAGTTGGAAGATTTACATGACTTATAGATGATGTGTAAAAGCATGAGGCTACACATTCTAAAAACTATTACCATTTGCTGTATAAAACTAAATAATTTTAATATCCAGGTAAATGTTGAATCCTTTTTCCAAGCTGTAACCCTAGAGTTGCCTTGTAGTCATCAGTTCTAAGGCAAAGGAGTAGCTGTATAAAAAAGTCTCTTTGATCAGTTCTGAATTTGCTTATTTGAGTTTCTCTTGAATGTCATTTTCTTTCATGATATGCCAAGAATTTCTTTGATTTCATCTACAGATTTTTTCTCACTTTTCTCTCTTTCTCTCAGAAGGGGGGGAGGGAAGGAAATAACACTTGGTTTTTAAGGACTAGAAATACAGGTAAAGAACACAGAAGAATATAAAGAAACCATAAGGTTGTTGAATTTCTAACACAATCTGATACCATGCATGTCCATAAATGGATTGAGTCAAGCATTAACCAAGAGTTTTATGACCTGTCTTATTCCTCCCAATGGTGTAACAGCTGTGTAATATAACCATGTACATTTCTATGTCAACACAGTTAAATATTTTCAGTTGATTTTTTTTTTCTTAACAAAAAGTTAAAGTAGTTACACTTTTTCATTTCTAAACTCTGCAGCATATCAGAGAAGGAAAATTTAGGGGTAGCCTGACAGAAATTCAATGTAATATCAAATTAAATGGCAGTGGGACTACTGCAGAGAATATATTATTTACTTTAGGAACATAAATAAATAAAACCCTGTATTTTAAAATAAGCAAGGCTGATGATGCTGCAGTATTTCCAGTCTGCTCTTCTGCGGTGCCATAGAAACTAGGCCTCAAGCTTTGCGGTTTGAGCCACACATAACTCACAGGGGCTTAAGAGCATGAGCCTGGGTGTTATATGCGTCTACATGTGTATTAATAAGAACATTAGTATTCACTTGTTTCTCCAAAATGACTGTGAAAAGGATAAAGTGAAACAGCAGATTCTTTGTGCTGCTGATTCGATGGATTCCTTTCATTCAGTTCAAGATTTTTTTGAACAAAGTAGAAGGAAAATAAATAAAGTTAATGAGAAAGTAACCAGTGGAAGAAAGCCAAAAAAACCTGATATTTAAAATTTCTGGCACACAGACATGATGGCCAAGTCTATTTAGGTCACCATGGGGATTTGTTAAATATAAGTAAATGCTTAACACTTACTGTAACATTCACAAAATATTAGTGCCATTCATGAACTTTTATGGAAGAGGACAATGGAAGAAATACTATTTCTACTGATCTTAATTGCTTTAAAATACTTGAGTCTACATTTTGTTACACCAATAGTTTTAAACTGAAGAGCCAATATTTAGAGAAAAATATTCCAGAAATAGTTTGGAAAAAAATTCATTGGAAGGAAGAAAAAATTCAGCTAAATTCCAAGCATCCAATTATATACATTATTTCTCCCATTTAGCTTGTTTTCACACGTAAGTGTGTGTGCGTGCATGAATGTTCTGGTTTGTTTCTTGTTTGTTAATTTTGTAGTAGCTTCACAGAACATTTTCTCATGTCTTAGTAAGTCCCACATTCAAGAATTTTGTTTTGGAGTGTTTTCTCTGCATGGTCTCTGAATATTTTCCTAAGCCTTTTTTTTTTTTTTTTAAAAAACTTCACCTTCTTTTCCTGACACAATGCAGGTGTATTTCCACTGTGAAAAGTTCTGGTGCAGTGTCTAAAGACCATCACAATAACCTTTGCTTGCTGTATTCAGAGAGACAATTGAACATGAGAAATACAAATGAGATAGACAATTATATTTCCATAAAGAAAAAGCAGATGAAGCACATGAATAAAGTGCCCTCGATGCAGAAGTTTGTGGCTATTTCAGTGTGGACCTCACTGCATATGATTAACTGCAAGCAGTGAACATCCTGCCCAAAGAAGTAAGATTTCTCTCAGTCTCTTCAAAGCTGAGAAATCTACAGACAAGTGGGCATGGAGCACTGTTATTTGTAAATGCAACATAAAAGAAATTAAAGAAAACATGAATCATGAATTCTTCATTTTCTCCATCTTCCTCTCATTCTTCTGGTGTAAAGGCAGAAACCCACGATATGTCTTGTTATTCAGCATGTTCTCTGTGTAGGATAGTTACTGATATTTTTAAATTGATTATTTCTCCCTTGCCTTTAATGCAGGTGGCTGCAGAATATTTCAAGAACACAACTTTGCTCCTCGTGGGTGTGATTTGTGTGGCAGCTTCTGTAGAAAAATGGAATCTCCACAAAAGAATTGCCCTGCGAATGGTCATGATGGCTGGAGCAAAGCCAGGCATGTGAGTGAAACTTTGACTTCAGGGTAGTCTGAGGTTCACAGCAGCAGCTTGAAAGATAATATAATAACTTAAATTTCTCCAATCCACAGGGAAAAGCTAGCTCAGTTTGAGGAGACTGTTCCTACCCACCATTATTTCCAGAGTTTGAAAGATTTCAAATATTCTCAACTTCTATTTATTTATTTATTTATTTTTCTGCCACCTCTTACTCCTTGGCTTATTTTTCTATTGCTTCCTATTTTATACTGATTCCTTGTTCCTAGTCTCTCTGTTCCTTCTTTGCCTGTTTAGCAAACACAAAAGGATTCTTAAAGTATCCCTCGAAATGCTGAAAATTGGCGTTTCTCACATCACATGATGGTTTCCAAGTGAGGCAACAAAGGGCTTTCAATGATACATGGTCTTGTGACAGTTATTAGCACAAAGCAGCATTTTATCCAAGCACAGAATAGTATTTTGGTACCCACAAAGAAAAAAAGAAAATGACCTTACATAGTTACCATAGGTCTAACAAAAATGTTAGGTAAGAAAACCTTTAATATTTGTGAAAGTGCCTCAAGGTCTTACTGTGTTGTACTCCAGGTTGCTTCTTTGCTTTATGTGCTGCACCACGGTGCTCTCCATGTGGCTTTCCAACACATCCACCACAGCTATGGTGATGCCAATTGTGGAAGCAGTGCTCCAGGAGCTAGTGAATGCTGAGGAGGAGCGTGATGTCATCAGTACTGCAGGCAGCACCATTATTGAAGAAAACGAGCCAATAGGTATTTGCCAATGTTGGCCATTCTTTTCTTATTTATCAGTGACCAGAGAGAGTCATTGACACACATGAGTCAAATTCTACTGAGGTCAGCCAGAGCTGTCTGATTTGTACTGCCAATGATACTAGTCCATTCTTTTTCTTTTAGCATGATGATATTTCTTTCAAAACTGAAAGAGAGTTTCAAGATGCGATGGGAGAAGTGGAGCTGGGAAACTATTTAGGCTGAATTAGGAGACGAGATGGAATCTGTGTGTCATAAACTCTTAGGTCATATAATTTTACAGGGTCAGAAGGAAATCTCTGTGAATAAAGTGAAAAAAAAGTCTTCTGGACTGATAAGAACTTTAGAGGCTTTTAATGTTCATTCCTTCCCAGAAAGCAGGATTTGGAAAGAAAAAAAAAAAAAACCTCTTCTTTCATTTCAAAGATTTCAGCCTGAATAATGTCGTCTAACTTTTGTCAGAAGTATGTCATGAGGACAATACAACACAACAAAATGCTGCATAACAGTCAGAGAGTACCTGAGAAGGTTCAGACAAACAAGATTTTTTTTTTTCCTTTTTTTTTTTTTTTCTTTTTTGAACCTCCAGGTTCAGTGGCATGGCCCAGGGGCTCAGATCAGTTCTTACCCCAAGAGCTGCTTTCTCTTCCTTCATTACAGATCTCAGCAACAAGCATGACCAACCTTCACTGGAGCTTATCTTCATCAATGAGGAGTAAGAATGAACCCTGTACATCACGACTGGAGATTTGAACCCTACACAGGTTGCAATGAAATGAATCTAGGAATAGAGCCAGGAAGGGCAATCAAAAGCTTAAAAGTGAATGTTTTAGATGTGACTAACAAGGAAGGCTTATATGAGAAATAGGATTGATGTAATGGTCTGGATCTCATGAAACCTTGCCAGGATTCATTTATTTTATTTTATTTTAACACTATGGCCATTATAAAGGGAAAGAAACATCCACTTACAGAAGATTCTTGAGAAAACTCTGAATGCTAAGAACATGCAAGAGACAGATGACAGAAGAGGGAAAAAAAAAAACAAACACACACACCTGTAAAAGATTTCTTTTAGTACAGCCAAGGTTATTCCAAAGTTTGAATCACTAACAGTTTCAACCAGGCCTCTATTTTGGGTAGAATAAGGGCAGATCAAGGAAAGGACTAATTTCAATGTCAAGTTATCAAATTAACCAGCCAGATAGGAGAATATATGAAGTTCTTGTCCTCAAACTATACTACAGGTAAATTCCGAGGAAAATCTTCTTACAAGATATGAGATTGAAATACACAATTGTTTCTTGAATTCCTTCTATTTTATCTCTAAGAGTTCAAAATAAAAGAAAAACAAGCTATGGTCACACCATTTAAAATTTGCTTTAAAACAAATATTATCATCCAGATGGCTCATGTTGATGATTTTAAGTTACCTTGCAAGTTCTGAATAGTTTTCTCATTCGTTTGGGGACTACTGCCCTCTCCAATATTTTGTCCACTGTCTCTTTTAATCCTAATCATATTTTCTTCAGTATAGAATAAAACTTTCAGTCTGACATTATGCCATTAATTCCTTTAAGCCATATTGAAAAATATGTGAGGGATATTTCATAACAGAAGTTTCATAACAGAGCTATCATTAAAATAGTATTACTTGAAAGAGAGCTTGAAATTTGTTTGGAAAAGAAAAGCAGACCATCTTCTGGAATTAAATATGATTTCAATGACAAAGTAAAAGTTCATTGGAATGTTTGCATGGTCCATATGACATGCAAGAGAGATTTTAGTGAAAACTTTAATGTGGAACAGGAAGGTGCTCAGAAAGTGTTGAAGAGGCTGGTGGAGGAAAAAGTAGAGTACAACAAGACAGTGGTAGCACTGGATTGCCCAGTGATTCACTCCACTGTGGATGGAGTCCATTCCTAGAATGTAGTGTACACTACCAAGAATACTTATTTTTACTTACATGGAAGTGGAACCCCATTGCTACTAGGTTAGAGGCAGAGCTATGGAACATAATGACTCTTCTAATATATCTGCCCAAGATACCACAAAAGAGATACTAATAAATGTTATTCCTCACCATTTCAGTAGGCACTAGTTCTGCAGATATTGCCCTTCCTACCAATGATTTGTACCTTTTGGGGGAGCTGGGTGAAGAGGCATTTTTAAAGCATATTTTCCTTTCTTTATTTTTAGTGCTACTACTACTGACTTCAGATCCTTGATGAATTCAAAGGTATTGTCATAGGTAGTACCTGTATCTTCTGAGCTACACTGCCTGGTAATGCCATCAGAGCACAGTCTACATAGCTCTACAACAAACTTAGGTTTCCTTTATTTAAAAAAAAAAAAAAAAAAAAGTGGTTGTTGGCAGAAAGTGAATAGTACAAAATGTCCCACTTTGTATTTAACCTATCAGCCTGCTTGCACAAATCAAGATGGGGAACAGTAACTTTGTAGGGTTTGTTGTATATGTTGTTGGAAAGCCAAAGACCCAGTCAGAAAATTAACAACTCCATACAGACTCTCAAATTTTACCAAGTTCAGATAAGATCTTTTAAAGTCTAGTTATTGTCAGTCTCTGCATCTGAGATGCTTTGATAGATTAGAACAAACTACATTTCTTACAAAGCCATAGTCTCTAGCAAGGGATCTGTTAGGTTCTCTTACATGGCAGAAGGAGAAATCCTAAACTTATTATAATCTGAATTTTAACATCACTTTAAAATAAAAACAGTATTTTAAAATTATATGGGTTTTTTCCAGTATAAAATTTATAGCTGAACTTTTAGAATTTTTTGTTGTCATTGCTGTTGTTTGTTTTGTTTTATTTTGTTTTGTTTTAAAAGCCCACAGCCCATGACCTTTGCAAAGCATCATCTGTTGTAATCTAAGTGTCTCCAGGAACAGAAGAAAAGCTAATCTAAAGGCATTTGCCTCCCTACAGAGTATGAATAATGTGCACATGATAGCCAATCCTAATGGAACGGTGAATTCCAAGAGCAACGGGCAGCACCTACCTCAGGTAAGGAAACGTTAGACGTGGAGGATGAAGGAAAAGACAGAGATGAACATATCTGCTCACCACTGCATCAACGTTGTTCCTTGTAAGCCACTTTGTATGGAATTACTTTCCATCAACTTAACAGCAGTCACATTTTAGCCCTATGCTGAGCCCTATGCTCCTATTTAGACACCCCCAGCACAGATATTTTTGAAGGGCCTTTCCCCAGTAAGATATTTCCTAATGGCTAGTACAATTCATTTAGCTTTATCTTCAGTTTAATGACCACAAGTTTCCCTTGTTTGATTGTTCTACCCACTTTATTTCTACAAAGTCTTCCTGGAAAATACTGCAACACAAAAAAAAACATCATTTCCTGACACACAACTGTTGTGGTTTAACCCGGCCGGCAGCTAAACACCACACAGCCGTTCGCTCACCCTCCCCCCTCCCTCTCTGGGATGGAGGAGAGAAACGGGAAAGTGAAGCCTGTGAGTTGAGATAAAGACAGTTTATTAAGACAGGAAAATAATAATAACAATAATAATAATAATAATAATAGTAGTATTACTAATAATAATGTGTACGAAACAAGTGATGCACAATGCAATTGCTCACCACCTGCCAACCGATGCCCAGCCTATCCCCGAGCAGCTGGCCCCCCCTATATATTGTTTAGCATGACGTCAGATGGTATGGAATACCCCTTTGGCCAGTTTGGGTCAGCTGTCCTGGGTCTGTCCCCTCCCAGCTCCTGCTGCACCCCTAGCCTGCTCGGTGGCAGGACAGAGCGAGAAGCTAAAAAGTCCTTGGCCTGGTGTAAACACTGCTCTGCAACAATTAAAACATCAGCATGTTATCAGTGCTCTTCTCATCCTAATCCAAAACATAGCACCCTACCAGCTACTAGGAGGAAAATAAACTCTGTCCTAACTGAAACCAGGACAACAACATACTAACAGCAGACATGAACCATTTAACTGGGTTTGGCAGTCTTAGTATCCTCCTCCTTTCTGTTCTGCCAAATATCCTCTACCAAAATCCTCCATTACATCACTCCACTGCAGTATTTCTACTTTTCCTGAGTGGATCCAATGAGTGGCTGCTGTTTTTTCTACAGTTACATAGTACCTAAATGGCATAAGTTGATGTCCAGAAAGGATTAACCTAAACTCAGCATATGTATTTTTATTAGCAGTTCAAAAGAATCTAAACATGTGTTTCTAAAATAAAGGCTAATGCACTGCTCTTGATATTTAATTTCCTCTTACATCCATTTTCCATTTGCATTTAATGGTTATTTTGCCACTAGTAAACTTGTTTCACTTTTAACCTACAGGGATGTGAACCAGAGTACCCTCACAAGAATGATGAATTTACAGCATAACTTATTTTATGACCTAAACCCAAATCCAAATTAACAATTTAACAGATTTGTTAACTCCCGTGTTATCTTTTTCCTGATTCTAAATTACAGCCTAGGGTTACATGCTAAGTGCTCTGAAGTGCTGTACCTTTTTTTACCAATTTCCATGTGCTTGATTTACTAACATGGAGTCTTTCCTGTCACTATTAAGAAAACTTTTGGAGCAATATTTTTTTCTGTAGCTTTTTCTTTCATATCAACATTGCTCAGCCTGTTTCATGCACTTTCTGAGAGTCCTAACACTCCATTCTTAATGAGAGGCCCTAAGCCAGTATGAGTGCAAATAGTCCACCAAGCATTTGTCTGGTGGCTGCTCATAAGTCTCAAGGATTATAAATTCCTTCTACTGCAGTGCTGGCATCCTGCCTCTGCAACCCACAAAGGCTTTTGGTATCCAGCTGAGACTCCAGTAAGAACTAGAGTTGACCCATACCACGGCCAGAAGCCTGATTACTGTTTGTCCTACATTTCTGCCTCAGGACAGGAAACTTCAGGCTCCTGGACAGGTTTCTAGCTCTGATCCCAACTAATACTGATGAAGAAAGAAGCTTGCTCCCTTTTATGCAAACCTATTGTTTCTTTGGGACCAGTAGCACCATGGCATTAGAAAAAGTTGGGTTGCTGTTCTAAACTCCTGTTCTCCTTGGTTGGTGTATCTCCTCACAGGCTCAGATACTGGTCCTGCCTCCTAAGCCCTCAGAACCGGACCTGAGCACTAAATACCGGTATCAGTCCAGACATGACCACATGGTCTGTAAATGCCTCTCACTAAGCATCTCCTATGCAGCAACCATTGGGGGACTGACAACCATTATAGGGACTTCTACTAGCCTCATATTCTTAGAGCATTTCAACAAGTAAGTGACATTTTGGGTGTGTGAGAATATGGTTGGGTCATTATCATCTCTGTGGCATTCCCCATGGGTTATTTATTGTCTCAGGGAACTCTTCTAAGATGGTCTCTCTGAAGACAGTTTTGTTTCCTCCTCTACTCTAATTTTTTCTAATGATTAATGGTTGAAAGAGGAAGCTTAAGTTAATATATATCCTTGTCCTTCTCCCATGCGAAATAAACTCCTAAGCGTGTGATATTTCTTCAGCAACTTCTGTTGATATTACAAACCAATTATTGTGAAAGTAGCAGACACCCTGGAAAACTACTTGCTAGAGCCATGCAGACATAAGAACGAAGACAAAAGGAAATCTATGCAAAAGGTGAAAAGTCATAAAACCTGCTTCAAATATTTTTCTATGGGTTATTAGAAAGCCACTTCTTGTGGTGAATCTATACACATCATCGGTGTGCTGTTCAAAATATGGTGCAAAAAAAATGACGAAATTTAGAAATATGGCCTTACACCTTTTCTTCAGGGAAGATGGAAAGCAGCTCTGTAATTAGCTAAATACTCCCTTTATCATATATTCCCAGGAGTCTCAAAAACATAAACATTAACTCTGTGAGAAGACCAGTTGAACTTCTCTTCATGCACAGATACGTAACCAAGCTCAAAGCTGATTCTGATCATCTGATGCTGCCATTGCTGTCATAATATGCTGCACTTCTCTCTCTGAAATGGTGGCAACGAAGAAAACTGAATTCAGAACTCATCCCTAGCTCAATAATTTGGATTTCACAGCATTTCCAAAGACCCTGTTATTATGATACTTCCACAGCAGACACATGGCACATAGCAGACATCTTTGTCTGAACTTGGTAGAATATAGATTTTATTTTTATCATCCACAATAATACACACAAAGACGTTCTGGGTGAAATCATTCTTAGGCCTGTTGATGCTTAAATGATTTCTAACAATAACCTCAGGTAGGGACAGGATCTCATTCCTGGTAACTGTAAGAGTTTTTTGAAGTTGGCTGGACAATCCAGACCACCTGATCTTAAAGGTGTGAAGTGCTGTATGGCTCATCTCTTGGTCAGGCATGGTCAATGACTGACATTCTTTGGTAAGTAGCTTTAATATGCACATGTATTGTAGCTGTCACAAATATATGCTGATGAAAATTTTCTGTCATGTCGTGACAGATAAATGCAAGTACATGCATGGCCATCTGTACATATTGGGGGTGTTTTTTATCATTCTAAACTCTTACACACACACTTTTTTTTTTCCCCTTTACAGCCACTACCCAAATGCTGAAGTGGTGAATTTTGGAACCTGGTTTTTGTTCAGCTTCCCAATCTCCCTCATCATGTTGGTCCTTACTTGGTTCTGGATGCATTGGCTGTTCTTGGGTTGCAAGTGAGTGCAAGTTGTTCAAGAAGTACAGATTCCAAAAGCAGGGTGTCTTTGACTTTATTAGAATAGGTCTTATTAAAGCATTTCTAGTTGCAAATGACAAAAGCTAAGGTATTTCTTTCTTCTTGGCAGAACAATTACTGGAGGAAGTCATATTTCTTAGCAGCACTGGATAGGCAGCAGTGAGTGTATAGTATTGCTGCTTGAGAGTAAAGGTATTGGTGATAGAAATCTTTACTATGCATTCAGCTGTGGTGTGGTTGTTTTTGTTTGTTAGTTTTGTTTTGACTCATAGCTGTGTCTTGTTGTGGAGCAAAAATCTTGTCAAAAGTTCTTTTGGAAAAATACAACTGAAAAGATGAAAGAAAAACAAAACAAAACAAAACAAAACAAAACAAAAACCACCTGGAATGGAACAAGTTACTTTTCAGATCAGCCCCCAGCTCAATGAAGTTAATGCAAGACAAGTTAAAATTAAAGGTAAACTGTCTCCATTTATATTTGTCTTTAAAGTGGAAAGGACTCAGCCTAAGAGGTGAATATCCTCTGATACCAGCAAGTCCCTGATCCCCCAGATAAGAACAAGGCTCAGTCTCCAAGTTCATTTGTACCACGTCTTCTCTTTGCAGAGGTACTCAGCAAAGTTAATGAAAATTGACTAAGTATGTGCATTTAGAGTGGATTAGTTAATCTGCATTAAATTGTGGTACACACACGTTTACTCAGAATTAAAGTGTCCTTAATTTGATTTAGTTTACTCTTAAAAGTAAGATGAACTGACATCACTAATTTCTTCCATGAAAGGCAACCAAAAATACGATAATGAATTCTGCTTGCTGTTGACCTCGACTAGATTTGAAGAGGTAATTTAGAGGTGAATAGTTTCATGTCCTTCTCTCAGTCATTCCCCTGAGCCTTGTAGTTCCAAATTAAAATGCTAACATAAGTCCTTTTTTTTTTCTTCTTCTCTTTCTAGAGGAAAAAAAAAAAAAAAGCTTGAGAGGAAACAAGCCCTAACACTACCCTCAATAACATTTTTTTAAATAAAAGTCACTGAAATTCCACATTGTATCCAAGACCTCATGCTGATTAATGTTTTTGTAGATAATACCACAGACTGAAGCATTATTGACTTCTTGAGAAGTGCTGTTTGATTCCAAGCCTCTTAAGTCTCTGTTTATTGCAGTTCATTAAAGAATATATTATGTTAAGAGCTTGATTACAATACTCTGCCTTCACATCCTCCTAAGCCTAGCAACATTGACAACATGTTGAAACAGCTGTTAATGTCTGTGCATAAATGTTTATTAGACTCCCATGACGTACGTGTTGCATGTTCTCTTCCTAGGAAGCCCAGTGTCACTAGGCTGTGACTTGGCCCAATTGGAACAACATCTCAGACTTGGATTGTAGGTTTTTGACTAATTCAAAGGGGATGAAGAATAGATCCACCAAACAATTTTTGCCAGAAAAGCAGGGCTAATAACATAATTGTCGCTATAGAACTGACCATTACAAAGCGTATACCTTTTTTCTTCCAGCAGATGCATTACTGCTGGTGGATTTAATGGAGTTTAAAAACAAGTTCACAAGGAAATTTAAATACTTATATGTGTAGAACTGTACTAACGGTGCTTAAAACAAGTGTCATATAGGTGTTTGATTGCAAGGGACATGAAAAAAAAGTTTGAGACTTTTTTTTTTTTTTAACCAATCAGGTGTTATTTGTATCTTTAGGTATGCAAATTCCTTTGATAATTTGACCTTAACTCTTGAGGGAGATACTAGTGCACTGTTTGGCCATTGCAGTAGCATAGATCTCTTGTGGGGTAATAAATGACACATTGCAGGAACTTTAAAACCAGGCCATTATGCTCTCAACGTACTTATTATGTTCCAGCTTCTGAAAAACCTATCTTAGACTGGCTTAGTTGCAGAAGTTTCTTAACTCCCTCCATAAGCCCCTGTCTGACAGATGATACAGCTGAAGCAGAAAAACAGAACTGTGGCTCAAAGCACAGCAAAGTGACACTACTGGAAAGAATAAACGAAAAAAATGTTTAAATGAACTTGCAAGTGTATTCATTTCAATTAGGAAAGTCTAGTCTTAAAACATGAAGGCAAGCTGCAGAAACTAAGGGCTTCACCTAATTTGTATATGAATGTATGGAAGGTTTATATGTGTTCAGATGTGAAATGTGCTTGTGCTTGCATTTACCTCGTGGAAGTACAGACTTTTTTCAACAGGACAAAACACTATTGCCTTGGCCTCTGTAGCAGAGGTGATGTAGTACTACACTAATTGTGCCTAGTTTAGAAACTGCTAGGAAGAGTAGAAACAGACAAGCTGTGAAAGCTACTTTGATCCCCAGCATAGCTTTCACCATTAGTTATAGTGAATCCTAAATATTCAAGTCAAACTTGTGCTCAAAAGCCAGACCAAACCCCACATGTTTTGGCTATCCTTGATCCTACTGGGAATTATACAGTTCCTTCACAGATATAAACTAGCCGTAACCTTTGGAGTTTTCAGGCACAGCAAAAAACTAGCCACCGCCAGACATTTGAGGAAGTTTACAGGAAGGAGTCCAACCATAGTTTGGAGAGGCTCAGCGATACCAGTCAGCATTAGACAGGCACCATAGGGACTTTCATACCATGACTAGGATTGCTTCTTGGAAAACCTAGAAACCTGACCATACGAAGGTGACAAGCCATAATTTCCCTTCCCTTTGCCATCAGACCTTGTCCCAGTCGTATCTTCTCCCAAGAAGAATGAAAAGAGGAATTTTCAGCTTGCCACTTTGTTGTTATTTTTTACAACTTTTTATTTCACTTGAGACCTTTGTTTAATTTGACTGTGCTATCTACCGTAGTTTTAAGGAGACCTGTTCTGTGAGCAAGAAGAAGAAGACCAAACGGGAAGAAATGTCAGAGAGAAGAATTCAGGAAGAATATAAGAAATTGGGAAATGTTAGGTAAAACAGATGTGATTTACTCAGTAATTTGCTTGCCCAAGCAGGACCATCCACAAAAATATTTGTGCAGATTTACTTTGTCAATTGCTCTTATGCTTATTATACTTTTTAAAAATACAATACAAAGTGTTTACAGTAGAATGGTAACATGAACTTTAACTCATTACCACATTTCATCGGAAAACAGTGCAAATGCATAACAAACATTTATGATTATGTTCCTTTAGGATTTCCCCATTAATTATTGAACGGAAAAAACAGATAATGATATCTTTAGTTCATTTTTTTTTACTAGGTTTAGTTGGTTCACAGCTGAGAGTAAAATGTAGAATTCTTTAATTCAGATTAATCTTCCTTTCTATTGCCCTTATGGTATATACCTGTTTTGTGGGAAACATTTATAACTGCTTAATTCATTTGGAATCTGCTCTCGAGTTTTCAGACAGACCTTGGATTTTACTCTCGTTTGTTTGTTTGTTTGTTTGTTTGTTTTTGTTTCTAGCTATCCTGAGATGGTGACTGGGTTTTTATTCATTCTAATGACATTGCTTTGGTTTACTCGTGAGCCTGGCTTTGTACCAGGCTGGTCATCTTTCTTCGAAAAGTAAGTTCCCTATGTAACTGCAAAGGAGTACAGCCTAGCAGCTTCTGACTTTCTGCCATAAATTTTGGCTACATACGTCATTAGCCACTTTTAACAAGGTGGCAAAAAATGAAGTTTTTATTCAAATTTAGGATTTTTGCTTTTTAAATCACATCTCTTCACATGGCAGCAAACTGTGTTCTTTCTGAGTAAGGAAGAAGGAATTAACTATACAAAACAAACATATTTCATATGTAATAAATGGGAAAGCCACATACTGAAGTGAAAACATTTTAGTGCATTCATAGAGAAGCTGTCTCTGAAATGTATTGATGTTATAATTCAAATTAAAACTTTTGGGTGCTTTTTTTTCTATTTTATTTTGAAAGATTTTTTTTTTCTCAAAATAATGTATTTTTTTGGAGATAAAGTTTATTAAGAAAATATTTCAATTAAATATTAGAAGATTGAAACAACTGGTATTTTTTATTTTAAATAATATTGAAAAGATTTCTGTTTGAAGTAACTTTAATAAACAATGCATAGCAAAGACTACATGAAGTTAAATTTTCTTCAATTTCTGCTGCATAAAATTATTTTAATTTGTAATCCTAATTCTCACTGAAGAACAGCTGTTAATATAGTATTGGGATTTCCTGAGGATCTTTGTAGTCTGACATACCTTGAAATACTTTTCAGGCTGAGTTTTAATGTCCAGTTCATTTCTAGAGGATTATTTGGGCTTGGCTTTTCCTGAGAATGTATTTACTATTTATTCTTTTTGGTAAATAAATTATTTTACTGTACCTCTGAGTTAACAGATTTGTAAATCAAAAGGGATCTCTTTTTATTCTTTTTATTACTAGAATGTTAAAAGTATATAATAATAAAATAATAATAATAATAATTAAATTAATTAAATATAATTTTTTTATTATTATTATTATTATTATTATTACAGGTAGTTAATGTAGACAATTTACTATATTGAATAAAAAGTTTTGTTTGTATCCTTGATGTACAGACATATTTTTCTAGAAGGCTGTTGCTAAGACGTCAAATGTGGAAATAAAACTTCACCTATAACTGTTTGAGTGGCGGTTTGGACCAGATGACCTCCAGCAGTCCCTTCCAACCTTAACCATGCTGGGTTTCTGGGATTCTGTAACTGCTAAGAGTTATGTACCTAGTTTAAGAATGTTTCTGTAAGTTTTTATGATAACTTCACCACTTCTTTCTTAGGAAAGGTTACCGGACTGATGCCACTGTCTCTGTTTTTCTTGGTTTCCTCCTTTTCCTCATTCCAGCAAAAAAGCCATGTTTTGGAAAAACAGAAAAAGGTAGGGTACATATGGGAAGAAAGAGCTATGGCACATTTTATTTTAAGAATATTTTTCTGGTCTCTGTAAAATGTTTGAAGAACACATTTTGTTTTTCAAGTGGAAGTGTATTTTTTTTTCCTCTGATACCATCCTTTCCTACATCAAACTCCACTTTCGTCCTCTGCTTTAGTTCATGTGGTCTCATCTAGTAGATTACTAACAGGTAATAGGCCACAGATACACTACTAGGTCTTGTAACAATAGCCATCATCTCTTCTGTGTTTACAGAGTTTTGAAAATTTATGACTGAGCTTTAGGAAAGGTTGAAATGTAGTTCCATATTGAGAATGATAATGCAGAGATTTGCAAAGTTGGGTGAAGGTAAGCTCTAGTAAATTATTTGGTCATTCCTTGTATGTAAGAAGTCATTGATAATCTCATCAAGTAGATGTAAAAAAGGTAAGTAAATATGTGACAGTTGTAATTTTTGGTAATGCTCCTTTTGCAATCTTCCTGATAATAACAATGATCAACATTTCACGTTCATTTTTGGATAGCACTCAGAAGTATCGATCGGTTTGCTGTGCCAGGCTTTCAGCAATAATGTATGGAAACAGAGCTCCCTGCATAGTCTTATGTAGAGATTACAAGTGTATATAGATATGTGTTTTTTTGTTTGTTTTGGTTTTGGTTTGTTTTATACTGAAATGCATGCAACATTCAGGAAAAATAACACCCTCTGGCTTCTACTTCAAGAAATTATTCAGGGACATAAATGCATTTTATTAAGCTTCATGACTTAGTGGGGAGAGAGAAAATGTCCTTTAACAAAATAAACCCATTTTAACTTCATCTTTGTAATTTACAGATAATTTTCACAGGTATATACACAGCAGACAGTCCCTCAAGAAGCTGTATCATAAAGCACAGAGTTTTGTAACTATTGACATCAACAGAGCAGCCAAGGGGAGGTCAGGGTATTGGGAATCAATATGCTGCATTTTCTGAGGCTGAGCTAACCAGAGAATTAAGCTATGCTTTTCTTCTTCATCTCTCTCACAGACAGGTCTCAAGATAACTTCCATGGTTATTGCATTATTGCTACTAGCATGAAATGTGAAGATCTTTGTATAAATGCCAATGTAAAATTGATCACACACTTATTTTCATATAGGAGATGTTGAAAGGTCAACAAACATTAACACACTGGATCCCATCATTACCTGGAAGGACTTCCAGAAGACTATGCCCTGGGAAATTGTAGTGTTGGTTGGAGGTGGTTATGCCTTAGCAGCTGGATGCAAGGTACTGATTTAGATTATATTCCCCTTCCTAAAATGAATAAATAAATAAATAATGCAAACTTTGAATTTTATCTTTTTGTATGCTCCTCAGATTGGAATTATAAAGCAGATACTTTCAAGTTTGTACACGAGCTAGCCCCTACTCCCTAAACTCAATGGAAAGATACCTAGCTAACAAAAGAATGGGTAGGGCTCAAGTCAGTTGTGTAAGCATAGGCACCTACTGCCATTTCAGATGCTCTAGTAGAGCTAGATATTCCTACAAGGCTGGTAAAAATGACACAGGATCTGAGGGAAACCTCACCCTTTCTCAACTAGCAGCTAGCTAGCTGTGGGAAGAACATCTCAGCTGCCACTGGTTGCTCATATTTAGGCAACTGAGTCAAACACCCAGCATTGATAAAACAAATCATGCTCTAGGCTATACCGACTGTATCTCCACTCAATACAATTCGTGAATATACACCTAGTTCTCCTACAGACACCTATCTGTAGGCAAATAAATTTGTGTATGAGTTCTACCTACACTATGAAATCCTTCATCACCAGTTTGCAATACTTCAGTTTGCATGCTGAAGAAAGAGGAAAGATCAGCCTTGGTGCCAATTCATGTTATTTATCTTTTTGATACTATGGATAACTGTTTATTAGACACTACAGTGAAATCCAGTTTACTAAACAAAAGGTAACGGAGAAAGCATTGATCTAAACTTTGTTTATTTGCTGGTGGCATTCTCTGATGCAAACTGCCCTGAAAAGAACAAACTGGTTATCAAACATCCCATGTACTTAGTCATTCTTGTGCTTCTGTCCTTTTCTCAGACGTCTGGCCTCTCTACGTGGATTGGACACCAAATGCTGTCCCTGAGCAGCCTTCCCTACTGGGCCGTAACTCTACTGGCCTGCATTTTGGTGTCCCTTGTTACAGAGTTCGTTAGTAACCCAGCAACTATAACCATATTTCTACCTATTTTATGCAGTATGGTGAGTAAAAATAATGGCATTTTTAGTCTGTTGTTTTCTCATAGGCCCATAGGAATTTTTCAGGATGGGAGGGTATTGGCATTCGGATCCCATGAATCCCTGCCTTGGTTTCCAAACTATTGATCTGCAGTCTTGTGTTCAGAAGGCTTTATAAACTCAGCCCGGCAAAAAGTACTGACAGGCAATTTTAGCACTGATAAATTTATTTGAGACTTCTAGGACAAAGCAAAAGCATAGCTCCTGCCCTGAAGAATAGATTGTTTAAATAAAAGGAAAGGTGATCATGTAATCAACAAGATAGTTGGTGAAGTCTGCATAAAGCTTATCAATGTTATTTTAAATGTGTAGTTCATTAATTAGTGGTCACCCACTCATTACTTCTAAGAAAAGACTGTACTAATGAATTCTGTATCAGATTAAAATGTGTTCAAGGGTGTGATCTGGTAAGTGTGCTATCATCCAACATGGAAAGCAGAGGTTTTGTAAGGAAAAGTTAACAATTAGTAGACTGGTGACAAAGGCAGAGGAAATAAATGCAAATCTCATTCCGTATTAGAATAGCAGTTACAGAAACCTATCTCATTCCTTATTTTTTTTTTTTGTGTAATGTGAAGCTTTCCTTACCAAGAATGCAGACCATGAATCTTGTTTCCCTATTATAACAATTTTATGAGATTGAGTCAAAGAACATTATGTGAACTGCTCTGAGGTAATATGAAGATACGGTCAGATGAAAATAAGTAATTATGTTAGAATGGCTTATGAGTTCAAATTTACCTCTGCACTACACTTAAAGAGACTCTCCTAAAGAGAAATTTAGTGTGGTAATCTCCTTTTAGTAGCATGAATAGCCATTTTTATACAGTATTTCTTTTTTGACTGTGAAAGAAACTTGGAGACACTTCTGTCTGCAGTTAGCCTTCACTCTTCAGTTAGCCCTTCCTTTCCCTCCCACATAGAACTATGTATTGTGTTGCTACAACAACACAAATTAAAATACAAAATTTCACCCCCACTGAAGGCTGTAGTGGAAGAACAATTATTTAGACCACTTTAAAAAAAATAAAAATAAACTTTCCACCAGCACTGCCCCCTCACAATGCAAATTCAGACCAAGCAACTATTTTTCTTAAACGCTGCTTGGAAAAGCTTTACAGAATTGTTTCAGCAACTTCAGCAGCTGTAATAAGGAAATTCTTCATTTAAACCAGCTTTGATCTCTCGTGGATGAAGACTGAAGCAGCTCTCAGTGATCAGATCCACAGCTCAGAATGACAGGGAGAACAAGTGAGAGAAAGGCTGAGGAAGGCCTAACAGTAGCTATGTCCACCCATGCCCAGTGTGAAATAGCTCAACAGAAATCCCTGGAGGGTGACCAGCTCCAAAGTAAACCATTATCCCACTTTAAAGAACAAACAAACAAAAAAATATTTCCACACTTAGATTTAGATATGAGGGAGCTGAGATTCATAAACTTATTATCTTCACATAAAGCAGAGACAGGTTTTTCATCTTAACTATGAGCACGGCTTTTACTGGTTAAGTAAAACTTCTCTTCCTGCCCCTCTCCTTCCAGTCAGAAACCCTGCTTATCAACCCTTTATACACTCTGATCCCTGTCACCATGTGTATCTCCTTTGCGGTGATGCTGCCGGTGGGTAATCCTCCAAATGCCATTGTCTTCAGTTATGGGCACTGCCAGATTAAAGATATGGTGAGTCTTGAGATTGGGTATATTCTCCGATACTTCATGCAACCCCAACACCCTGTCCCCACATCCAGCAGCCAATAATAATGGTGATGATATTAGTGTTAATATAAATTCATGCTGATTTGCACTACTGTTATGACACAGAGCTGCCAGGTTAAGAACATCCGTACTTCTACTGTAGAATATGCACATTTCTTGTCTTTATTTTTTATGAACATAATGGTCAAACAGGTATCAAAAAGTAGAAGTACACAATACTTTGTGTTGACCTATTAGGACAAGCAAAATGGCAGTTGCAGAAGAAAGAGACTGCACAACACAGTGCTTGGAGAAATCAGGAGAGCACAGGGAATCAGATTTATCATGTAGCTCCACACTAAAACATGCTGTTATCACCCTTCTATGTGTAGTACAAAACCCCATTCTCATTATGTGATTGAGAAGTTCAAGTGACAAACTAAGTAGTTTTCTGATTAGGTGCATCAGCATCTATCCCTCCTGAATACTCTCACGATATTCACTCTGATACATAATAGTTGTGCTTTTTTGTCACTTTGGAAGTCAGCATATGTATATTATCATTATACATATAAACAGGTATACGTACATATACAAATATATTCCATCAAAGTTAGTTCTGCACCATGTACCCTCTTGTCTTCTTTTTTTTTTTTTTTCCATGTTAATTGTTTTTGATCAAGTCATCACTGACCATGCTCTGGTGATTTTTTCATTTTTTTTCATAGGTGAAAGCTGGCTTGGGTGTAAATCTGATTGGTCTGGCTGTTGTCATGGTGGCAATCAACACATGGGGAATTAGACTCTTCCAGCTGAATACTTTTCCAGAATGGGCAGCAGTAAGCAACATCACTCGCCAAATTTAGCCTTTTTTTTTTTTTTTAAATCTTCAAATTAAAAAAAAAAAAAGTAAAAAAAAAGTAAAAAAAAAAATGCAAGACCAAAGCAAGTAGGGACAAAATACTAAATCTATATTGTACATATGAAAGAAAAGAGAAAATTTGTGCATACATATAACCAAGATCTGGGGAAAAAATAAAATAAATAACAAGAAGGTCTTCTGTATAACTCCGTAACTCTTCAGTTCTGAAAATCAATGTGAGTTAAAAGGGGAGTTTATCTTTCTTCTGTTGTTTTCCCTTAGATACCATAAATATGAAAAAAAAAAAAAAAAAGGTTTGTTCCAAATTCTCTGCCTATGGATTTTTCATGGTCTAGAACAATTATGTAAGCTCTATAAAACAGGAGATATTGGACTTCAATGAGAGAAGACAAGTATGCATACACTCGTGTACTCAGTAGTTAGATATTCAATTCCACTGTTGACTTCTACAATGAATAAAAGGTGAGTCTTCTTCCCAAACCCAGAGTTTTCTAAGCCTACTTCTTTTGAAGGCAAATTATTACTATTCTTTTGAAGTAAGTCATCACTGTGTTGGGAAAAAAAAAAAAAAAAAAAGTTTATCAGAGAATGCATATGGCCTGGAAATATATACAGCTACCCACCATCCGCTACAGCATTTCAAAGGGATAATAAGAAATGACAAAACAGATAAGAAGTCTCTTGGAAAGGAGATTTTTTTTTTATGCTGTTGGTGGTTTGTTGTTGTTGTTATTGCTTTTTTTGGTTGGTTGGTTGGTTGGTTGGTTGGTTGGTTTGTTATCACACAGCATTAGTATAAAGTTTCCAGTATTGCAGCACTTGCAATCCCTGATAGAAAGTTTTGGTCAATATCTTCTTTCCTTATTACTGTGCTGCAGTGGAAGCTTCTTCAGCAAAGGGAGCCACAACCAGCAAAATATTACCTGGCCTACAGACCCATTGCTGTCCTCTCTTTTGGCTCTGATTAGATGGTTATGGATTTATGATTTTCCTGACAGAGAAAGTACCATCTCTTCTAAGATAGCCCTCAGTGCTACTCCATGAGTAAGAAGGGAGAGGGCTGAAGTGGAGTTGCACTGGCATATCTCGTCATCGTATGTATTCACTTGAACATCACACCCACCTGCTCTCTAGCAGCCCAGAGAACAGGACCTTGAAATGTGGGAAACTGTCACATAGAGCAGATAATTAGAAGACCAACAAGGCCAATCTCTTTATCATATGCAAAGTGAATGCCCTTGCTGACTGGATCCCTGTGATACTTAGTAAACCTTCTCTTGCATTATGTGCTGCTTTTAATCATTTCTTTAATGTCAATGACTTTAAGCTGTATATTAAGATGATTGAATTTCATGTAATCACACTCTTCATATACATACTTTAACACATTTTTATGCTTTCCATTTATAATCTAGGCTCTCTAGATGTTAGTGTGAATGACTACACAGAATAAATAAGATGTCAATAAAAGAAATTATTCACTACTGCATATTTTTGTACTCTGTGAGAATATAAATAAGACACATTTCACCTCATAACCCACAAAGCCCTTAGGAAAGCACTGCTGAGACAGCAGGAGCTGTTGGTTTATGACTTCTGTGAAAACAGAGGGATCCCACAGTCTTGTCTTGTAAATAAACAGATGCAGTAAGAGGTTACAGGTCAGCAGAGGGAGAACAAAACTGGAAAATCACAAAAGCACTTCTTAACTCCTTGTACCAAAAGCAGGAGGCAACATCCTTTAACAAAACAATTTCTATTCATAGTAAATCCTGTAAACTCGGTTTTGAAAAACAAAGCATTTCTGTAAATCCGTGGCTTGGTGCATCCCCATGCCATCCTAATCCAAGAAAGAAAACCCTTCTTACCTCCCTGATTCCTGTATTCCTCCACCCTGAGCCTGTGTCTCTGCTGCACCCCAACACATGCAACCCATGCCTGCCTCAGGGATGCAAATCCTCCCCATCCAAAGGGCCTGTCCTCATGCACAACCAGCAGGACATCTCTTTGTTCACAGTCCCCAAAATTACTTTTAGCCATTCTCCCCCTGACAACAAACTTTTTCTGGCTTGCTTCCTTCCCAAAGCTTTAGTCGCTTTGCACTCATATTCTAATCCTTTTCA
This sequence comes from Anser anser, assembly GCF_964211835.1. Lineage (NCBI taxonomy): Eukaryota > Metazoa > Chordata > Aves > Anseriformes > Anatidae > Anser > Anser anser. The sequence continues at coordinate 63,274,261 of NC_139720.1, forward strand.
ATTCACGCTCCATCCACCACCGTCCTCAAATTCCCTAGCTGTCTGGCAACAAATCACTCTCCACTGCTTAATACTTATTTCTTGGCTTGGCTCTGCTCCCGTCAGGCCTTGCTATCCCACACAATTCCCAGGGGATATGAACATGGGGTATTCATATTTTGCAAGACAGGCAAGCAGCTGGTGTGCCAATCAGCTTTAGGGAGATGTAGGCTTACTCACAAATCAAATAGGGTAGCTACCAGTAATCACAGCAATAGCACCAGGTCAAAGAAAATTGCTTGAAGCTGTGTTTCACACCTAAAGCAATATTTCATTTTTTCAGAAACATTTCCATGAGCCTCTGGCATAGTTTATGTCTCACAGGACTGATGTAGAGACATTTAGAGTGAACTCTGGCAGGGAGTTTCCCCAGCAGCCTTCCCTCTTGTATCAGTGCTCTCGGCACATTTTGATGTCCACAGCTTCTGGCACTTGTCACTGCCACATCCCACCAAGAAGGCAATTTGCTGCACTGGCACTTTTTCCTTACCAGATCAATCAGTGCATGCAGTACAGCCAGATTCTGCCCTTGAATGTACATTTCTGATTCCCTTCATTTCACTGAAGACACAAGAAAGTACATAAGAATGTATCTAGTGGCAGAAACTGGATCTCAAAGGGGAAAACAGTAGCAGATGAGCTACAAGCTTAGGACTGGGCAAGCTGCACAGCTCACACAGTGACAGTGATGGGTGCTGATTGCTTCTTTTTCTATTTTGAAATGAGGATAAATGGCAAGTGGACAAAAAATAAATAAAAAAAGTGGGAAACTTTAACTGCCACTGAACTTCTGATTTGTCTCTACCAATGACCAAAGCCAAAGTATTTTCTTCAAGGGGAAATAAGCCTGATTTCAAATTAAGTGATTTCCAGAAGCTTTGAACATTCACCACATTCATCAGGTCATAAAAACAGAAGTTCTGCTTTCAGCCCAGAATTTAAGATTTCTGTCCAAAAAGTATAATCACTATAACTAGTAGCAGTATACTATTTCATCTGACAATTTTATATTACCTTTTACTAGAATTTTATTAAGGCTACATATCTATTTTTTCCTGTGATATAAAACCTGAATAATTTCACTGAAGTAAATTGAGGTGATTTATACTGAGCAATTCTTTATCCTGCAGCTGATATTTTATTTCTTTATTTCTTAAAAGCAGAGCATGATAGTAATACTTTTACAGCGGTTGTTCAATTCTCTCTTGCTTGTAGAAAAATCTGAATAACAGAATTTAAAACAGGCCCTTATGTATTTTTTTTTTCATATACTGATCTTACCGCTTGGATTCCACCTTTGAACCCAAAGGTGCAGATTACGAAGAAGGGTGATGAAATCAATGTGATGAAAGATTGTAGAATCTCTGTTTTCACACAGAAAACCAATAGTATGTTCTACTTCATCACCTGGGCTCACAGGAGATGTTGTCAGGCAGCCTGGGGGAAGGTTAGGCTAGAAGAATGAACTTCCCTCTATTTTTGAGGCAGTCTGCATAGATGAGAAGTAAATCTGTGCAGTGTCTTTGTCTTAAAAAATTCAGCCTGAATTATCTTTTTTATTTTTGACAAGAATCAACTCCACATTAGAAGATTGCCAGTGCTCTAGGAACCCAGTTAAAGAAAATAAAGACAAACATGTAATCTTAGTCAGGGAAAGGTTAGAAAAGTTTACAAATATATTTATGCTTTGAGTCAGTGATTTACAGAAGTGAGAGATTTAGGTGTTATCCAGATGTATTAAAAACTACAGGTAGAACTGAGTTTGGTGGGAGCAGCTATTCTGAAGTCAATTTATGAAATTTGTTTTATTTTTCAAGATAGTAATCTTGGCTCTCTGTGATTAATGTGTGTTCCGGGTGAAAAAGCAAATAACATCCACAGCTATTTTATCTCAGTACAAATTCAATAAAAATGACCTTGGCTTGGGGTTTGTAAAGCAAATGTTAGCTTATACCACTGAGAAGTGTAACAAATAGAGTAAGCATCTTTTTCTTGTTCATCTGAGGCAAAAATAGACCTGTAAGGGAACTTTCTTTATGTAACTTAGCAGCAGTATCTACATTGTAATATGCATCATTATTTCTTAATATTCAAAGTAATTCTACTAGACATAATGGAGATTATTAATTTTTACATACAAATATCAATTCAATGTAATTTCTGTATTTCTATAGTCATTTCTATTTCTATAAATACAGCCTATAAATCTAGGCTTATAAAATCAACTCCTTGTTAATTTTGAAATACTGATTTCTTCCTTTGCAACACTTAAACCTCAACAGCAATCTACAGGCTGCCTGTGCTTAGGGCCAACAATAGTCCGGGCCATTCAAAGCATATTTCCAGATGCTCAGCATGTATAGTATATAGTATCGCATCAAGAGAGAACACACAGAGAAGTCATAACAGCTGTTGGTGCACACAACTGCCAGCAACATAGGACAAAGGAGAACCACAGTGGAAAGATTCTGTCTTCACAAAGGCAATACATTTATTGAGTCCCACCACAATTCCCTGCAGCATCACCACTGAGAAACGTCCTCTGCTGTCAGATCAGCACTACATTCCTTTACTCATCAGATATCACAGTGAAGAGTTAGCTCTATTAAGGTGGTTCATGAACTAGATATTCACTCTCCAGTCAAAAAGGAGAGCTGTCTTATAAGAAATATTTCCAATAATATGCTAGATTAGCAGGAGTCATGTATCCTTACATGAATTCACAATAAAAGTTTCTGATGTAGATGATGCTACCTAATGTAAAAACATACAAGAGTTGTCTACATTAATTTTTTCCTTGTCCTTGAGTGATTTCTGTGTAGTATAACCCAATTTTACACAAGTAGGCTGGAGATAATAGTAATTTAAGTAACTCAGATGGGGTTCAGAAAGCTAATGCCAGGGCCCTGAGTGCACCAAAGAGCCTTTACAGCCCTTGGCAGCCTCATCTGGGGCTCCTACCCGCAACTCCCTCCCTTGGGCCCACAAGCCCCACTCGATCACAGACCTGGAGATTTAGCTTCCAGTCTGCCTCCTCACTTGATCCCTGGATGGAGGTTGGGCCTATGCTGTAGCCATGTCTACAATCATCTGTCGTGGGAGACTATTATTAGAGAGAGCTTTTGAGAACTGTATCCTGCGGTGCATCAAGCACAGCATTGCTAGTTGGTCAAGGGAAGTGATTGTCCCGCTCTACTCTGTGCTGGTGCAGCCTCACCTCAAGTACTGTGTGCAGTTCTGGGCACAGCAGTAAAAAAAAAAAAAAAAAAAAAAAAAAAAAAGGAACACTGGAACAGGCTCTCCAGGGACATAGTCGTGGCACCAAGCCTGTCGGAGTTTAAGAAGCATTTGGACTGTGCACTTAGTCACATGGTCTGAATTCTTTAGTAGACCTGTGTGGTGCCAGGAGTTGGACTCGATGATCCGTATGGGTCCCTTCCACCTCGGGATATTCTATGATTCTATGAAAGTAGATTTGCAGAAAAGGAGCTGAGGGCCCTGGCAGATACGGAGAAAACCATCCAGCAATATGCCCTTGTGGCAAAGAAGGCCAACAGCACTCTCAGCTGCATTAGGCAGACCACCCTCCGCAGGCTGAAGGAAGAGTTGAGTTTTAGTTCAGCCGCCACCGGGTGGCGCAGGGCAGAAGATGATGGCGCTCCCCGCCCAGTGGGCCGACCTCCTCTATGCTCAGGGCAGAGCCTGAGGCTCTGGGCCGCGCCGCGAAAATCCCGAGGGAAAAGCTTGGACATGTGGGAGAAAAAAAGGCATATCGAGAGATTGCGGTTGGGTTTGTGCACAGCTGGTGCTTCTCTCCGGAGGGTTTGTGTGAATGTGTTTGTGTACATACAGAACCACAGGTGCGGGTCACAGTTGGTCCATGGGCCTGTCCATAGGAGAAATGACCGCCACACCACATCCATATTGTTCAGTGTGTAAGGTATCGATGGTGCTGGCCTGCTGTGGGGGAAGAAAAGGGATGGAGTATGTAGGGCTGTAGGGCTGGTGCTTTGGGAATGACCCCTCAGACCTTTGCCCTCCACTTGTTCAGGACAGCAGCTATTTAGGAGCTGTTTCAGGTAGGATATCTCTGTCATTCACAATACTGCACTCACTTTGATGTATGGGCTGCAAAAACTAGTGTAAACCAGTAGGCTTTGGGGGAAGAGACCTCCTTGCTCTCTAGAACTACCTGAAAGGAAGTTGTAGAGAGCTGGGGGTTGGCCTCTTCTCACAGATAACTAGTGATAGGACTAGAGGGAATGGCCTCAAGTTGTGCCAAGGGAGATTTGGGTTGGAAATTAGGAGACATTTCTTCTCAGAAAGAGCAGTCAGGAAATGGAATGGGTTTCCCAGGGAGGTGGTGGAGTCACCGTCCCTGGGGGTGTTTAAGGAAATGTTGGATGGGGTGCTTAGCAGCATGGTTTTAGTGGATGACATTGGTGGTAGGGGGATGGTTGGACCAGATGATCTTGGAGGTCTTTTCCAACCTTAATGATTCTACAGTACTCTTGTTCTTAGCCTTGATGAGACACATCTAGACTACTCTGTCCAGTTCTGGGCTTCCCAGAACAAAGGGTACATAGGCATACTGGAGTGAGTCCTGACCAAGGGCCACGAAAACCAAGAGACTGGAACACCCATCGTGCAACAAGGGTTTGTGGTTCTGTGATGTAAAACGGCATCATTGAGCATTCACAGAATCACAGAGCTCACTTCAGTGAAGTTCTGTGAGGTAAAATGCCAGAATTTCTCTCAAAAATCCACCTTCCTTATTTGAGCTCTTGGTGCACAGTAAGTTAATAATTAGCTTTATTATCTAGCATTTTGTATCTTTTCAGTATTAACCTTTTACTACTTTCAAAGGATGATGCTCCACAAGAGCCTAGGACAACATTTTCCATCACGAGATAAATCTCAATCCAGAGTAAATATTTTAGCAGTCTGTTAGTAGCTCATATGTTCCTTTCCTCCCCTTTTGCCTCAAATCTTCAACTCCTAGGACGTGTCAAAAAACCAATCAACACCAGAAAATGGAGACAACTGCATTTATCTAAGAGTTTGTAGCAAAGATAGGAAGATTGCATATTTTAGTTGGTGATTTCGGCTATCCACACAGACATTTTGAATGTGCAGAAATCCACAGCAACCATATTAAGTGGGAAGCTCTCTCCTAGATGTCCAGAAGGTGCATTCAACCTGCCTGTGCGACCTGCTAAGACACCACCAAAATCCCTCTGAGCACTCAGATGCAAGATCTGCATCAAGCATTATCCATGTGGACTTTTCGCCATCTGAAATGTAACACAAGTTTAACCTTTATTATCACCTAGGATAGCCTCAGGCTGAATCAATTAGTAAAATGTATTATAGAGTAGTTGCAAAGATGACAAGAACTGCATTGCACTATTATCTAAATTTCCTGCTTATTATATGGGAAAGAAATGAGCTAAATTGGAAAGTGTTGCAAACATTGTGAAATGTTTAAGTCTTGTGTCTAGTATTAATTAACATATACTTGTCCTACAGCACTACAGCTGTAGCTGGTTCACTTCATAATCTGATAGGAAAAGAATCCCAACATATGCTTGGAATCCTCAGCTGAAAGTTTCAACTCCAACTTGCACTTTTAGAGTGACAGGCCTGTCTGGCAGCAAATACACAGATTTTGAATATTCTTGCCCTTCCCATTTATGTGTAAAGAAAAGGAAGAACATAAAGCATGTTTGATGAAATAACTAGTTCAATATTACATGCTAATATAGTTTTATATGACAATTAAAGAAACGTGAGTAGGTTAGAGACAGTATTTTTCAACACTGCTCAAGAATGGGAAATAAAGAAATATAAAATAAATAAAAAAATAAAAAAGGTAGGGGAAACTAAGTTCATTGCATTCATGACAGCATTAAAACAGCTGTACAGTACTGTCTCAGTGTATGGAAAGTTAGCATGTGGAGGACAGGTCTTTCAGTCTGGTCTGAAGTCTGTGAAAGCTAATAGAAACCCCTTTCAAAGACCAAAGTACACTTCGGTAGTTCAATAATAGCTAAACATGGCTGCACTTTATTTTTGAACTTCCTTCACCAATCACAATCTTAGCATGTTCAATGCACACTGCTACCATGAAGTTTCTTCTAACTTGTGCTAGGTGGTATGAAGTATTTCTCCCTTGAGTTGTTTGAGTGTTTAGTATAGAAAGAGTTGATAGCATAGCTTCTAAAACTGTCTGACTTGAGGTGGCTTTTAAGTTTGCTAAATACCAATTTGCAAAGACCAAAAGCTTTTGTCAGCTACACATTTCACGGTGAAAGAAAGGATGAAAAATTATAGATGACATATATCTTGGCTATATATATTCTCTAAGGAGAATCTTAAGATGATAAATAATTTTCTCAATTGTAGAACTGCATTGTGGAAGGACTCTTATCATCACCTTACTTTGGAAAACGAAGTGAAAGTTTGGTGTGTGGTATTTTGTAAACATCTTTGTGATTCCGTGAAAATTCCTGAGCTTGGAATCCACACATCTTTCCAAGTTAAAGGGTTTGGGGTGGGGAGGTGAAAATCACAATGGGAATCACAAAGGGAATCCTGTACATAAAAGCTTGAAGGGTGTGTTTACCTTAAGCAGCACAGTCCACTGAGTCTATAGAGCAAAATAGGTAGTGTCTTTAGTGGTGAAGTTCAAAAATTTGACATTCTGCAAGACTGTCAAGGGGACTTAGTGATTTAAGTCACCTTACAATGTTGATAGGACTTTACTACTTTACGGAAGAAGAAAAAAAAGGAAACGATAATGATATTAATTCAACAATCTACCAAATAAAGCTCATATCTACTCAAACTACTGCAATATTTTCTTAGGAATTTACAACAGAATTTGTACAAAACCATACCTTCCAAATGCTGATTTTAATTTCCATTCAAACAGAAAAGGATAGAGGCATAGTATGATGTGTATTTTCTCATAGACCAGTTTTTTAGTGGCAGAAAAAGGTGAAGAGGAACATACCAGACAGACAGTAAGGGGCACAGTAGAAAAGTGGTTCTAATCCTATGAAAATACATTGTAGATAAACTGAGCCAAATGAAAAGCCAGTGGGCTGAAGACCATGCAGAGCACTGAGGAAGTGATAGGTAATACCAAATATATTTGATAGAAAAAGAATCATAGAATATTCCAAGTTGGAATGGACCCACAAAGATCATCAAATCCATCTCCTGTCTCCATGCAGGAATAATTATGCAAATTGGGCCATTAAGTACACAGTCAATGGTTTGTATTCATACTGTTACTGTAACCAAATGTCTTGGTTACCACAAATGGAAGATAACTCTTTTCTCTCCCATCCTACCCATCATTACAGAGATACCCTCAGGCAACCAAGTCGAATGGAAAGAACAGGAAGAGACAACAATAGAAGAAACAATGAAACGTCGGTTAACGTAGGCAAAAACCACCTTTTATGCCTTCCGGAATCAGTAGTGTTAGCACAAAGTTTACACTGGTAGAAGTGATCATTTAACATAACGGAAAAAGCAGAAACTTCTCCCTCCCCCCAAGTTCATAGTTTGACAAATTAACTTTATTGTTGCACCTCTCAGGAAGTTCCCATCTCAAATAACGGAATGCAGATCTTAAGAAGTACCCACAACAAATTACAAGAAACCCTGAAAGTTACTTCATGATGCATTTAATTTCTTTTGTGGTATTCTAAGACTTAGGGTATTACAAAGTATGAGGTATACATAGTAACAGGACTAATACTATTCTCCAGTTGGATCAGGTAAAAATGTGCTATAAAATATTAGGAAAAGCAATAACGAAAAGTACAAGTGATCTTATCCAGTCATATCGTTGCAAATCCAAAATTCTGAAACCCTTGAAAATCAGTCCCACAAAAAGTTCATGGTTGCTTTTTCAAAACAGGACATTCTGGCTCTAGGAGACTAAAAGCGGAGGAAGCTCCCATGCCAAACCTCTGCTTGATCTTTGTTGCCTGAAAGGTAAATTGCATCCTTGATGCATGCACAGAGGTGACTTGGGTAACACCGCTCCCTTAGGACTTGTCACTGGGAGGTTTCTTCTTAGCTTCCACATCCTTCTTAAAATCTTCAAGCTTCTTTGCAATGTTAGGAATCTTTAAAGACAAAAACAAGAAACAAATAACAACAACAAAAAATGAGTTACGAGATCTCATGAACTTCAGCAGGTAAGACCATACCATGAACAAAGAAATTGTAAAAAGTTTACACTGCTTTCTAATAGATGCTTGATCCCGGGATCTGTTACTTTGCATAGATTTTGTTAAAAGCAAAGTAGCCTCAAGCAAACAGCAGAGGAAAGCACCTCACATGGGACTTTGGGAAATATTTTGGAATAGGCAGGCTGCTAAGAAAAAACATCAGCCAGTGTTGATGGGAACAGGAGGGAGGAAAAGAAATCACTTCAGAGAAAATTCAGTAAGACCAGTCTGGCTTCCTCACTGAAAGAGAATGAACTGCCAAAGAGTAAGTGATTCAAGCACTGATGCACAGGCTTTAATAATGACTTTTAGAGGGAAAATTAGATTGTACTGTACTGGTCAAAAAAAAAAAAGGAGAAAAGAGATGCTTCATAACAGCCAATATATTTTAAAATAATCTGTGAAGAAATACCTCTCCTGGTCCATTTTGTGGGCACCAAAATTCCCCACTGGGGAAGTTTAGTGCATTGCAAATTGTCAACCTTTTGTAGCTTCATACTTGAAAGAAAATTCAATTTGCTGCTTTTGAAATTCAAAGCTTCAGCTTTCTTTTAAAAACAAAAGCATTTTAAAAAGGAATCTAACAGTATGTTTGGATAACTTGGGGGGCAAAAAAAGGAACTTTTACAGCAGGGATGGAAACAGATTAACTTATGACTCTGACCTAAATTTGGAATCAACATAGGATTTTACAAGCGAACTAATTAAATGAAAGCAAACCAAAATTTTCACTGGTATTTATGAAGAAAATCATGGACTTTTACTTCACTTGTCCCCTGACGGCAGAGAAGGATATTCAATCCAAACAGACTGCAGACCTCTGGTTGCATGGTTTGAGGATGATAGTACAGGGAATGTCAGAAGTTTCTCTCTTCCCTATTTTTCAAACTTAAGCTCCTTTTGAGAAAGCAAAATTAAGAGCCCAACCCTTAACAGGTCTGACATCTAAAATAAACCAAGAGAAGTACACTGCTATCAGCAGAACTCTCCATATGCTTATAATTAAACACACATGCATATGACTGCAGAATTAGCATCTCATGATGACAAGTTCATCTTAGAGGTTATCTAAGAAAAATAATTTTTGATACCAGTAATAAAATTACCATTGCCAGTTACCAAATTACCAATTACCACTGCAAGTCAGCATTACATTATCAGGGAACCATTTCCTCCAAATCAAAAGCAGAAGTCCCCCTCTTGTGGCAACGCATCATTAGTGCTTCCAGAAAAACACTATACTATGCTTACAATACAAATTGATACACAATATGTTCTTTTGACTGCATTTTCTTAACTTTGTAAAATATATTGAAAAGAAAAAGCTAGTATAGATTATAAAAGAAAGGGGGAAAAAAGTATGTTAAATTCCAATGACTACTTTAGCCTGAAAGCAGTTAAGCGGAACTGGTCTTATAAGGGATTCTATTTACTCTGCAGAAACTGAAAGCTTGTATTGAAAACTTAGCTGTACATCTTCTGTTCTAACTCTGAGAAAAGTCTCAGTCAGACAAAGACAGAAAGACTGCAGATCAGTGTACTGTTTGAGACAGAAGCAGGTACTGAAATCTCCCAAACAGCTGGCTAGACTTTTTCTATTTCTCCTGCCTCTACCTATGTAGATGTCTGGTTACAATATCTGTGCTCTAGGTCCCCAGTATTAATTAAGGCTCTACACATTACTTTCTTACAGACAAGATGTCAAAAAGAATCTAGCTCTTTGTGGTTCCATTTAAATCTGAGTTTATCTGTAACTGAAGTTAGTACAATTTGTATTCTATTCAAATCCAATAAAACAACAAAATTAAGACTGATTCAATTTTGATTAAAGTAAAACATCCTTATATATTCAATTCAGATTAAGTTCAATTCTGAGAATGCAAGGATACTTACATCATAGTTCTGAGCCAGATACATCCCAACCACATTGCCAAGAGTAAAACCGAGCTAAAAAGGGAGAAAGAAAAGAATTGTTAGCATCCTATCAAAAGCACATTGGTTAAGAGAAAAAAAAAAAAAAAGGTGAAAAGTAGAGTTTCAATTTTAGTTGTACTTTTGCGCCTTTCTTCCAAAGGCAGGCACAATTTTACCCAGTCGCTTCTCTAGGAAAACCTTAACTGTGTTGTATTTTGGAAATAATGGTGTGTTTTAAATACAATTCTCCAAGACTGGATAAGGCTATGATCATCTTTGTAAAGTTCTTTGCAAACCCACGAAGGCAGTAACTCCCATAGCACTGGGAAAGTACAACTACATAGACCCACATTCCTCAGAGGTCTTGGTCCACAACTGAAAAGCCTACATCAATACCTCAGTAACACAATACCTGAGTAATACACAGTGCTGGGGAAGAATACACACACAGAATGATCCAACACATTAATAATACAATAGCAACAAAAAGATTCACAAGCTGGAATCGCAGAACAGAGGCTCTGACAGCAAAAAGATCTCAGCCTCATTGTAAAAGGCCCCCCCATCAACTTCAACTGATGCAAAACTGCACTGTCACTGATGGGCAGCTGGCTCCCCATCCCTCTTCACTTTGCCCCAGTGCGGTACTGCTGCTACTTCTCCTCTGTAACCACCACCAGCTGTACACCTCCCAGGCCCCTTGGACCTCAAAAGATAAGTTTTAAGCCAAATCCACTCTGATCTAGGGGCTCCTCTAAGGCAGGAAAGCATTGCTGGAATGTGTGCAGGGCACAACCTCTTTTGACAACTGCAAACTCGTAGTTGCGTGAAGGCTGCCTGTGAAACTGTAATCTGGAAGGAGAGCAAGAGCAAAATGGAAGCACAGTTCTCATCTTGTTCCCCTGCTTGCCAGTTGAAGAAAAGCCTCAAGCGGACCTTGACAGGTTAGATCGATGGGCAGAGGCCAATGGGATGGGAAACGGCTAAGTGACGGGTCCTTCACTTTGGCCACAGCGACCCCATGCAGTACTACAGGCCTGGGGCAGAGTGGCTCAAAAGCTGTTCACAGGAACAGGATCTTGGGTGCTGGTCGATGCTTGCCTGAACATGAGCCGTCAATGTGCCCAGGTGGCCAAGAAGGCCAACGGCATCCTGGCTTGTATCAGGAATAGTGTAGCCAGCAGGACCAGGGATGTGATCGTCCCCCTGTACTCTGCTCTGGTGAGGCCACACCTTGAGTACTGTGTTCAGTTTTGGGCCCCTCACTACAGGAAGGACATTGAGGCCCTTGTACGTGTCCAGAGAAGAGCTGCAAAGCTGGTGAAGAGCCTGGAACACAAGTCCTATGAGGAGCGACTAAGAGAACTGGGGTTGTTTAGTCTGGAGTAGGCTCAGGGGAGACGTTATTCCTCTCTACAACTCCCTGAAAGGAAGGTGTGGGGAGCTGAGGGTCGGCCTCTTCTCGCAGATAACTAGTGATAGGACTAGAGGGAATGGCCTCAAGTTGTGCCATGGGAGGTTTAGGTTGAAAATGAGGAGACATTTCTTCTCAGAAAGAGCAGCCAGGCATTGGAACGGGTTGCCCAGGGAGGTGGTGGAGTCACCGTCCCTGGGGGTGTTCAAGGAAAGGTTGGATGTGGTGCTTAGGGACACGGTTTAGTGGGTAATGTTGGTGGTTGGGGGACGGTTGGCGCAGATGATCTTGGAGGTCTTTTCCAACCTTAATGATTCTATGATTCACTTTGCGAGGGAAAGAAATTCCTCTTTTCAAATGCAGATGATGAAATTTTCACTCAGCAGCTCTAAAAGGCTCTGGATATTTTTAATTGTTACACACCATAATAAGGACACACTATACTATAAAAGTTCATTTGGCTATTTTGGAAGTAGAGACCACTAATACTGTGCTTCCATTCATTCTCAGCTGAGGCCAATTCTATTTAAGAAAATTATTATTACTCAGGTACCACTGCCAAAATAAGACTATTTTAAGAAAATTAAAACCACTGTCCACAACAACTTTCCCATCACATCTGAGCAGACATCTTTTCCAAGCCCAAAGTGGTATGCAGTACAGCTCATCTTTTCAGTGACTCAGAGTCCTTAAGTAGCACTGGTGAAAAGTTAGCTACAGAAAGTTAAAATTGGTTGAAAGCTGCCCCATGAACCATGACTGCAATAACTTCAGTAAATTCTTCCACAGACTTTTGATCTTATTGTCTGTTTGTTATTACTTTTTAAGGAGCATAGTGTTTATAATTTAAGAAGAAGCATCGTTCTTTTTGTGGGTGCTGCATCAGTTATAATTTGCTGTTGTAGTTTTAATTATCAGTTAAAGAATTACTCTGAGAGACATTAACAAATGTTGCACTGAAGTAAACCGTATTTGTGATTCCTCTTAATATAGCAGATCATTGTAATAGAAACAAGTTTCCTCTATCTAAAGCATACATATCTTTGGGAACTCACTTGAAAACACAAACTAGGTCCTAGCAGGTTTCTAGACTTTTAACCTAGAATATTTCCAAAGATGGGACAACTATCTCATGTTCTGCTACGTGATAAGCCTTATTTGGTACAGATGGTACTGACATTAGTACGCCTTTTAAGTGTGCTCTTTTACTGAAAAGTCTAGCATTTTATTCTAGAGCAATCTACCCAGTCACATTTACTTTAATAGCTGACACTTCAAACAGTGGGAAAAATCTCAGCATTTAGACTTCAAAAAATTTGGACTGCAAAAAATATAGGCAATTAAAATGTGCATGTTAATTAAGGACAATAAAGCTTATGAAAGTTCAGGGTCATCCAATTTCTACCCAGCATTTCGAGACACACTTTAAGCAAATGTTTAGTTTATGCTTAACTCCGGGTAACAAAAATATAAGGTTGTCAAGATTATCCCTTTATCTCCCCGTTACAGCCCTAACAAGGGAGAGCAAAAGTCAAACACCCAATCTACACCCAAAGAAGAAGAAAACTCAGAATTAATTTATCTTATTTCAAACTTTCAGGCACTAATTGAGATGTCATAATAAGGTTTTTATCTAGAAACTGCAAAAAACAAACCAACATTAGCAGCAAGCAGTAGAGTTGATAACACAGAAACTTTGAGGCTGGCTAAGCATATTTACTGTTACTGAATATTTTCAATTGAGTGGAGAGAGACAACTAAAGACTGCTACAGAAATTACTGATGCTTTCATATCCACTTATTGTTACATTTTGTTTTGAAGTTGAGATAAGAAATAGGACTTTTTATTCATTCCATAGAATCACACAAGGCTGTCTCAACTTAGAAAGGGCCATCTCTTCTCGTCCTTATCAACACTTTGTATGAAACTTATTAACCAACTGACTTATTCTTCCCTATTAAAGCGTTAAAGGATACCACTAATTGTTTGTATTGACTGAGACACATCTGAACAAAACTGAAAACCTAGAGCACCCCTCTCAATGTCTTACACACAACTAGAATTGAAAATGGGCGACTGTTTCTGTACTTTGTTACAACAGAGAACAGCTTTTTAATTTTATTTTTGGACAGGTAATTTATTTTCTGAGTTGACAGTAAAAATGCCAGCATTAAGTATTTAATTAAGAGTAGATGGGCATCCAACCTCAGACGTCCAGAAGAGTTTAGGGAAGCATACATAAAGACAGAAAGGAAAATGGGAGAAAAAAAAATAATAATAAATAATAAATATATATATATAAAACAATTCACCTATTAGTGCTATGGGAAAAGAAATGCAGTAATGAAACATTATCACTTGCCTTAACTTATACACATACACACAAAATAGCATCTCCACTGATCAATTTTTAAAGGTGTGCAAAATGGCAAGGGCTGAAAACCACTGCTCTCCCAAAATGAGGGAGGTACATGTACGCACTAGTACAGAGAAATTTGAGTAGCTGAAGGTTATTACCGTGAGCAAGGAAAATTTGCTGAATCTTAACGACAAACTAAGGGCATGACTTGGAGAGAAACAAGACATAACATCCTTATTTTCAGAGAAAACCGAGAAGAGCCACCCTGCAGGGAGCTGAACCACAGCCGGCACCGCACGACAGAGACACTGAACAACCGTGCAGCTCCCTGACAAAAAGGGGTGCGACCGAAACGGCCAGGATCGCCTTTAAGGAGCGGGAGAAGAGAAACTGCAGGAAACCACGAACACTAGGACACTGTGCTCGCAGCTTTGGTCAACTCAGTCTCCCGGTGTTGACAACAGTGAGCCGGGAGGCTCCGAGGCTAGGCTGCTCAGCCAAAGGCGTTGCCTGCACACCCCCGCATCTCCTCCACCGCGGGCCCCTACCAGCCTTCCCCGAGCGGCCCCCCCGCCGCCCCCGCCCGCCCTGCGGCGCAGCCCTCAGCTCGCCGCCCCGGCCGCCCCCTCGCTCCGCCCCGCCGCGAAATGGCGGCGCCGCCGCAGCCTGGCGGAGCCTTACCAAGAACTGCAGCATGGCGCCCGCCCGTTCTGCCTGCCTGCCTGCCTGGGAAGTCAGGCGGTCGGCGGCGGCTCCTCTTCCGGGTCCCGGCCCGCCCTCATCGCCGCGGGGACGGGTGCGCCCACCGACGCCCGCGCCCCTGGGCAGCCGCACGGTCTCGGTCCTCGTTTTGGGCCTCCCCGGCAGGGCAGAGGCTCGGGGGGACGCTTCTACCAGCCCCCTGTCGCATTGGAGGATAAGGATGGGGCAAAGAAGGGCTACTGGCCACCTTCTGAAAGCCTCCCCTTACGCACGGGGAGACGTCTGGTGGCAGCCATCCAGCCTGTCACCTCTGAGCTGAGAATCCAAGTATATACAGAAAGAACAAATTCGAGATGGAGGCTTTAGGGAAGTATCTGGGGAAACAGACACTCAGATGAAGGCAAAATCATGAATGATTTGGGCGTCCTGCTTCAGTGCCGCCAGAAATCTCGGCTTCACATGCCAATGCTGGATGAAAGGTTTTTCAGCCATGTGGGAATAAAAAATAAATAAATAAATAGAAGGCAGAAGAAGGTATACTTTTGCACTTAGGAATTCCCAAAAGGGAATTTCAGAATGTGGAATTCTATTGAAAGTATAGAGGGCTGTGTTTGGTTGACAGAAGTATCTGTCCACTCAGCACTCACTAGATCATGTGTAAAGTACCACAGCCAGGTTTGGGGCCTCTAGTGCAGGAAAGACACAGACAAACTGGAGCAAGTTCAGTGGAGGGCTATTGAGCTGGTCAGGGCTGGAGAGCGGAGGCTGAGGGAGCAGGGCTTGGTCAGCTGAGAGGAGAGGTGGCTGGGGGTGCCTAACAGCACCCCTTTAGGGCCTACAAGGGGGTTAGTGCTTAGACAGATGCAGGCCCTTCACAGCTGGGTGGATGAGAGACAGCGGTGCAAGCTGAAACATGAAGTCTTAGCAGGATTTAAGGACAGACTGTTTCCTCATAGAATCATAGTAACATTAAGGTTGGAAAAGACCTCCAAGATTATCTTGTCCGACCATACCCCTACCACCAATATCACCCACTAGACCATGTCTCTAAGCACCATGTCCAAACTTTCCTTAAACACCCCCAGGGACGGTGACTTCACCACCTCGCTGGGCAACCCATTCCATTGTCTGTCCAATCTCTTTCTGAGAAGAAATGTCTTCTAATTTCCAACCTAAAGCTCCCCTGGCACAACTCAAGGCCATTCCCTCTAGTCCTGTCGCTGGTTATCTGCGAGAAGAAGCTGACCCCCAGCTCCCCACAACTTCCTTTCAGGTAGTTGCAGACAGCAATAAGGTCTCCCCTGAGCCTCTAACCCAATACTCCTCAACCAGGGGAAAGTCTTCCTCTCTCCAGGTTTTCTCTCTTGTTTCTGGTCTCAGTAGTGTTTGGGGGCAAGCTTTAGCAGTGAAGACTGAAGCAAAGAAGGTATTTAGTAACTCTTCCTTCTCTGTATCTGCCATTATCAAGGCACCCACCTCATTTAGCAGCGCACCCACATTTTCCTTGGTCTTGCTTTTGCTACTGATGTATTTGAAGAAGCCCTTCTTGTTGTCCTTGATGTCTCTTGATAAATTTAATTCTAACCAGGCCTTGGCCTTCCTCATTGCATCCCTGCATTCTCTGACAATATTCCTATATTCCACCCAAGTGGTCTGCCCCTTCTTCCACATCATGTACGTTTTCGTCTTCTGTTTAAGTTTTCCTAAGAGCTCCTTGCCCATCCACACAGGTCTCCTGCCCCCCTTGCTCAACTTCTTTCTCGTAGGGATGCACCTATCCTGAGCTTGGAGGAAGTGGTGCTTAAATATTAGCCAACTCTCCTGGGCCCTCTTTTCCTCTAGGGCCCTGGCCCAGGGGATTCCTCCAATTAGGTCCCTGAAGAGGTCAAACTTGGCTCTCTTGAAATCTCGGATTGCAGTCCTGCTTTTTGCCCTGCTTCCTTCTCGCAGGATCTTGAACTCCAGCATCTCATGGTCACTGCAGCTGAGACTGCCCGCAACCTTCACATTTCCAACTAGACCATCTCTGTTTGTTAGTACCTGGTCTAGCAGCACCCCTCTCCTTGTTGGCTAACCTACCACCTGCATCAAGAAGTTATCTGCAATGTTCTGCAGTAACTTCCTGGACTGTTTGTTCTGAGCTGTGTTGTCTTCCCAGCAAATATCAGGCTGTTTAAAGTCCCCCATAAGAGCCAGGGCCTGCAAACACAAGGCAACTTGCAGCTGCCTGTAGGCCTCATCCACTTCCTCTTCCTGATCTGGTGGCCTGTAGTAAAGATCCACCACAATGTCAACCCTGTTGGCCTGCCCTTTAATCCTCACCCATAGGCTCTCGCCAGGCACTTCATCTCCCCCATATATATGACATATTCCAGTCATGAGAGCTGTCCCACCATGCCTAAGTAATTGCCACGAGATCCTAACCCTGCAACTGCACTCAGACCTCCAGATCCCGTTGTTTATTCCCCATGCTGCATGCAGCACAGGCTGCCCACAGAGACTGTGCCATCTCTACTCTTGGAGGTAGATCCTTTTACCCAGGATCCAGCAGGGTAAAACCCTGAGCAACCCAGTCTGAGCTCAGAATGGACCCTGCCCTGAGCAGCTGGTTGGACTGAGGCCTTCCTGAGGCCTCCTTCCACTTACACCCGAATCATCCTATGATCCTTTAAGAGCTTTTCTTAAAGTCTGTGTTCCATTAGTATTTTTTTTTACCAGCAAAATTAAAAATGAAGAATAGTTGTCCTTTGTGAAACACTTGGGGTTTAATTTCTTTTAAAGGTTACATTTAATTAATCAAGACTTGGTCAGCAAATGTCAGTTAGGACGGTTAGTCCTGCTGAAAGAAACAACCAAAAATAACTACCCATCAACAACTACAAAAAAAATTAAAAACAAACAAACAAAAAACCTACCAAAACTAAAAACACATGGCTATTGTAGAACTGTTAGGCCACTCTACCCTGAAACCAAGTTAACTCCATCTGAGGACCAGTTTCCACAAAGCTTAAATGCTTTATCTAATCAGAAAATAAGTAGCAGTCTGCCTTTCCAGAGCAGGTACCTCAGTGAGAAAGTGGTATACAAAGAAGTATTTTCTACCCATTTCCCAAAAGGAAGCAAACAAAGAGACTCTAAGTAAATTGTATTTTTGGTGGTGGTGATGCTGTAGCAGGGAGCTGGACATAAGACAACTTTCAGGGTATCCCAAAGTCATTGTGCTGTGGTTCTCTGCTTGAGTCAGAGCTGATGTCTGGCAAGAGGAAGCAGAGGTTTGTATTGGTGTGGCACAAGTGCTAGGGTTGGAATTCCTCACTTCCCTGAAACATTCCTTGCCAGCCTTCTGGATCAGTGCTCTCAAAAGCACTGGAAATTGCCTTGGTTCTGGAAATAGTAACAAATCACCAGGTATTAACTGTTTTCCTAAATCCTGAGGCCTTCTACACATGTATAGCACTGAGGAAATTTTATAGATTCCAATCTTAGCACATGACAAATCAAAAGGAAGAAAAAAAAGACTTCTAACAACAGTACTGCCTTCACAGTATCACCACAGGGAGATAGGCTTTTCCTGTTTTCTGCTCATTAGAAATGATTTTATAATGCTTACACTATAATGAATACAACATCTGCTAGGCAGTCTTGGCTCAACAGTTCTGTACACGGTTGTTTTCCTACATGCCATGAATTTCCTCTGTGACATTTAATGGGCAGCCAAAAGTAATTTTTTCCTTTAAAGTAAACCCATTCCATTTACACTAGCCAATGCTGAATTATTTTGAGTTAGAGACTGTAGAGGGTGGATATGGTGGATGGCATATTTTATTTGAAGGAAGAATTCAGTCTGTTTCTGACATATAAATGCAACTATTGTGCTTTCATAGGTGGAAGACAAGGAGGGGAAAGGAAGGGGAAAAAAAAAAGAGAGAAAGAGAGAGAGAGAAAAAAAGAAAGAGAAAGAGAAAGAATGAAAGGAGAAAGAAAAGAAAGAAAAAGAAAGAGAAAGAAAGAAAGAGAAAAAGAAAGAAAAAGAAAAAAGAAAGAAAAAGAAAGAGAGAGAGAGAAAGAAAAAGAAAGAAAGAAAGAAAGAAAGAAAGAAAGAAAGAAAGAAAGAAAGAAAGAAAGAAAGAGAAAGAAAGAAAGAAAGAAAGAAAGAAAGAAAGAAAGAAAGAAAGAAAGAAAGAAAGAAAGAAAGAAAGAAAAAGAAAGAAAAATCAACAGCCTTTCCTTTTTTGAACTTTCCCCAAAATTTGTCTTAAGCTCAGACCAGAGAGTGTCACAAGGAGGCAGTTTCCAAAACAGCCAGAGCATTGACTGTACTGTGGTTGGAGTTAATTTATTTAATCTTGGAGAAGAGAAGGAATCAGGGAGATACACAAAAGACTCCGTCTCCAACTCCACTGATGCTATTCTGGACATTGTTTGGGGATGGAAGGAGTACATCATGCTGTGTGGCACAGGTTTTTTTTGTTGTTGTTGTTGTTTTTTGCCTGCTTGGGGATGGTTTGGTTACAGGGCCTGCTTTTAATTTGCTCTGTGGGTTGTTTTTTATGTCCTGCTTGTCCTGTCAGGGGATGATACAAGTCATAATCCTTTTCAGACTGGGGGCACAAGGCTGTCTGGGTCTTTCTGTTCTTTTAAGGCAACTGTTGCAGCTTCTTCTCTTGTAGCTACCAGCTGTTGCTGTAAAGACTTGTAGCAGCAATGTGAAGAATAAAGGTGGGATGAGGAGCAACAATTCAAACAGAAGTGCACTGAGCTTGTGGTACTGAGCTGGCTGCACTCAGCTGAAAGCCCTGGTGAAACCTGAGGCCAGTGAGACTGAAAGGTGATTTACAACATCTTTGCTTTAGGTACTTCCACCTTGCCATCGCACACACATATTTTAGGAAATGGAGTTCTTTATGTGGGAAAACAGTAAGTCCAAAGACAAAAGTGTGAACATCTGCAATGTGAAGAAGAGTGTATGAGTCAAGGAGCAGCAGTGACATTGCTACAGATTGTTACTTACAACCAAGAATAATGAAGAGTAAGGTACTTAAAATTAGTAAGATTGGAAAACATCTTTCTAACTGAAAAAGTGAAAAAAAAAATCTCATTTGCTGCTGCAGAAGACTCGATGCTATCTAGTTTACTCAGGTGCTCTACAAGTATAGTTAAGCAGATGAGGTGTGCAGAAAACTTGTTTGTCAGGAAGTACTGGCTATTCTACAATATTGTCAATTGCCAAATCATATTTGAAAATGCATTTGTCATCGTCTAATGTTTTTAACGTGTATGTGCAGATCTGTTTATAGTCCTCTCTATGGAACAAGTTCAAGAATCTCTTTCCTAAATGATAGCAATTAATTTACCCTTTTTTAAAAAAAAAGAAGTTTGCTGGTGTAAGAGCATACCAGGACAAGACAGTTTTGTATGTTAGGCTCAGTAGAAAAAGACGGGTGTTACACCATTGTATTGTGAAAAATACTGAGAAGGAAGAGGAAAGTTATTTATGTCCTGGACTCTACACATACTTTCTCCACAAACATTTGATCCAATGAGTGGTCAACTGGTAGCCTTCTCATTTTTCCTCCCAACTAGCGTTTGCTTTATAGTCAGTAAATATGATATTATCTGACTTGAAAGCAGGAACAATTTCAAAAAAAAAAAAAAAAAAAGATGTGAAGACTTATGATTGTGTTGCAAGTGTCTGGGGGTTAACTTGAGTGAAGAAGTAGTGCTGAGGATTTAGCCAAAATGAGGATATACTGTGGGGCAAGGTTGGTAGAGAGGAATAGTATTTTAGCAGCCTGACTGGCATCCTGAGGGAAAGTGGTAAGAAAAGCCCTTTCTTAGATCTGGATATGATTTAAGTCACAGGAGATAAGCACTGATAAAAAACCATATTCCTGTACCTTCACAGAGCGAATACACAACTTTGACTATAAGCCCTCAGACTGCCTAAATTTAAGTATCTTGTTAATGACCTCTCTTCATTTCCAATGTAGACCTGGAAAAGGGAGTAGAAATCAGATTTCCTTGAACTATAAATTCTGTTAAATAAACACCAGATGGAGCCAGAAAACCACGTATTAAGATTTTTGTTTGTGTTTTATTATGTTTAAACCTTGGATCTTGGGTTCAGTTCTGCCAATTTTCTTTGCCTTGCCTTTTATATCACTTGTGCTGTGATTAAACAGTTTCTGAGGATCTCTACTTTTACAGGAGTTTTTTTTTTTTTTTTTTTTTTTTTTTTTTGTCTTGCTATGGGGACATGCAATATTTTAATATACAATACACACACAATATATTATGCACATATAATATATATTTCAATATTTTCAATATACTGAGTATAAGTGCCTGCCTGAAAAATAAATAAATAAATAAATAAATAAATAATTTCAGTTTGTTTTTCCTCAAATACTTTTCCAGTGGAAGCGTTGTTTGTTGTTAATTTAAACCTGTTGAAAACATCATTTTCAAATTAACTTCCTCTCCCTCCTCTATCTTCTTAGGAGCTCCTTTGGAGTTCTCAGAACAATGACTTTGTTTATTTTTCACAGAAAAATAAGAGATGTCACTGACTCATTATGCAAGTTAGAAGTTGTTTAAGGTCAAGTTTTCAAATGTAGTTTTATGGTCATTTATGCCAAGCCTTCTGAGGTCTGATCTTTACACAGAGTACTGTGAATTTCAAAGAAACTTCCTAGCACCACAAAACACAGACATTTGGCCTGGTTCAATAGAAAGGCTGAAGTTTGGGGAAAAATTAAAAAATATATATAAACAAAATATGGCTTTGTTTTTGTTTTTAGAAAAAAAAATCATTTTCCTCCTCATCATGCATGTGAAAGTACTGAAGTCTTCTTCATTTTAACTGTACAACTGAGTTTGCCCGACTCTGTGTGACCAAATTCCCAGGGGCCAAGAGCACAGCTTAGACCTGTCAGTCCTGAGATGACCTGCAATGTTTGCTCCTCTCTGCTGCCCCAGCAGCAATGGGCCATCACCAGAGCTACAGCTAGAACAGGGAGACCCTGTCAGACACCACCCGGTCCAGAAATCTCTAGAGTGAACTCCAGAGCTCTCCCTTGTCTTTAAAGTCCTTTTTTCTAGAAACAGGGAAACTTTAGAGCATGAGGAGAATGAGCTACAGGAGAAACAAAGAAGCTATAACCTACAGAAGGTCCCTGAGGAGCAGGACTGATGAACAGCATTATTTCCAAGGCAGAGCTGAGCATCCACATTGGAGCCTTGTCTAGCATCATTAAAGATTGATTATTTCTGCATTTTCCAACAAAAAGAGAAATTTCTCCTTGTTCCAGTGGCATGGTCTGGATGTTGGGTTCAATCTATGAACCTAAAAAATTAAGACTTGCCCCTTTTTAGAGTAACCCCTCAAGTTGCTTGTCATGAATGGAGGGACTTGGACTTGAGAAGGATCTAGACAAACCAAAATACCACATTAATCTTCTTCATATGCAAAGTAATTACAATCAGGTGTTCCTAAAACAGACCAATCATATAAATTTCAGGTGAATACTTTTAATGAAAAAATAAATATTGAACATCACCTTTATTCTTGTAGATATGTGAAAATGCATTTCCTGACCAGATAAGCCATTCATTCTACCCTACCAGAGTGATTTAATACCGCATTTAAACAAAAGGAAATCTGCAGGCTGTGTCTATGAGTTTATCATATACCTTTGAAGTACATTTCCTGGTGATACACCCTTAGCATTGCCAACAGATGCTTATAACTCACCTGCTTAGTATCTGACTACACACATCACTGCTTCTATCTTTCCTCATATAAATAGCTCTACTTTGTCTGTTTCTCTCCATTCCTTCAATACATGTGTGTGTATAGGCAACTTACATTCTTACTTGGACTCATTTAACCTTAAACTCTTTTATCATGCAGTCAATCAGGCAGTGGAGCAGGTTGCCCAAGACAAGCTGTGCCATCTCCATCCTTAGAGGTTTTCAAGACTCAATTGGATAAAGCCCCGAGCAACCTGGTCCAAGCTCAGAGCTTCTGCTTGGAGCTGAAGGTTAGACTAGAGACTTTCTGAGGTGCCTTCCCTCTTTAATCATCCTATGCTATGATTTTACTGTGCTTTCTGTTTAGATCCAGTAATTCCTTTCTTCTTCCTTCTATTGGAGGAAACAGATTTTTAGTCACCAAACTTTGTATCCAAAAATCTTGAAATACTTGTCTACCCTGCCAGCCAAATTACAAACTTGTCCGGCAAAAGTTCCAGTGTGTAAAGAAAGAAAAACCACAAACGCAAAAGACTGATAATTTTATATCTAGACAGGGTAATGGAGTATCTTGAATGCAAATGACTCATGGTTTTAAGTTTTCCCCTGCAGCCACAAGGTCTAGGAATGTTTTCTAAACAGCTCCTTCCCCAGCTGAGGTGCTCACGTGAATGCATGCCTCTGGGACAAGGAATTCAAGAATATTTAAAAGGCTGAGTTAACCAAGCAATTATTGAGCACTAGTAGCTTTTAGCTCTGGCTGATGGACTATGGCCTGAGAAGGGCAGTAGTATGAGAAGGACCTTAATTTTTCTGTGGTCACAGAAAGTCATAATTGCATGAATAGTTAATAAACATGTCATGAATTCCTCTCTGTGCCAGGCCTGCAGAAGGCCTAAGTGGTGGTCACAGATAGTCAGCTCAGAGTTTCAAGCTGTAACTGTTCATGCAGCTGTGGGAGCTCATGGTTCAGCTCCCCATGTTCTGGTTTAGAGACAACTGTCACAATCACACCAAGTATAAGACAGTGGGAAAATAGCCTGTCACTCATAGGATGACAGCAATCACCAGCATGCTAATTTTCTGGAATAGCATTAGAGCTTCTTAAGAATTCAAGTCCTATTAAATGTGCAGGAAAATGAGAAAAGAAAAGAAAAAATTTATAGCTAAGCTTACTTGCTACTGTTGGTTACTAAGCACACCAGCAGGCTCTGCGGTTTTTACACCCCCCCCACCCCCAGGTTTGGAGACAGAGCTGTGAGAAACCTTGCTGGGGGCCTCCAGGCCTTGGCTCATGGGCTTCATGGGCACTCCAGTCCTTGGTTCTGTCCAGACCAAGGCTGCAGCTGTCCTGGTCATCTTCACAGCCCAGCTTCCTGCTCAGCCAGGTCTCTGCCCCTTCGAGGCCTGCTGTACCACCACCCTTACTGGTGGGGTCCTCCCCACAGCTGCTGGATAGCCCACCCCAATGCTCTTGGTCTGCTTCTTTGTTCTAATGAATCAGAGTGCAATCACTTAGTCATAAGAGAGAAGGAAAATAAGGAAAAGAACTTTTCTGAGCAACCTTTGTGGAAGAAAAGTCAGTGCATTCAGAGCAGCTATAAAAAGACATATGTGACATAATTAAAAGAATATAATTGGAATATATTTGGTAGAACACATGAGTAATGACCTGAGATTTCAATACAGCTGCATCTTATGTGTGTGAGTGGAGAGAGTGTTTATTGCACTGGATAAGTGTTGCTCTCACCCCTGACTACTTCTCTGTCAACCATTCTTTGTTACAGCTGGCTCTCTGGCAAAAAAAAAAAAAAAAAAAAAAAAAAAGACAAGCTCAAAAGAGCAAAAGAGCTTTGGAGGTGAGCTGAGCTCACTATTCTCTCAAGTGCAGAAGAACTACATGCTTTTAAGACAATGTTAAATTATACTGTAATTTGGCATAAATCTGTGCTGAGACTGGAAAGGACAGTCCTTGTCCTCTCTCTCTTGGGACATCAGAAAACAAAAGGGTACTACTTAAAAAGCATCCTTTACCCTTTGGTTAGCTCTTCAGGTGACTAGGCAGGTGCTTGTGCCATCAAGAAGTAGGCATCTCTAACAAGCAGCTGTACTAGGAAAGCATGTATCATCCTTTTGATGGTGATGTGGGTTCATCAATATCACCAGAGCATCTGAAGTTCTTAAGCTACTAATAACAACAAAACATCACATTGAGCTGGTAGCTAAAAATACATAATCCTTCTTTCACACATGTTCAAGAGTCTTCCAAAGCTTCCAGAAAGAGGGTTATGACATATACAAGTAAAAGCCATAAGACAAAGTCTCATGCCTTTGTTACTGTGGGTCTAAGTATTCAATTTGACCGATGCAAGAAAATCTATGTAAATGAAACATGGTATTGGAATTTCAGATTGATGATCAGTAGATGGTGCTCTTTTCCCAAGTAAGAACTTAAGACATATTTTCAAAGAATCAAAAAATAATATCAGCCTTTTACAATCTTTTATCCTACAGTTAGATAATACCTATTTAAAAACTAAGTTTCAAACACTTTTCCTTCCTAAAGTTCACTGTATTTCATAACAGGCAGAGAGACATTGGTTTAACTGACCGACTTCATTACACTTGGTGGAATAATCTAATTATAGTGTCGCACTTTACCAAGCAGCTCTTTGAGAGGTTCTCTGTCCAGAATTTAGAAAACTCTCCCCTTTGCTCTCATAAGGTTGTTTGTTCTGCTTTTTGTGAAAAACAAACAAACAAAATTGTACCGTCTGGTGTTATTTTCTTAGACGTCACTTCTTCAGTTTATTAAAATAATCTAAATTAAGGTAGAGATGGATTATAGGGTCAGAACATTCTACCAACTGTTCCCCTTAAAGTAGCAATAACAAAAAGAAAAAATAAAAAAAAATATTTTTTTAAATTGTTCTCAAAGTCAATCAAAAACTTCTGTCTTGGAAAGACTTCCACATTTGCAATGGGATAGTTTAGGTGACTTCATAGAAAAAGGCACAGAGCTGATGCCTTTGTCACTGTAGCTTTAAATATTCAATTCAGTTCTGATGGAAAAAAAATAATAATCAAATGCAATGCCTTCCAATGAACCTTGTTTATATTTCTTTCTGGCTTTCTATGGAGATGAAAACCTGCATACATCACACACAAGACCAAGAAACCCCATTTATTTGATTAAAGTTATTTGATATTCACTTCCTTTCTTTGATGACTGTCACACTCAATGGCAAGCAATCAGAGTTCAGATGCCTCCAGTTATAAAGTTACCAAGAAATTTTATGCTTGCACTTCCCAAGCGTTCCTCACTGAACAAGAGAGCCCAGATGGCCAAATCTGTGTGACACAACAACCATGAATGTTATTTGACTGTCCCGACCCTTCCTCCTGCCTGCTGTGCCTGGGAGCCTCAGAGCTCTTCTGCTGGGGAATTACTGCCCTACAATGTCACAAGCCTTCTCTTGTCTTTGGGGTTTGGGCTAAATATTTTAATGGAGCCCAGAAGATTTTGAGTTTCAATTGCTAGTAAAATTCAAAATACTTCAGATTCCTTTCTGAGGTGCTGGTTTTAATTGTAGAAAGTCTTAGGTAGTTAGCATATGGCTATTCTCAGTCTTACCTTTACACTGCCTGAGAAAGCCAGCATCTGCAGCTAACAAAAGGAAGGAAATTGAAAACCAATTCAAGTGAAAAATTCAGATACTTCTTAAATCCCTGTAAGAAATCTTTTTTTTTTTTCCACCATAGATTTTAATGTTTGTTTGGTAATCACGATATTTATTCCATTGGATAAAAGCATCCTAACTATGAGGGCATCTTGACCTCTCTTCAACAGCTTTCCAGTGTCTCCCAGGTCTCATCTGACAGCTACCCATACAGAATGAAAAAATTATGAGAATTTAATAACAATATGGAATTCATACTCTGTACAAAAGTTTTCTTACAATGATTTTCTTAATCTTTTGAATGATTCATTTGTTTGAACCAATATGATGTTACAGGAAGCGTACAAATCACTGTGGTTTCAGACAGCCTAAGTCAAGGATATTTGAGGATATGAAATTCTAGCTAAAACAAGGATGTTTATATATACTATAAACTATACTTCTCTGCAATATGTCATTTAGAGCAGGTGTTTTCAGGTGTTTTAGTTCTGTTTCAGTAGCTGAGTGCTCCCATCTTCATAGACCCATTTAGATATAAAGAATGAGATACTTTGCCTCAACAGCATAGCTTTTTAAGATTGACTGATAGACAAGTCTCTGTTACACTTGGAGGCATTTCAGCTTCATAGAGTTTAAACTGTGGATGACAAAATGCAATAGACTTAAAGGCCTAACTCAAAATTAGGAAAAGCGTTGGGCATTTGAGGCCAAATATACAAAGGAAATAACGTTATGCCTTGCCTCCTGAAAGGTTACTGAAATAACAAACTGAGAAGATCCAGCTGACCTTAACCTCTCTGGTAGTGTTTCAAGAAAGACCAAGGCAAGCTCCTGCTTGCCACAAACAGAAATTTTTTAGTCACACTGTCATACATATACATTATTCAAATAACACACCAAGTTCGTGTGTAAGTGACATTGTATAAAATATTGCAAACATTTTAACATGGTGTGAAAATCTAAATGTAATTAAATAATACGTTTTGATGATTGGGAAGGGAGAGCAGTTCCCTGAATGGGAAGAATTTTAAGTCCCAAGGAAACATTTAAAATTGTTTATTTGTTTCAGTTTGAGGCATCTATTGCTGTTGATATGTAATTTCTGAATGGGAGAGGAATGAATAAGCTTGGAGATGAGGTGCTATTTATATTTGATTCTGCGTGCTTGTGGCAGGCTAGCCAAAGGTTTCTTAAGAGCTTTGTGAAGTGCTATTATATTGTACAATGTGTACTAGTTCTTGCAAGGCCTTACCATAATGTTCCCAATGTCTGCAAACAATCATAGGCCAACATTGTAGCATATATTTTCTAAACATATTAATCTCATTTATCACGGGAGTAAAAAAATAAATAAAAATAAGGAAACACAAGTACTCCAGCTTCACCTAAAACACTTTGTCTTGGTCATGGTCTTCAATGACACATAGAGTCAGATACTCTTAGCATGGTCCTCCGTGGCAGTTCCTACATACTGGTGCTAGGAAGCTGATTGGGTGTTTTGGCCTGGCTTTTTGCTGATTCCATACTAGTTGATTCAGGAGATGTGACCCCCATCATTATAGGTCCTTCTGTTTTCCAGGCAGAGCTCCCTTCAGAACCCTGTTTACAGATGCTTTTTTGATGTTTTATTACATGGAAGCAAAAGTTGTTTTTCAGGTACAAAGGCCTGTGCTGCTCAAGAGGCATCTTAATATGTCTCTAGTAGTTATAAGTTCTTTTCGTGCTAATTCATGTCCTGCTACTTAGGTCAAAGCAAAGAGGTTCTGGCAACAGTCATTTTAGAATGAATATTAATAAACAATGTGATAGTTAACGAGGATGAGGATATAGACTTGAATAACAGGTATTGAATGCATGCTCCTGTTGCCTTAGTAACCATTCGCTCCCCACTGAGGATTTATCTTAACCCAGTAGTCAATGCAAATTTAACCCTCAACTATTCAGCTACTTCCCTATTATAGTAAATGGAAACATTTCCTAGAGCCTGAATAAAACTGCAGGAACAAATGGTTGCTAATTTGTAACATACAGTAGATCTTTGGCTCAGTTCACAGTGGTTCACCTCTTAAGTATCCACACTTTCTCCTATCCTTTTTGTTTAAGTTCCCTACACATGAGGGTCAAAAACCTCATTAAAAATGACTTTATATTTGAGGCTGAGTTTCTGTGGAAACTTACAGGTAAACAAACATTTTTCTAAGGTTAAAAAGCAGCAAAACAACTCCATGCCTTACAAAAGTAAAATTATTTTCCCTTTCCTATTCCTTATGTACACCAGATAGCTCCTTGCACATATAATTCACTTACCCATCATGAAGAAGGATGGCTAGATATAACTGTCTTCCAC
Organism: Anser anser; assembly: GCF_964211835.1. Classification (NCBI taxonomy): domain Eukaryota; kingdom Metazoa; phylum Chordata; class Aves; order Anseriformes; family Anatidae; genus Anser; species Anser anser. Next base: position 63,302,718 of record NC_139720.1, read on the forward strand.
TTTCTAGCATCTTCCTTCAGTGTAACCTTCAGCAAATACCAGCTATCCATAGAGCAGAAAACTGTGGGTAACAACTTGCAAAAAGCAAGGAAAATCTTAGATCGAGCAAGTAATTTACGGATCTCTTTCTCCTTTTCAACATTTCTATATGGTAACTGCAAAACCAGGATCATTTTTCAGTGCACGCAGTAGTCCCTTCTCTCCTCATCTCAACTGGATTTCCAGGGAAAGAAAATCCCGGCAGAAAGGCCAAAAGGGGTCATGCCATGTCTGGGAGCACACACCATAAGGTGCACCCAGCGTCTCAATGTAGGCACAGCCTAAGGTAATGTAATGGTCCCTCTGTCCTCACTTCACACACAGGGTGCCCAGGTGATTACCCTTGCAGCCAACTTCAAAAGCTAGTTCTAATTACTATGCTCTAATTATTATGGTTCACGTCTGTGGCAGCGTGAAGAAAATTAACTCAAAGCTTAAACAAATAAAATAAAATAAATCTTGAGCTGCTTCTGTACTTATGGAGTTCTTCACAGTACACTGTAAGTCATGTCTTAATGATAAAAAGGGAAAGGGGGAATTAAACTGCTCTCTCTTCACATTTTCTTGAGCTAGCACCTAAAAGACCTGGTATCAGGCAAGATAACTACTGAGCTACGCAGAGGTTAAACCTACAATACAAATGTGTGCCTGCATTGCTCTGGGGCGTGAAGAGGTGTGAACCCTGAGCAACAGAGTAGTGTCACAGGTTGCACAGTATGAAGTGTGTCTGGTGGAGCTGTATTGCCAATCAGAGCAGTCTGCCTTAATATCCAGAATCAGTGAAGCCTCCCCAGACACTGTCCTGTTATTTACATTTTACCAGATCTGTATCTTTTTTTTTTCCTTTCAGAATCTTGATTTGGTGTTCCAAAAGTTTCATTTTCCCTCAATCTAAAACAGTCAGAAGAGCACAGCTGTGTTGTGCCGCATGGTCCTGTTAAGTCTGTTGATGTGCAGCAACACAGAAAACAAGTTCATTTCAAATGGTCTATTGAGTTGATAGCCTGGACCCCAGGAAAGAATGCTTAAATGTCTTCAGAGAGCCTTGAGACTTCTTTATAGGAGGAAGGGTGCCTGTTGAGAAAAACAGTATGTAAGCATGAAATGAAAACTTACATGACTGTGCAGGAGCAGAATTGCACAAGGGGAAGAAGCACAGCTTAAAAGTCCTCTTTAATCCTCGTACTGCCTATTTTTTTCCAAGTAAGATATAATTATTTTACCTGCAGTATATTATTTATGATGTGAATGCCTCAGGACTTTCTAAATTATTTTCAGACAAAGCCCTATTCTACCTCAAATGAAAAGGCCAATAGAAACATCCAAAAAAGAGATGAAGAATGTGAGTAAGTCTTATTTGGAGAAATAAAACTATTTTGTGGTTGTCATTCATAAATTATCTTTGCCTTCCATTCCAATTAGCCATTTTATTCTCCCATCATTATCTCCACTCCCGCTGTCCAAGGATCTCAAACAATTTACCCTGACTTTTCTACTTCAGTGTTTCTGCCTCCTTTACTCCTTGGCATCGGTTAAAGACTAAAAGCTCAGAAGCACGGAGAAGAGCCTTTGTTGAAAAATCTAGGCTGCAGACTAGGCAAAACAAGCACATTTTTCCCTAGTACTTGAATATATTTCTTCACAGGAAGACAGTAAACTAGACACAGGCAAAGTGCCTTTGCAATGCTTTCTTTGCAGAGATGGCAGTAATGACTATGATGGTTTTCTTTACTTTATGTGGCCCTTCAGGTTTTTTTGTTTTTGTTTTTCCCAAGCAGACCAATGTGTCATTACTTAAAACTGGAAGCAGAAAAACCCATTCAGAGGATCCCCACAGAGTTTCTGTCTAGCTCTGCAGTCTAGCAAAGCTCTTCAGCACGCATTGAATTCAAGATGCGAGCTCAAGAGCTTGTTGCAGTCAGGGGTCACTTCCCAGCAGCCTATAAGTTTAAAGAGAAAGAGGAGCAGCAAGATTTTGGTGTTTTACTTTAAACAAAAAGGAGAGCAGGGCTCTTGTGCTGTGGAAGTGTTGCAGGTCAGGGTGTTGAAGGACATTTAATTCCGTGTATAGTCAGGAACGGCTGAGGTGGCAAGAGTGCTGAAGTGGTGCTACGCATTATCTCAGCCTCACATTTGCACCCTCTCCTTTGCAGTAATGTCACCATTCCTTTGATCCTGCACTGAACTGATTCAGAAACCAAACCAGGCAATATCAAATAGGACTTAGCAGAAAGTAGACCAATTCACCTCCTCTTTCTTTGATTCTCTGATAAAATAAAGGGATACAGCCTGCTGAGTTCCTGCTTCCCTCAACCCCACAACTACAAAGTCTATCTGAATGCTGCATATAAAAAGCTTTTAATTTCTTGGAAAATTTGAACATTGAAAAGAAGGCCCATTTCATGCATAAGTTCTCACTCTGTTTGCTTTTCATATCTTGCAACAAAGAGAAGCTATGTTGAAGTTAGGTTGTTAGAAGCAGAATTTCAAAACAGCTTTGTGTCTACAGACCACACATCTGTTGACTGTTAGGCATTATTCAGATGCATTTTTGCTTTGAGAGAGATGTATGGCAACATCTAAAAAGATACCAATTAGCCATCCTTCAATAAAGATTTTGATGAACATGAAAATCATTAGGGCAGGCAGGCAGGCAGGCAGGTAGCTGTTCAGAGCCTGCCAGAGTGAGAGTGTGAAAAGGAGTCAGTGAATAGGCTTTTACTACAGAGGGAAAGTTTTTCTTTGCTCCTATTTTTCCCCCTTGTATTCCTGAGCCTCAGAGAAAAAAACACTAACAGCATGAAAGTTAGCAATATTGGAAATGTTGTGGAGAAAGCAATGCCGAAGGGTAGAAGTCCAGTTGATTCAAATACATTGAAAACTCCTGTTATAAATTCCTGAGCTCTTTGGGGCAATGAAACCTTTCTGTGCTCTGTGTGTGTGTACCGTGATCTGATAAGACTTCTAAATTGTAACACAATGCCAATGGAAAGAAAAGATAAGCACAGCAAAAAACAGCATGCTGTCTAGGAGGTAAAAACACAGACACTGGTGCAGGCTTTTCTTTTGAAATCAAGCTCCTGGCTGCAATTTTAACTACCTCATTCTAATGAGAAATTGTTGTAAATGGTTTTCAGTCCATTAAGATGAAATATTTTTTTATCGGCACATGACAATACACTGCCTGACAAAATCAGTATGATTAGCATCATTCTGTAAACTGGGAAATCTAAGTACAAAGAAGTAACATAGTTTGATTCAAGGCCACTCGTATATCTGATAGTACCACAGAGAACACAGTCCATGAGTCTGGAGCACCACACCAACATTTTCTGCAACATTATCTTTAATTTAAAGTATGTATGCATAGCTGTAGATATAAATGCACACATATGCTAGCGGATATTCTGGAGATATTTGGAAGTCTAATTCCATACTATTCACTCAGGCCAAGTAATCACCTTCTCTGGAAGACATTGATTAGCACAATTTATCAAAGAGAGTTCAGAATAATCTTGTCTCTAATCACTTTCACCATTGTAATCCATTAGAAAACAAATCTCTGTTGTGTCTTCTATCCTCCCTCCTTTTTTTTTTTTTTCAAGAGACCCTGCTGATCTGACATATATTGATCTGAGCTTGTCTTCCAAACTGCTAATTTGTTTATAAACACCTAAATGGCTCTAGCTGAGTTTCTGCCAGGATTCTTGTAGAACCTAAAATAGGCTTTTTTTGATAAATGAACATACATTTTATAATAATCTTAGATTATTGCTCATCATGTTTGCATAGAATACTTTAATATACTAGAGAACAACACCAGACTGTGTGCAATAGCTACTTCTTAAAATGTTTTAACTTATCTTTTCAGTGAACCCATTTAGGTAAGCTGTAGTTAACCTTCCTAAAATTGTCCCAAAGGTAAAATGTAATCCTATTTTTATTTTTTTTCCCTTTAAGAGGTACACTTCTATTATCACAGACACTGGAAATTAAACTCATATTAGCTATTATAAAGAAATAATTACTTAGTAAGTATTGAATACAAGCCACTGATTTTATTGTTGTTATGGCTGTATGGTTGTTTTTTTCCTTCAAGGTGATTACATCTGTTACAGCTACACAGGAATATACTTAAGTATTAACTGGTAGGTAGGAAGGTAGAGAGGATGAGACAGTGGGACCAACTGTTTTGTGCCAGCACTGTAAACTTCCCTATCAATTTGGAGACTAACAAATCATTTTTTTTTTCCTGTTAAATTGTCATGAATCCTCTGTTACTTCTAGAGCAAGAACTGATTAGAAACTGGCTAGCAGAACTTCTTGAAATCACTTTGTATCCTCTTTCTCTGGATGGTTGTTTATGATTTCATTAGAAATGTCAGCATAATATATCTGTGCTACTGTGGAAATCAGTCAGTAACTTCTCAGGTACTTCTCTCTTCCTGGAGAAATCACTGTTAATCTTTGCGGAAATATGAAAAGATGCACTGAAATGAAATGCTCAGAGGATGAATTTGATCCCAACATCTACAGGGGATATTGCAAAGTTAATTAATTAGAAACTATCATTTCTAAATGACATGATTGGGCTATTAGAAGCAGACTGAGGACTTTCAGCCAAATAAAATCCATAGGCTGCTGGCAGCGGAGGAACTAGAGGTGACACTCTTCCTTTTGCAGGAGATAACAAGGGTCAGTTTGGATGCTGTCCTGGCAGTAAGAGGCTGAGCCCACTTGAAGCCACTCAGTATGCACTGCTCGGCAGGCTGTTGTCCTTAGGGATCTGCTAAATCCCATTTCAGATCATTTCACTTTACCTGTCTGTACTCTCAAGACAAAAACAACCTCTTCATTTCCATTCTGAAGCAGTAACTTTTGCACACTCTCTGGCTGGCCAGCCACAATCCACTTCAATGACCTAATTACCATATAGTGGCCAATATGAAAGAATTTCCATCTAAATGCCATGCTTTGAACTCAGAAAACCCAGAAGATCCAGCTCCAGAGAGAGAGAGAGAGAGAGATGAGTGTGTTACCAGCAACCTAAATGGACCAGACTTTTAGCTCTCAGCCATGCCATCTTTGGATTTGATTGATCATCTCTTCATTTTATCTCTTTGTAACACACTGTAGTGTTACTCCCTGGCATATGTTTTGGATGCTTCAAAGGCGGAGGGGAGAGATGACAAACTTGATAACTGTATAAGTGAAATTCTTCTCTTCACAGGAGAGCAGAAAGCTAGTTAAGGATGCTCTTGAGCTCTAATACACCAAGGTACAGAAATGTTCTCCTCTTTCACGCATAAAGTAAGATCAGCACTTCCAAGAACTGGAGAAGAACAAAGTCTCTGTGCAGAACCTAGGTGAAATAGAAAAAGTTCACAGGTACCTATATCCTACAGCACTGGCTTTTGTGAAATGATATCACACAGTATAAGATGGTATATATATATATATTTGTCATTTATGAAATTATATTTGTAAAATTATTTAAAGACTTTCTCTCTGACTGTAGTGTTGACTGATTACAAGCTAGAAAATACATCTTGTATGTCTCCCATCATAAAAAATGTGAAAATGGGAATGCATCCATTAAGTTGCTTCTCATTTGCCAGTAACTCAGAAAACCCCCAGGAACTGTAATAATCCAAGGGACATTTCAGGCTCAAGAAAACAGAGAACAAAAATGTATCACCTCCTGTGTGCATGGTAATGTATTTGGATGTGACAAACTGATGTTTTGTCAGATTTTGCTATGGCTGAAACATCTTCACAAAGCTTTGTTTGTGCTTATGGATAATCTCAGTATTTACTGAGGCTCCTTGGTGTCCAACTGTGCGCACACGTGCTTGCTGACATGCTGCCAATAATGGTTCATCTATAAAACATGCACTGACAGCAAATAGATAAAAACAACCAAAGCCAAGAACCTTGACCACAGAAGACTTCTCCTCATTACAGCTAAACTGGCTGAAGCCCCCAGTAATTTCATTCATTCATTACAAGTCTCCCTGGTGCTGGCAGACTCTAGTTTTATTCTATCAACCCTTGTTGATCCACTCAGCACAGAAGCTGGAAAGAGCTGTGGAGCAGTAGATATGTTGCACTTTTCATTTAGAGTGGTGTTTTCCTTTCATGCTTTTATTCCAGGTTTTCTCTTAAGACAAAGTTAAAAGGCACATTTCAATCAACCAGGCTGATGCTGTCAAGCTCATGCACTGAAGTCCTGTGGGGGGAAAAAAAAATAAAAAAATACACACAGCAAAACTTTCTACTTAAAAGGAAAACAACAACAACAACAACAACAAAAACAATTATGTTGATCAGGAATCTATCTGGAGGATCGGAGTAAAGAGCTGGGTGGAACTAATTTTGAATTATTTATATTTGAGTCAATACATCTGACATCTTGAGCTCCAGGAGCCTTGCTGTCAATAAAAGTATACCACCAAATACTATTAAAGAAACAAGACAGCAACATTTCCTCTTTCACAGGAGGCAGAAAATACAATAAAATATGCATCAGAATTATACAGTCGTAGAAAATAGAACTGGAAGGGACCTCAGTTAATCATCAGGATCGTGAGGAATTTTAGGCACCTCATGCCTAAAATATTGCTGGCGGACATCTGGATAGCTTCGAGCAGTGGACATCCCACAGCTTCTTTGGACAATCTAATCATGTTCCTTAGTAGCAATAGATCTCTGATGAGAAATCACATGCTTTTTACCTGAAGCCGTAGCCTGGTCTACCCAAGAGAGTTTTACACTGCAGCTGGAAGCTACTGTCGACTGTTGGAGTTAGCCTTTGTAATCTCTCTCTTTCCTTTATATGTAATATTAGCCTAGTCACATACACCTGCTGATAGCTGTGGCTAAGCAGAGCCAAAAGAGAAAGACAATTTCTCAGATCCTTGCCTCAGCTAGGTCTAGAGGCTGCCCATTCACAAGTATGGGTGCAAAAGAGTGGAGCAGAAAACGCAGCTGAAAAAGGAGAAAATATAGCACCTAAATGATATTGCTGTGGCCTTGTATTTGCTGTAGAAGTTCTTCCAACTTTCCTGTGAGTTATATGGCAGGACTGATGACAAGTGCTTTGAAGTGGCTCGAGGGTAAATATAGTTGATCAAGTAAGATAGGCCAAGAAGCTTTCATAGCCTCTTACTCAGGAGGTTGGTTAAATGTCTGTTTTACTCTCCTTCTCAGAAGAAAAACAGTAGTCATCATGATGTGCCCTTACTACCAGGAGGACAGGGACAGGAGTAGGATTCTCCTAGGTGTACAGGGCTTCTTTTGTGCTCTGAGCATTTTTTTTTTTCACATGCATTCAGAAAAAAAATAAAAATAAAAAAATTAGATTTCCTGATAGATCCTGACTTCCATTACTTATGGATTACCCCACCAAGCAACATACTACACTGATTCCTCCATTTCATCTGGTATCTGGAGCATTGTAGCTACAGTCTCCTTCTGATGTTCAGCTTCACATCATCTTGAAAAAAAAAAATCATTATTGAAATTGAAGGTCTGGCAGTCTCTGATATTTTAGTGTGATTTTTCACAAACAATGGAATTACTTTTATAGTTGTTGTTTTATTGACTCTTAAAAATATATCTGCTCTGAATTTTTAGAATAAATTTACTTTCGCCTAAAACCAGTGTAAAATAATTACTGCTGAATTAATGTAACAATATGGTAGATTTTCAGAAAAAAATAATCTATTTCTATTTTAAATGTTGTAGACTTTTCAGAGAACTGATCTCTTTTCACAATGTTGGGAAAACATGCCAATTTATGTAACTGAAAATTCAGCCACAACTGATAAAATAGTTAAGAATTCTATTTCAGCTTAGTGTGCAGCAGGAAACAATCAACTCCAACCAGTTTGTTTGCTTGACTGAGTAGACAGGGGGTTTTAAAAATGACATTGGCTTCTATGAACACAGAATCACATCCAGATCCAGTGCCCTTCCAAACACAATCTCTCCTCAGCAAACACGCCCTGTGATGAAGATCCATCTCATATCAAAACTGCCAGGCAAGTCATAGCACATCCCTAGCGTCGTGATAAGGACTCTGTTTTGGTCTCTTTGTTTACAAAAAAATAAAAAAATTAAAAAAATCCATGAGAGCAGAAGTGGTTTGGTTGCGAGAGCTTTCTGCTTTGCACGCAGTAGATTTGCTGAGGGAGGGGAAGGGATTAAGCCTGCAAGCACTGCTCTGTGCAGGATGAAGGCGATGGTTTTGCTGTGCCCTTGTGCACCACCCTCAGTTCTGCCCCCACCCCTTAAGGGCCAGCTGCAGCCAGTGTTATTATCCAAAGGGCTCATCGCCCAGGTCGGTGATGCTAATGTGGTATAAATAAGACGGTAATAGGCAGAATCAGCAGGCTGAGGGATGGAGAATGCCCCCCTTCCCCTGAAAGAGCATTCACAGCTCTCACCTCATCCTCAGACAGCAGGAACCCATCTCTCCTCCTGTTTCAATCTACTTTTAAACACACTGCAGCAGTCAGGGGGAATTTGGCCTCTGTAAGGGACAGAGATTGGGCAGAGAAGTGCCCATTCCCAAATCAATCTCTTTCTGTTGGAGGGTGCAGGATGCAGTCTGAGGCTAACTGGAAAGGCAAGGGGATGAATTTAGACAGCAGACTCACCGGGATGATATATTTATCATTTCAGGCTTTGTTTGTAAAAAAACATGCTGGCTATATCTGTAAATATTTTAAATACTTCAGTCAGTGGTAGGCGTGGGAAGGGGATCCAAACAGGGATTCTGGGCATTTTCCTATTCCTTCTGACATGTCAGTTCAGAGCAGTTGGTAACATAGCGACAGGCTGCAGCACTTCATTATCATCACAATCTGCTACCTCTTTAATATAGCATCTGACATTTCAGTCAGACAGAGCTTCGTCCTTAAGCTGGCAGGAGCTTTATGCCTTGCACTCAAGAACATCACCGCACTGGATATATGGACCAGACAGGGCACATGCTATCCGTGTTTATGTAGATATGTCAAAGCATGGCATTCAGATGAAAGGCAAATATATATATATATACACAAATGTAAAGCTGCATACAAAACCAATCCATCCTTTACAGTCTGGCAAAATCCTTTCCTTATTATGCAATTTACAGGGAGGGATTGTGCAAGTATCTTACAAGAGAGGAGAAAGTCCAGAGCTCACCCAAACTTCTGTGGCAGGACTGAAGTGCCCACTCAGGCAGATGCATGCACTGCCTGTGCTGTGAGATACAGGGGAGGTGCTGATGCCAAAAGCTGTGCATACTGGTGCAACTACAGGGACACAGTCCGGTGACTGTCCTAATGAGGCAGGAGTTTGCTTTTGGGACTGCAGAGTGGGGAAAAAGAAGCTGTGAAATTCTGACTTAAAGGAAATTTCTTCATGCCTGAGTCTTTTCATAAGGTATGATAGAGTTTTTTGATTTCAGGCTTGTATTTTGGGAGGGTCTTGAAGAAGATAGGCTAATTCATCTTTTATTTTCTCTGTCTCTCTGCCTACTTGCCCTTATTGGGAACCAGAAATCAGAACACCTAACTAAATGGCAGAAGTGAGAAGGTATAAAAATATCTTGGGTTTATTTGAATCTCTGCATCTCAGGAACTCTAAGCATTATCAAAACTTTAATAAAATCAGATCTGGAATGTAGATAGGTAAACTAAGGCACTGCACAAGCAGGCACTAGCCATGTACAGGCTTTCCTACCTGTACTGGGTAGCAGTGTGTTTCTCAAGAAGTCCATGAAGTCTGTGTATTTTGTGGACAAGATGCTGTTTCTCATGCACAAAAAGTATTTATCTCCAGATAAATACTTTATTTTTTAGATCAAAAAAGCCTGATTTTGATGGATTTACTTTCCCACCTTAAGACCACTGACAAGCCTGATGTTCCCTGTTACAGTTGGTTGAGATTTCAGTCTGGGTTACCAGCATGACTGAGAAGAGATATCTAGCTTTTCCTGCGATGGAAGCTGATCAGCAGGAGAAGTGCCATGTTTACCCCATCTGTAGCTATGCAGAAGTAATGTGTGAAATCCTCATTGTTTGTGATGCCTTCTGTGCTATCTTGCTTGAAGCACTAGATATACTTTTGTTAACCTTTCAGCAAAATTTATATCTTCAAAGAAACAAATCTTTGATCAAAGCATAAAATCACCTTATTTGATCTAACCTGACTTAACAGATAGAATAAGAGGATGATTTCCAATGATCTCTGATTTATCTTGGCTGGAATATTTTCCTTTAACAATTTATGTACTATAGTATCCATTATCTTTCTTTTATTAAGGCTAGACTATTTGCTATAATGCTAGGTTTAAAATGCCACATAGGTTAACTCTAGAGGATCTGTGAACTGAATTGTTGACAACATTTTTCTCATTTATAATTCAATTTAATCATAGGATGATTGTGGAAATAAAAGCTTGTTGCCTTTAAGTTATACTCATACATGATGTTTATAGCAGTGAAAAGAGGAAGGTGAAATCATTTTCATATTTAAGAGAAACAAGCACATGAAACGTAATCCTGATCTCATATGTATGCAGTATTCCATGATGGTGAAACTTTTCAAAGGTATTCCAGTAATTTTGGAGTATTTGTCTTGATTTTTAAAGTCCTCTAAGATAAGTGAGAGCATAATTTTCATTGCGTGTCAGCAGGACTTGGACTCCTAAGACAAGAAGACCTATTGAAAAACAATTATTAAACTCCAGGAGCATATTTTTCTCTCTAAAACTCTCAGTTGAAAGCCAGGTCTTTTTAAGTGAAGTTTTTAAACTGCCTTAATACCAATACAAGTTTCCTTCATTCAGTCTTTTGAACTACTGAGCGAGTAGATGTGGGAAATATGTAGGATTCCATGTTATACGGAAATACCTTGAATTTACTGAAGCTTCAATTACCTGCAAAAAGAAGGTAATGAAATTGATATATTCTGTTAAAAAAGGTTTGTCACATGCAGCAAAACCAACCTCTGCACATACCTCCACTATTGCACATGACTCTGTCTATCTTCAGTCAAGCTAATACATGTAAGCAGCTTGTGCACTGCACTGCGTGCCATGCTGCAAAGCTGTGCAGCTACCCTTATGGGAATCAGACTGCTTCTTAGTCAAATCTTTGTACAAAGCAGAGCTGTTCTTTAGGCTTGTCAGCATACTGAGAACTCACACAAATATTTCCATATAGCCCAGAGCAGTGAGCTAGGGAGTAAATACCCTCTCATTCCTCCATCCAGTCCTGTTTCTGGAGCAGAACAAAGCAAAAGTTAGGTTATGGAGATAGGATAACTGTCAGTGCTTAAGAAGCTGAGTAGCTTCAGTGCTAGGGCTGTTTTCCACAATTTTGCTTGTTTAGTGTGAAGTGAAAGGGATTCTTCACTGTTATTGCACCAGACTGTGCAATATTTTGTTGACGCTACTCTAGACTCTGCATCTCATTTTGTAACAGCTATTTCCCTGACAATAAGTGCTCGCTGAGGCAGTTTGGATCTGAAAATAGTGCTGATTCTAATGGAGAAAAAGGATGGGCTCTGAATGAAGAATTTGCTTTAATGCATTATATTGATGTCTCAGATAAAGAGATTTCTGACAGAACTTCTCTTACAGATTTGTAAAACATTGCTTCCATTTTATTAACAATGACTGAAAGGAAGACACAATTGCCTACATTCTTTTTTCTTTATTTCTTTCTTTATTTATTTTTTTTTCCTAAGGCAGTGGTTTGTTGTTCTGAAGTCCTTATAATGAATCACAACTCTCTCTTCCTCTCCCTTACCAATTTGTTCATAAGCACTACCTTTGAAAAAGGACTTTGGAAGATTCCTTTCTATTTCAACTTCCAGGCCAGGTATAGAAAGTAAGAAGGCAAAACAAGTGTGCACAAGATCAAAGTTTTTTTTTTGTTTGTTTCTTTTACAAAAATAAGATCTAAAATAACAGAACAGACAAATGGTTTGTGGAGCTCTAAAACTTTACAAAAACAAGCAAAAGATTCCCATCAGGAACTGCCAAATTGTGAAAACATTATGCTGCCTCCTAAAAAAAAGAGAAAGTCTAACTCCAACTACTGATAATTTGTATTCTAAAGGGGAAAAGAAAAGGCCTGTGCAATTTGTTGTCTGAGAAAATACAGCCTGTCAGTAAAAGGAAAGGAAACTGCTATAGGTCATTTCAGGTCTATTGCTGAGTCTATCATTGATTCACAGCACACCACTGAGCAAGGAACTTGATCTCTTTGCAGTCCAGTTTATATAACTATTTAAAAGCTGTAATGAAATCTATCTCACAAGGGTTTTTTAAGCCTTGTTGTTCATAAGATACCAGGACAAAACCAATCACTAGAGGGATTTCAAAGTACAATTAGTACCGTAGGAGTACTAGAGAATTTAATGCTCAGGTGATACTGAAGCAATTAACCCTGTACTCTGCTTCACACTGCCTAAATCCCCAAAGTTCAGTCTATCAAACACTGCTGAGCACTCGAAATCCATGGTAAAACATAAAAGAGATAAAGATTAAGATTAAGAGAAGATAAAAATAAAAATGATAAAGATGATAGGGATAAGGATAAAGGTAAAGATAATAAAGATAAAAGTAAAGAAAGAAAAAGTAAATTCTGTTGTTTGATTCTCCAAGCTCCATAGTGAGCAATAAGCAAAACACATATAATTCAAATTAGAAGTGATTAATCTTTTTTTTTCTTCTTTTGCTGAGATATCCCTTACTTTGTTACAGGATGTTGAGACTTGGAGCCCTGGATGTACACAATGCATTTTGATAGTATATCCAAATTAATTTGCATGTAATAAAATATTACATTTTCCTACAATACATAACTAAAATTGTATTATATTGGAATATTGTCATCACTGCTGATGGGTCATTGCTTTCAGTGTCAGTGGAAGGAACAACTAAACATTTGGGAAGTCAGGAATAGGTGCAATCTCTCTCTAAAGGGAGGCACTGAGCAGTCCTGCCATATGACTCCAGAGAGCATGTGCCAGAGCAGCTGTCACTAATGGGTCCAGGGAGTCCAAACTTATTCAACCCTGTCTAAATTTGCATTTGGTGGTTCAGCTGGTGTGGTGGAGGCCACTGCCAGAAGTGCAGGGAAGCATAAGGCTCAGCAGAAGGCGAACAATATAGATGAGTGGGTTCTTTGGGGGTTGGCTGCCAGGACTGACACCAGGGTACAAATGGATTATGGAAGGTTGTGTGAATATTTGTATGTGACAAAAATGAGAGCAACAAGTGTTAGCAATACTCTGAAAGAAATCCAAAAACTCTCTTTAAATTTTTTGCCTGCAAAAAGAGAGTTTTATTCCTAAGCAAAAACTTATTTTCCTGCTTGTTTTCTGGGGAATTGGACTTAATGTATGTTATATTCTCAGTAATTTTATTTCAAAGTTTAAAAGCACTGTAGCTGTATCTTGATACAAGAGTTTCTTTCCTTTCCTGAGACTTATTTTAAGAATTTTTCATTGGACTGAGGTTTTGCTAGTGTTTAGATAATAGAAATTATTTAGTAATAGAGAAGCCGAGCATTTCTACTTCTCCTTCTAGATCAGGAACTTAGTGATGACTTAAGTCTTCTGGGCTATATGTAAACAGTTATACTTACATACTGGAAACTTGTAATAAGAAACAAATAAATAAATAAATAGAAGATTGTTTGACTTTCTCAAGAAATTTACCCCATGCATGAACTCTCGTATAGTGTTCTAGAATACTGAAAGAAAAATGAAGACAAAATGCCAGTCTTACAGCATGTCTTAGACTTCCTTTGTATTCCTGTAGACTCCTTTTTCCCACTTCATTGTATATTTATATATATGTGTGTGTGTGTGTGTGTGTGTGTGTGTGTGTTTTCTTTGAATGTCATAGTTAGCATTTTATGCTAAAGTTTATTCTGGAAAATAAACCTGTTTCGGTGTATGTTTGATTGTGTTCTATTAGAACATTAATTTATGTTTCAATGTTATCTAACAATTATCTGTTCTTGCTGTATTTCTTATGTTTATTCCCCTCAGATTTCTAGCTGTTCTTCTCTCAGAAGAACCAAATCTCATTTCTCTTGTATTTTATTAATTATTCTTCATTCCCTGGGTCACATGAATCACCTTTGGTACTCCTTCTTATGCATAAAGCTGTTGCAAGCACCTTTCATTATTAAAGTTCTCTTTCTTTTCTTTTCCCCCACCCCCCACCCCTTCAGGGTCAACAATGAAAAATCTGTATACAATATCATTTTACTGCCAGTACCGAAGTAATTGTTTTAAATCTTCAGAACCCCACTCTTTGTTTTGGATTTAGTGCAGTCTACAACAATGATTTTGGATGAAGAATCAATAACTATGTTTATATTTATGTTAATAAAGAGCCAATGTTAGACGAAATAATTAAACATAGAGAAGAGACAAATTTAGAATGTTTTAAACTGATCATATACTTCGCAACGTCATTGAGTAAAGTACTGCTGGGTACAGTCTCCTAGTTGAAATGACAGGGTAGGATCCATGTAGAAAGGGAAAAATGTTGTACTGTTTCCCATTCAAACACAATTCTAGGAGAGACCTTCTTTCCCTGCAAAATGAAAATGGATCCGAGGGGAATCTGATTCCAGCAGGTCTCCTTCGAAGTATCTCACTCTGTCAGCAGGTCTAGTCACCTCAGTTTGCAAAACTCTTTCAGATCTTTCTTTAAATAGCTATTGTTTGAAAATACATTTGACAGATATTGTAGAAAGAGTCAGAGCACAGCAGCATTACCAGAAGAATGGCTGGTGATCTTGTTAAGCTCCCCAACTGCGCGTTTTTGATCTTTTATGTCATGCTTAGATCCCACAATCCCCAGTGGTATGGATAAAGAGTAAAGATCATACTTTTTTTTTTTTTTTTTTCTGGGATGGAGTTTACTTTCTTTATAGCAACTCATATTATGCTATGTTTTGGATTTGTGACCAAAGCAATGTTGATGATAACAGAGCAAAGTTTTGGCTATTGCTGAGTAGTGCTTACACAGCATCAAGGCCTTCTCTGTATCTTACTTTGTCCCCTGCCATGAGTAGGCTGGGGATGCACAATAAGTTGGGAAGGGAAACAGCCAGGATAACTGACCCCACCTGACCAAAGGGATATTCCATGCTATATGATGCCATGCTCAGCAGCAAAATCTGGGGAAAAGAAGGAGGGGACATTCAGGGTTATGGTGTTGGTCTGCCCAAGTAACTATTACATGTAAAGAAGCCTTGCTTTCCTGCATGATGATCGGAAGTAGTGACTGAATGATTTATTTCATTTTGCTTGTGTGCCACTTTGGGTCACTTATTAAACTGTCTTTCTCTTGACCCACACATTTTCTCACTTTCACTCTTTTTATTCTGTTCCTCATGCTGCAGCAGGGAAAGTGAGCAAGCTGTTTTGCAGTGTTTTGCTGCCTGTCAGAGTTAAGCCACAACAGGCTTCCTTGAATATTGTGGTCGAATTCTAAGCCACAGAAGCAGTTTTATAAATGACACACTTC
Source organism: Anser anser (assembly GCF_964211835.1). NCBI lineage: Eukaryota > Metazoa > Chordata > Aves > Anseriformes > Anatidae > Anser > Anser anser. The sequence continues at coordinate 63,318,307 of NC_139720.1, forward strand.
CCTAGCTATTTTCCATGATGTACGCTAGATAAGGGTTGTTCATCAGCTAGCAGAATATTTGGCCAAGTCAAGTGTGACCTATGTTTTGCAGTGATTACAGAGCAGGCATGAGTCTCTGCAGGTCGCATTTCCACTCTTCATCATAGATGGCTTTTATCATCTAAGTAGGCAGGTTTGTATTGAGTGTTAATCTCAGGAGGTGATCCATAAGCCTCAATAAGGTGACCATGACCTCAACCACTGTTATTTGTATTAACCTGAGAAAATGAATACATTGGGAGGTAAATGAAGGTCTTTGCTGCATGAGTTGTTTGTATTCATCTGTTCTGAAAATTATGTTAAAAGAAACAATATGACCTGGGAACGTCTGAGAGTACATACCTGAAGAGTTTTGTGTAATTTGGAGGAAAAAAAATGCATGTGGTTCTTTTCTGGCTTTGAAATAAGGAAAAAAAAAAAAAGTGAAATAAAATATTTTTTACCATCTAAAATATAAACTGCATTGATTTTTATCAATTTATGCTGCTTCCAAATACAAAGGGATTTAATTCCAAAAGCGCTTCTCTGTAATGTAGTAAGCACAGCAAATTCAAGAGACTTACAATGGTGACTTACTTCCATCAATTGCATAGTTGCGGTAACAGAATACAAAGCAAAAATGACACAGGGCATAATAGTACAGTTTAAAACCTGTTGTTCTTAATGGACTTTCAGTCTCTAAAACTATTACTAGGAATGCAGTATCAACAGTGAGTGTAAGGCACAAAAGTATACCTTGCTGAAGTAAAAAGTAATGCCATTAGTACAAACTACTGCACAACTTTGTTGGATCAACAGAGTCCATGCTCTTGAGTAGCAATCTTCTATTCTCTTCACGGGGACATCCAACAGCAGTTGCCAGGAACTCTGCAGGGCTGTTGGGACTCATTTAAGAAACTTTTCCTTCCAGGAAGATCAAAGTGAAATAGGTGAATTAAATGAAGGGCAGAGATCTACTGCAGGATAGAATTCCTATAATGCCAGGGGACACTGAAAATGTGGCAGATATAATTCCATTTTTCATATATAACTAAGTATGAATATATATTTTATATATATATTGAAAGATGTTGAAAGATAGGATTTGTTTCTCACTTGACTTTGGCCTCTGGTCTTGGTATTTGTGGATGAACATCTATAAGAAAAATTAGAGAAATGAACCTGAAAAAGGGAAGATTAATCAATGAGAAGTAAACTGAGAGGACCATGACCAGATTAGAGAGGAGCCATGTGGTGTCCACTGTGACTGGGCAAAGGAGTGAGGAAGAACCTTCCCCCTCTGAAATTTAAGTCTGTTTCTTCTGCTGCTGCTGTGTCCAGTTGAAGTGGTAGTTTCAGTGACTCTCACCTTAGGAATTAGCAGACCTCTTGAAAACACTTTTCATGAAAAACCTGTGATAACTAGTAAAAAATGTGACTGTCAGTTTAACAGAGAGTTTTATATGCTATATTTAAAGATTCCATTGTAATTCAGGAGTTTTATAAGGTGACATTTTAGGCAAATGTCACTCAGCAGTTCATATTTCATGCAGTATTTAATATCTCTACTCAAAGGTTAAACCTACTGGATTAAAACAGCTATATTTCTGAAGTTTTGCAGTGCTGGGAATGGTGTAGAGATGTGCTATTGTCCTTGGCAAAACTATTTTTGCTTTGAAGAAACTCTCCCATACCTCCCTAGTTTTTCTGTGAAGACATTTCATTCAGGAGGACAGAATCCCTTCACTGCATTGCCAGACAGTGGTTAACAGTTTGAGAGGAAAAACAAGTATTTGTGTTCCCTTTATTGTCCAAATAAGGGGAAAAAAATAAAAACAACAAAACAAACAAACAAAACCCAGAAATTGGCATGTGACACACAGAATGGCAATGAAGCAGGTCAGCAAAGTCCTTGATAAGAAAATTGCAAAAGGCATAAAAATTCTAATAGGAATTTTTTTAAATGTATCAGAAAATGGAGCCTACCAGAAAGTCAGTCAGGATATGAAATTACCTAGGTGTAAGTGAAAAAAAAAAAAATATATATATATATATATATAAAATAAAAAATAGTAACAAAGTTAAATTTGGTTGTTATGTCCCTGTTTTCACTGTGGAAAGGTTTAAAAAGGTTTGAGGAGACAAGTCTGAAAACATTACAAATTTAAAGATTGGCCTAAGAGATATAGAGAACAAAGTTATACAAGTAATAACTTCTAAAATGTTTTACTAAAACATATATCTAACTTCTAGAGTTAAGCTTCGTATAAGAAAACAGAGAACATTAGGCCAATTTTTAAGAGATGTTTCAGAAAAGTACAACTCCATGAATCTTCTGGTGTAGGAAAACTGGTAGGCATTGTAATAAAACAGGAATAGTTTCCTATCTATAAATACAAAACATTACGGAAAAATCAGCATGGTTGTCATGCTTCACAGACCTGTTAGATCCTTTGGAACAGTCATAAAGCAAGGGATAAAAGGCTTCTGGCAAATATAGCATTATTGAATTTCAGTTCAATTACTGAATTTCCAAAAAGCTAGTGCAAAGTTAAATACATGGTTTACCATTGATACTTTCACCCAAGAATCTTTTTTGGAGCTTGTGCTATTCCATGTATTTATAAATGATCTGAAAGAAGGAGAAATTAGTGAGGTGATAAAATTTGCTGCTGACACAAAATTAGTCATCATAGTAAAAATTAAATATGCCTAAGGATTTGCTGGACAATCTATCAGACTAAGTTACAGAGATATAAAATGAGAAATGAAATTCAGTGTTAAGAAATGCAAGGTGATATACATGGACAGAGAAAAAAATATTAATATAACACAATCATAAACTCAGGGGGAAAAAAAAAAGTGATCAAAGAAAATGCTTAAAAAAATTATCTGCACCATGGTACAAAATGTAAGCATTCTATATGTTGAATACTTAGTGTAGATACTCAAGAAGGATACAGTAGGTATAAAAAGGCTGCAGAGTGGGCCAGCAAATACGATCAGACATGAAGAAAGGCTAACCAAAATAAGACTTTTCAGCTTGGAAAGAAACATCCAAAAGGAGATAAGACACTCAAAACAGAAGAGCTAGGAGTTCTCTGATCACTCTCCAAAATTAAAATAAATACAAGTTCTTTTTCAAATGATGCGTTAGTAATTTGAAGCTTATTTCTAGAGAACATCATGGGAAAAAAAATCATTATCATGTTCAAAGTTAGACAAACTCATCTAATTCCTGTAACTTTTAATTTCTCCAAGTAAGGAAAAATATCCAGGGAGAACGATTCTCTCCTTGGTCTGGTGCTATCTTTTTCCCAGTGCATCTTTCCCTGAGGCAAGATGGGAGAGAAGAGTGGAAATAGTTTTCATTTCTTTCCCAACCTGTTCCTGAATCCTTGTGAGAACAGGTTTCTGAGGAGACTGTAGAAATTCTTCAGTACCTCAGGATAGGGACAGTAATAAAGAGCAGTTGTTATCCTGTAGAGTGTCCTGTACAAGAAGTACAGAAGGAATCTCAGTCCTGTCCTGTTGCTGCATGACAATGCAAAAGGTGTCTTAATGGAAGTCTGGTAAGATCTTGTTGACAGTTGCAGACTTCTTGTTCACAACAGCAGGAGACTGAAGAAAAAATAAATGAATAAATAAAAATCTTTCCCATATTATAACACAGAGAAGAGTTTTATTTTCAGTGTTACATCAGGGACAAAATGTTTCTTGGTACTCATGAGAAGTGTGTCAATGTCAAAAAGTAGGAATTGTGCAGGTATAAATTTTTATTTCTCAGTTAAAATACTCTTTATGATTTATGAAGGCAGTGTGCTTGTTAAGAAACCAAAACACCTCTTCTGAAAAATTTTCACCAAGAAAACCTTTGTTTCACAACCTAACACCTTTGGAAGCTTACAAGGATACTGAAGGCCCCCAGTAATCCACCCCAAATCTCATTTCTCTTTGTCACCTTTGTGCCCTTGACCCTATCATTCTCCAGCTACTCATAATTAAACCTGTCAATCAGGCAAATATCCTGACATGTTCCCGGAGAGAGAAAAGGTAGCAGACACTGTGCTGAGGTGTTGGTAATGTGGGAACTCTGGGCAACACGTTCAAGCAGTGAATTTGTGACAAGGAGAGGGGGAAAAAGATGCTGAGTTGTTAAGGGGACTGGCTAGTTGATAGGACTAGCTAGAGCTACAAACAGCCTTTTACGTTATTAGTTTGAATTGGTGTCAATAATAGCCTTACTATTGTTGGTACTAACTAAAATTGTTGTTGGGCATCTCAAGGACTGCATCAAAAAGAAAATTAAGTTTAAATATATGGGGACGGGGGTGATAAGGATGGGGTGGAGGGAAAGTCTTAAAAAAGCTTTCCTTGCTACTTCCAGTGTCATTTTATTCTGTGCGTAAAGAGATGACAGCCTTCACGTCTTTCATTCTGGCATCTTTTCATTACTGCTAAATTTACTTTCTAAAATCAAGCAGTAGCACCAGGAACGTTGCTTTGATTAGAGCAATTTTAAGGCTGAGCTCATTCTTGGGCACCTTGCTGAATCAGTGCCCAAGTTTTCAGCTCCTATTCTTGGTCTTCAAAAGTATGTAGAAATGTACTCTTAGTTTGATAAACCAAGCAGAGCTCCCAGGGATGTATGTATTTCTAGACTAGAGCTTTCTCTCTTTCCATTAAAAACAACAAAACAATCAACTGTATGTTACAAATCTATCTGGATTGATTTATTTTATTATTATTTTTCCTCTAAACAGTTGAATAGATTTTAAGCCATAAGCATTATTTATTCTGACTTACCACTACATCTGACTCACTGAATTTCATCCAGTCATTTCTGTTTTGAACCTAATAGCCTGTAAATGAACTAGAACTTTTCTCCTGGGTAGACATGCAATCAAGGAAAACATTGATTTTAAATTTATAGTGTATTGTTTTCAAAATGTGTTTTCTCTGTACATCTCTATTTAAAAATCTGACAACAAAGCATCTTAAAACAGTCTTAGGATATCACGCTGTCTGTAGAAAAAAAAATCTATAAAGTACTCATCTGACTATGAGGAGTGATGCAGAGTATTATATTGGTGAAAATGAACTCTAACTTTATATTCATTATTTTCTTGCAAATCCCTAGAATAATTTCTAAGGGAATTAAATTTACTATCTTATTCCAGATCTACTTTAAAACTCATAATTACATAATTGTGTCTTGTTTGCAAATGACATGAGAATGCTGTTATGTCAATAATTTCAGGTTCATGAAAAAAACAGTCTGAACCATATTTTTTGATATGCAAGGGAAAAATTTCTCATATGATCCAGTAGTGTTATTTTCATGGAGGAACAGAAAGATCCAAATCCGGGAATGGAAATAAAATGGAGTTCCCCATTAATTTCTAAGAACCTCCTATTTAAAAATGGTTGTGTTTTGTTACGTTTGAAATGGTTATGAACAGCAGTGCTGGAGTCATTAAAAAAAAAAAAAAAAAAGAACACCTTTGGGGGACCCAATTATTCTTTATCATTGCAAAGCACATTGCACCAGTCAGGAGAACTTTGCAAAGATAATGTAAACCTTTCCTGTTACCAGGAAGCTGTCTTCTGAGAGGTTAGGCCACCCTAACTACTAAGAAACCCAGCACTCTGAAAATACATCTGGGCTTCAGCTGAGTATAAGATTGCCTTAATTCTAGTCACCCCTCACACACAGATGAAATATGTTAAAAATGGGTCTGCTATTCTTCCTCTGTAGTGATATGGGCATTTCATTAGCAAGGTAATTCTCCTCAGTGATCTATGTGTGTTTCTGGAACTATAATTTATGGATTGCGTGTTCAAAGTGATCATATCACACCCTAGCATCTATCTATCCTAAATCAAGATTTTTGCTGTGTGTTGAATGTAATCACAGTAGAGTTAAACTACCCGATATCTTAAATCACAAAGTTCACGAAGATGCATTTGCTGTACTGTCCAGCTCAAACACATTCAGAGGCCTCACGATAGTTTGAAGATAGAATCTGAAAGGTTCCTGGGCATGGAGGGGACATGAAAGAGGAAACAGGAGAGACGCCGAGGTGAGGTGTGAGACCCATTATCAGGGGGGTGGGGATGTAACAATCAGGCCTGGAGGATCAGAGCTGTTAAAATCAAAGACGTAAGTGTATTGTTTACAGTGTGAAAGGCCAAAGGCAGGAGAACATAGTGTATTTCAAAACTGTCTAAAGGGAGACCACATGGTGTCAGCTGTTTCTGTGCACAGGCTCTAAAGAAATCTTAGGAAAGGTCTCTGTTTCATGCCAGAAATATTAAGAAGCTTGTCCTGATGGCTCAGCTCTACAGGAGAGCAATCTTTGTTAGTGTATCACCCAGAGCTGTGCAGCTGCTTGCTGCTAGTCTGCTTAGAAATGTCAGACCACATAAAGATCTGAGAAGAAAATAGCAGCAGACAGTTTTTCTCTCATCTGACTTTTCAATAAAGGTGTTATTATATTTTAATATTTCCATTTGCATTGCCTCCATTCAAAAGTGGTTAGTATGCAATTTTACCCCAAAGCATGTCTTCTCCATCATATTTTCTATTACTGTAAACTGAAGGACACATGATATGCTTTACATCTTATACCTGAAGCATCATTTTCTATTTTCTTCCACAACTCTGCTTAAGAACTTTAAAGATTCATCCAAATAATATATATATTTTTTTGTCTATCACCTCTGTCTTCTGCCATCTTTTTTGTTCTGAGCAAGAAAATAAACAAAATAAATGTTGTTAGAAAAGAGACCAAATGTTAACTAAGTTCCTGAGAGTTTAGTTCCATCTTTCTGAAGGGTTTCTGACAGTTAAACAAAATTGGAGTTTATTTCTCTCACTATTCTCACTAAGGATATAAAGTTAGAAACTATGCTTCAAATAATTCTATTTTCTTTTTAATATCCTAGATTTTCAAAAATAATCAGCAAGATGGAATAATTTGCAAATTTTCCCCACTGGTTGGCAAGATCACCTTTGTAGGTATAATTTTATTTATATTTTCACCCTTTCTCCATAGAGTATATATTTCCATGTTAGAATATTTTTACCTATCTATGAATTCTATATCATGTTTAAGAGCTTTAGATACTGATAGGAACAATGACAAACAGGTCAGAAATACAGAAGGTTGCAAATGTGGTGGAAGAAAAGTTGTCAAATTTCTTTTTTTTTTTTTTAATCATACTTTAGGAAAGAAGATCAAATAAAAGACTACAGTGAATTCTTTCAGTTGACAAGGTTGGTTTTTTTTCTTCTGTTGGTTTCTATTCCCATCTAAGTGGTCAGAGGTTAGTATAAAAAACAAAAGCTGTTAGTAGTTTTCTGAATTGTGGTTATACAAATAGCTAAACCCCCTCCCTTGAAATGGAGAAAACAAGCTGCAAATTACAAATTTATTCGCAATATCATTGTTTTAACTCTTCCTGAGTCAGGCAGCTTTTGTCATGTGTCCCAGAGCTTCAGACACAGCTTAAAAGTCCAAAGAAGATATTACACACAATAAATACATGCAATAAATAACTACATTTGCCAAGCCATTTGACTAAGCATTAATATATTTACATCCTCAACAAAATACCCTATCAGTCTTTGCTGGCCACTCATCAGCAAGGGGGCAAAAGGTCAGCCTCCACCCTTGATTTTGCTAGTTTGCTGTCTTCTGTCTCCCTGTTTTGTTCTTTTAGGAATTTATGCACCAGCATGCTGTGTTGGTATTTTTCCTCTTAAATCCTCAAGCTGCTAACTATGAATCTGCAGTTTAAGCTTCTTTATCTTGGATGGCTCTGTGCACTTCCTCACAGACCTTTCTCACAACAAAACAATTTGTTCTGACATTTAGCTCCAGGTTTTGTAGCCAGGCTGCATTGGAGCTAAGCCTCGAGCCACAGAGAGCTGAATCCCATGGAGGAGAAATACTAAACAAAGATTACAGATAACAATGTCTTTGTATTGTCTGTGTTTATGTACTTTTTAACAGAAGTGAGCATGGTGGTTCATCCTGCTCTGAGCTATTGTTTCAAGGCATCTATAGACACAAGAACATATTGCATCAATTTATACATGGTTCAGATTATCAACCAGTCTGAGTCCCTCTTCTTCATCTGGTTCAATTTTATTTTTACCTTTGGAGCACATGAGTTTTCCATTGAAACAGTGGGAGTACAAGTGATAAATATGCATGCCCTCATTTTCCTTTTGTTGGTTCAGCTTCCCACCCTGCAAGGAATTTTGGATAACTCATTGTCATGACAGTCCTCTGCAGGATTGAGGCCTGGCATGAGAAATTATATTTGTCACAATAGGTGCTTTAAAACAAGGCACAAACCTACCAGTCAGTAGGTGGTAGTTCAGGATAGTATCTGATGCCAGAACATTTCCACAAAACAACAACAACAAAAGATGAACCACAATTACTCTGTTTTGTGGAGATCATTAGACTTTTTCTCCACGATGGTTGGTTTTCTTCATCTCTTTTTAATTATATTGAAATTATTGATGAGAATTAAAATACCAGCAAAATTAGAAAAAATAGGAGGGAGGAACATTTTACACAAGAAAACATACCAATGACTTCTAAACAGCTGAAAGGGTTTGAAGATGCTGAATACAGTAAAAGGGACCCCTGTATCATATATTACATTGGACAGTGATTTGGAACAGAGAGTGTGCTTAATCCTGTGACAGTGCAATACATTGCATGAAGTAGGAGTGCCTCATAGACAGAATTATTATCACCATTTATAATAAAAATGACCGTATCTTTGTAACAGGGTTCATTACTATATAATAACTAATCTGGATGGTAAAATTAAATTTTACAGCAATAGAAGCACAATAGTTCTCTTGACAATGGGACTACGCAGCTATTAAACTGAAGCTAGTCTCTACAAGGACATTCAGAGTCCTCCAAAATGCTGCATATCCTTTGCTTGCAAATCCATTGGTCTGTAGAATTTACACAGAATTGTTATTTGTGTGTGAGAGAAATACATTTTTCTCATTCAAATGTGCTTCCACTAGAAATCCACTTTGCTTCAAAATTCCTGGGCTTTTTGAGCCATACAGCTGCAAGAGGATTCAAAAAGACTCTTAAAGGGATCACGAACTAATATTGGATTTAGTTATTAAAGACAAGAGTGTCTGAGAAGCCACTGTCTTTGGTCACTTCAGTCTCTCCTGAGAGAGCCTTGAGGGAGCTTTGTGAAGCTGTGCCAACTCTTTCTCACACTAAGTCCATAAGCCATATTCTATTGGCTGAAGCTTTTCCAATTTGTGAATGTCTTTGGCCATATTAACAGGAATTTGAGAAGAGCTTATGGAGAATTAGAAACCCTTAGTCAGAAACCAGTAGCTTAGCTGTTGGTTATTATTCTGTGCTGCTGGTTCCTCTAATGTCAATTTCAATGATTTTCATTTCTGAAAAATCATCTTAATAATACATTGGGAGCAGGAATACCATGTGGAGCTGCTTGTAGGCTTACTAAATGTAACTTATGTTCAGCTCATCTATTCTGCTAGAATTTTTTGATAATAGTTAATCTTTTTTCCCCTTCCTTCTTCTTTTTCCTTTTATTATTAAAAAAAAAAAAAATGGTGAAGGTGAGTATTATTTTATGGCGAGAAGCACTTATCTTTCCCTCCAGGATTTAAGAATTCTTGCTACTTAGTATTTCCTGAAGTTGAAAATCGATCATAACACCACTATTGATATTCTAAGTATAGCTCAATTTCATTTGGGTTATGCCACTGAAGAGCTGGAGGATGATCAAAATAAAGCCTTTAAAATGCCAATAAGTTCAAATGAGATCACTCTTTAGTTCCTAGCCCTATTCTTTTCACCATGTTTCAAGATGACTTAAGGTTGAGTAAAGAGAAGGGAGCGTTGCTTCACCAAAACTTTCATGGCTAATGTTGCACAAGCATAGCAGAAAAACAGTTGGCAGTGTAACTTTTTTTTTTTTTTTTTTTCCTCAGGACTAGAGGTCCATGTTATGGTACAAAAATCAAAATATCTCTCAGACAACAACCATTGCAGAACTAGAGGTCCAGTCAGGGAGTAAAAAAACAGACAGAAGACAGAAATGCAAAATTTGCATGGGGTAGAACTGTTTCATGTAAAAGGTCAAGATAAACATGATGTAAATAGGCATACTTAAAGTCATATTGTTATGCTGGGATGTAATAATAGCTACTATCATTCAGGAACCTAGTGAAGAGCTAGAGAAGAACTGTTGGGTATTGCAAAATTCATATAGCAATGCTAATCTCTAATCTCTAAGGAAATTATGATTAAACTTTCTATAACTTTGCTATTTCCTTGTGTAATTGCAGCTTTTTTATCTATGTTACTCCCAGCAGCCTATCAAGAACTACATTGGAAGTGTGAGGTCTCTACATGTTTCAGCTGCAGTAACTTTATACCCTTACAGTATTTATTCCTCTAAAATTATTAGATATATCTGCCTGATCAACCCACTTTTTCTCCTACAAATGTGATTTGAGAATCCAGATGCTTTTCTTTTATAAATTGATAAGTAGAAAGAAGTAAAATATGCTGAAAATAATCCTTATTTTTTTCCTTCCAGTCTTCACATGGAACTCAGGGGCTGGAGATTCAACTTGTGTCTAAAACCTTTATTTCACAAATACTTTTGAACTTTTCCATCCATGTGCTGTTTCGTATCCTAAATGTGAAACAGAACTGAAAAAAAGAAGATTAACACAGCTCAGATTTTCAGTCTAGATCCCTGTCACCAGCTGTAAGTCGGCCCATGGGAGTGGGGAAGAAAAGGCCATATGGCTTCCTTCTCCTTGTTCCAATTATAATATTCATAAAAGCTATGGACAGCCTTCAGCTGTGCACTTCCAGAAGATAATGAATTCAAAAACTGGATGGAGATGAAAAAAATAGTGCCATCCTTGCCATGGGACTGAATTGCAGTTGCTCTTGTCTTTTACAGGTAATATCTACTAAACATTTGATATGGGTAGGTTTCAGCTACTGTGTATGGAAATGCTTTGTTTCTACTACCCGGTGAGGGTTGTATTTCTTTTGGTGATGAATAGCATTAAGTGTATTAACATGCACCATAAAACCTCTGTTGGTATGGTATTTACTAGATACAGAAAACGTTTACCAAGATCAGTGTAGATGACTCTCAGAAGCTTACTGATGTTTCTAGAAAGTCCTCCTACCTCACTTGCTTCTTTATGTTTTACTGGAACAGGCTCCCCAGGGAAGCAATCAAGGCACCAAGCCTGCCAGAGTTCAAGAAGCATTTGGACAACGCTCTCAGACAGATAGTCTAATTTTTGGGTGGTCCTGTGTAGAGCCAGGAGTTGGTCTCAATGTTTCTTGTGGGACCCTTCCAACTTAGGATATTCTGATTCTATGATACCAAACCAGAGCTATGATCCCAGTTAATATGGTATTCAGAAATAAATCAATAAAGGAGAATATAAACATCTTTTCATGAAAAAGGAAGTAAAAGAAATACTGATAGGACCACAGAGAAAGATTCTAGTGTTGTCTTAGGTTATATATCTGGAAATCATCAATCATTGAGCCACTACATTTCGAAGATACTCTTGGCAAAGTCAGCGCCCACTGTGGCAAGAACTCTGGCCATGAAAGAGTACTGATGAACTTTGCCACTAACATGAACAAGTATCAGATGCAATTCAAAAATCCCAGCTCATGTCATAGGTGATGAATCAACTGCATTCCTTGGAAAGATGCAAACTTTGGAAGAAACCATTTCCTTATGGCATTGAAAGACATGACAATATATATACATATATTATATATATTATTATATATATATATATAATGGATTTGGTTTTACAGCTTTTATATCCTTTTATGTCCACACTGAGAGGCTCTCCTTTCAGAAGAGGTTTCAGTTTCCTTGCCCTGACACTGACCAAAATATCAGACGCATCAGAGACTGCAAATTCCCTGAATTTCTATGTGAGCACACAAGCTTTGTGATCTATCTTCTGAGGTTCCGTAACAAAATCTCCTTCTTTGCTGTATTTGTTAGAACCCAACCTAGTTTGTAAAAACCATCCTAACCAGTCTTTTCCCTGTGAAACATAAATGCCTGTTAAATGATAGAATCACATAAATAGAGTGTTCAAATTAAATGCAATTTTTCTATTGAGTAATCAGATTGGAAAAACACTTTTGTCATTTATCTAGCTCACATTTTCATTAATGCTCCCACAGCTTTTAACAGCATGAGGTGATGAATAAAAAGCATGCTACATGAAGAAGGAGGAAGGCATAAGCTCTCTCCGAACATGTAGACTATGTACCTGTTAATAAAACCCAGTTTACAGCTTCCTTCACCACAAGAACACACTGGTGATTACTATTCAGCTTGTTGTACACCAGGACTGCCAAAAACATTTCTCCAGAGTTCCTACATATTTAGCTGGTCCCCAGTCTGTTCTGTTGTGTGGAGTAATTACAATCCTTCAGGCCTTTGATTTGTCAGTGCTGAAGTTCATGAGGTTCTTGATGATCTGTGTCTCCAGCCTGTGAATGTCCCTCTGAATGGTAGTCCAGCTCTCCAGCATAATCAGTCACTCCTCCTATTTGCTCAGCCGATTGTGTGAGTATTCCATGCTTTCACTCAGGTCATTAACAAAGAATTCAAACAGTATCAGTGCCGATATCAACTACCAAGGAGAGTTACCAGCACACAGTTGCCAGTTAGATTTTGAACTTCTGACCATTAGACCTTCAGGGGAGCATTCCAGCAATTTTCCATTTACCTTATACTCCATTTATCCAAAACATGTCTTCAATTTGGCAATGTGGAATACCATGTTGAAAATCTTGCTAAAGTAGAGATAAATAACATCTGCTGCTCTTTTTCTTTGTCCACAGAGCAAGTCACCTCCTCACGGAAATAAAATCAGGTTGGTCAGTTGTGATTTCCACTGCTAGATCCATCCTGGCTGTTCACAGTCACCTTCTCATCTTTCATGTTCCTAGAAATAATTTCCACAAGGATTATCCCAATGTCTTCCCCAAAACTGAGGTTAGATTCACCATTGTATAGCTCCCCAGATCCTCCTTCCTGTTTTCCTCTTGCGTGTTTTCTTCCCTCAGTGTGAGGATAGATACTTCACCTTCCTTTTTCCTTTCCACCTTCTTATAAACTAGAATCTGACTTATTCTGATCAACAGATATGTAACTTATGTTGTGAACAAGAGTTCATTCAAGTAGATAGCTGTAGATCTGTGGCCTACTGATGACAGAGAAGGCTAAACTGATAAATAGAGACTTCATTTGGGATTTGGCCTCTGTGTGTAATAATTCTAGTGAACCCCACTGCAGGTTCAATTTTAGGGTTTCAACTGTCTTCCCTAGCTGTGGGATTATTTTCTACTTACACATACATTATTTTGCGGGATATTAGAAATCTTTGTTTCAGATGCAGTGAGAGTCCCTCTTCCTCACAAGCTTATAATGTCTTAAATTTCCATAGGTGTCGATATGCAAAAATCCTCTGGGTTTCAAAGCATTAGTCATCACAGTGAGCACAGTTGGTCCTATTAAGCATGTTTGCACACACAGGTGATCATTTCATTCTGTGAAATATCTTGTTACACAAGAGATCTATTAAGAGGACTGTTATTGCTGGAAACTCAATAAGGAATAATCAGTTTTATCCCACTAATGTCAGAAAAGAGTTTATTTGTAGTGTCATTGGTAGAACATGGGAATGGCATTTAAATCTCTTAACTTATTAAGAGATTTAATCTTCCTATTTTCTCAGATGTAATTTAAATATTTTGTTATATCACATCTCATCAGGCAGTTTGTGAGATTGTCAGTCAATCTGTTAGGGATTCAAAGATCATATTCATTTTATGTATGCCTTCCTACTTTCTAGTAACTTGCTCTGCAGTGAAGAAAGTATCAACAATGCAAGATATCTTCAGATGTACCTAAAAATGATACTTCAGATCATCTTTTAGAGCTTTCAGAACGAGGCTTTTGTTAGCTGCCCTTCTACATCATATCTGTCAGTTTTCACCCAGCTAGTTCAGACTGTTCTTTGGGAAGCAGTCTCTTTTATAGTTAGTTTGAAGAACATTTGACATTCACTTATAGTCAGTTTGAAGAATATTTGATGCTCACTAACTGTGTTAGAAGATTTTGGTTCTCAGACTGTGTGGAAATTGCTGCTGATCTAGCCACAGGTGGTTATGCTGCCCCAATGCTTGCTGAACCTGTCAGAGTAGCACCTACTGCTTCTTTCCTATCCATACACAGAGGATATTCTTTCAGGCTGTGACTGTTTTGTCTTCACTCTCTGCTATGGGTAGGCTGGTCTCCAAGTTTGGCATCACTAGCTGGCCTGGGTCCTGCCAAAGCCTTAGTTGGTTAGAAACTCCACATTCCCAACAGAATTCTACAAGCCATCTCCCAAATGAACAATGTATTTATTGAATGAACAAATTCCTTTCATTTCTATTTCAAGGGTTAAACTGCAGAGTACTGAGCTTTATCAAGAAGGTATCCCAATGCAATGACCTTTCTTTCTCTTTCTCTAAAGGATTTCATCATCCATAGGCCACTATGGAAGAAGGTGTACAGCTCAACTGTGACTGCAGATGGCTTCGTGAAAAATGTCTCTCTAATGCCACAGGAAAATGATATATGGCTTTCATTGCAGGCAATGTTACATAGCTTTGAGCTGGTTAGTGGGATTCTTTAAAATGTAATAAATGAAATGCAAATACAGAATCAAAGGTTCAGCCAAAAAGAAAAGAAAACAAACAAACAAACAAACAAAAGTTAAGAAATTATAGAAATGGCAGAACAGTATATAATAATCTGTTTCTAAGATAAATGTCAAAGCACTTGACAAAGCCTCTGTTACTATAAAGAGATGAAATATTTCTCTGTGCGGTTGCTTTATATTTAATGTCAGTGGTGATTATTGAAAATACATTGACAGTTCATATACATTTTGACCCCATAAAGTGTCAGGGTGCTCTTTTTCTATTTGATTCACCTTTGCAAATAAGGGAAAAAAGAGGAGTGAGTGTTATGTGTGGCATTTTTACAGCTCAAATTATACTACTCTGAACTGAAAAACCCAAACTACAAATTAGATTAGACCAAATAGATTTCTGTGACTAGTGAGGCTAGGCAGCAAAAAAAGACACCTCTCACAAATCAGGCCTTCATGTAAAAAGTCCTAGTCAAAACAATAGTCTGTTGTCATTCCTCTTGCAAAAAGCACTCGTGCAAAAAATTAGATGTGATTATGTGTCTTCATGATGAGAAATAAATGATGTTTCCACCCACCTATTCCTCCTGAACCCACTGTTATTTCAGTTGTACAACTACAGACTGGATACTGTAATGACAGTATACAACCAGGAAAATGAGGTGAAAGAAAATTCATCCTTGTAATGTAACGTGATGAAGTGAGGAGACCCACTCTTAGGTGCTGTTTCTACACCATCAACTGATACAGAAAGTGTTTCAGAAAAAAAAATAAAAATAAAAAAATAAAAATCCAACAACAACAGCAACAACAACAACAAAGGAAAACAGAGCAGTACATTCTTGAAGGTTTTCAGCAGCTAGAAATACTGAAATACTGCCTCTGGGTTTTAACAATGTAAAATTTGCTTAGTTATAAAAGTTTGCTCTGAAATTTGTTTTGAAACATATTACAGAATGCAAGATTCTTGTTTGGTGTCCTGAGTCTCCTGAATCCCGAAATCAAATATAACTTAAGTTATTTTACAACCATCTTTAGGTACCTTCAAGACAATTTTTCTTGCACTAAGGTTGGCCTTCAAAGAAACAAAGATAACATTGGAGAACATCTTTAAGAGAAATTCATAAATTTAAGCCTGGATTCACCTTATTTAAGACACTAAATTGAACTGTTTGCATGTAAGATTCTCAGACAAATGCAATAGGGACAGAGGAATTTGGTCTAATTGTACTCATAAGAGTAAAACTGCAAGGAACTAATAGACTTGCTTCTCATAGAAATTAATTCATATAATGGAAGGAATCTATAGGAGTCTGAATATAAACAGAAGAAATCTATAGGAGTCTGTATATACAGGTAATCTCTGGAATAAAACAATGTACTATATATACCATAAGCTGAGAGGACAAACTGTAATGAACTATGTAAGTTTCTGTTCTGGAACGGACTGCAAAGTATTTGAGATTTTAATCAGTAGAGAGAACTTTAGTATTGAGTATCCATGCAAAACAGCCATTCATAATTGAAATGAGAAGAAAACAATTTCTTGAGAGGATAAAAACATAAGTTGTCTTGTCAAGGCCCTTCTACCCTATAAATCAACTATTTTGAATCCAAAGAATATATATATGCAAATCACAAGTTCTCCAGACATGATCCATAATACCACGTATATAGTCTAAAAAGTTGGCTTTCTCATCTTTTCATTTGCAATTGCTAAATTGCTTTGGAAAACACTGAAGAGGAAAAACTAAGTTGTTCCCCTAATAACAGTTTCTCACAGATAAAACAGCCATAGACATGTTAAATGATTCTGAATGAACACACAATTGTTTCTATTAAAAATATAAGTAGATGAGAAAGCAGTACTCTGCTGTATAGTATGGGGCATACTGTGGGAACATATGACAAATTCTATTTCACCAGTGTCACTGCTGGTATCACTCACATACTTATGTTTGTCCTTAATTTATTCTGAATTATAAGCTGAAAAAATGTTGCTATTTGTTTATTTGCTGAAGTCTGGCTGTCTTGTATTTCAAGCTCAGAGGAACTGAGAAATGAGCTGAAATGTCATTGATGCAATTCTAGTGTAGTTATTTCTGGAGCTGTTTTTGATTAGACTAATGTTCTTATTTGCTGTCTCTTTCCATTCTAGAGTATGTGCAAACTAAACCTAAACTATCGTGCCCTATGCAAACTTGTATGTCTTGTTTACTTGTATTTTAACTGAAGAGTTTCAGTAATATAAGATTCTCTGTGTGCTTCTAATTGTAACAGACCCCAAAATAATCAGTGTTCGTACAAATTTCTGGATTCAAAAGGTACCTTAAATAAGTATCCAGAAGGCTTCATCAGCCCTGAAGCAGCTTAAATTTTATAGAAAACAAATGATACCTTCAGCTGAAAATATGAATGTATTAAAAGATTGTCCAGATGTGAAATAACTACATTCATTGATTGCTGTAAGAGCACAGTTTAGTCCTTCATTCATGTATTTATCACCCAGTTTTATCAGCAGAAAGTCAGTGTTCTATTCTACAAACAAAAACTTAGACTGCAATTGTGTTAAGTAATATGTGGATGTCACAGCAATCAATAAGAAATTAAGGTGATAACATTGGTTATTCCTGTAGTTCATAATATTTGCATACGATACACTGGCTGACTGTTGGCCAGCTACAACACAACTCTAAGATTTCCAGTAGAAAAAGATCTGGATTTAAACATACAAAATACATTAAACTCCTCATTTGTACACATGAGGTAAAGAGGGCAAATTGCCTGTGATTCCATATCAGCCTGTCAGACTTGCTGAGGCTACCATGAGGATGTGAAAGTAAAACATAGGTACTGGGATACTGATGAAGCTGTTAGGTTTGGCTGTTAGCAAGGACTTCAGTACCAATCGTAGCCCTTCGTTTTAGGAACCTAAAAGGACATGAAATAGAAAAACATCAGAAAACTCTACAGGGAGAAGTATACCCTTAAAACTGAAGTTTTATCCCCAGATAACAACAGAAATAATTCCACATAAACAATATTATTAATACATATCTTAATTCAGTTTCTCACATAGGCTCTGCCTACCCTTGGTCTGTTCCACAATGGAAAAGCGAGATTGCAAGACAAGCGAGCAGATCAGAAATATGGGTGAAGAACAAAGCCAGGAAACTCTGAATACTTTCTAACACCATCTACCTTCCATTTTAGTTAACTGAACACAGCTATGTTTTCTGACATTCACAAAGAGAGCAAAATGCCCTAGTTTTACTTGTTGCCTATATAGCACCACAGGATCACTGTCTTGGAAAACAGAATTTGTAGGGCATTACCATATGTACAGTCAACCACCAAAGCAGCTTTAGGCTCAGGCATCAGCATTTACAAGTAGAATTCAGGTCAGAGTCAGATCCCAGTTTAGTTTAGGATGGAAAAATGTCCCCACTGGGTAAAAGTGTGGGGTTTTTTTGGGTTTTTTTTTGAAACCAAGCAAAGGTGGCCCCAAAGCACAGTGTAAGTTTCTGAGCTGTGCAGATACAGAGAGCAATCACAGAGGAAGTGTTGCATCCTTCATGCTTCTCCTGCCTTTTTTAGTTCTATCGACCTTTTAAAATTACACAGGGGCTACATTTTTTTTGTTAGGCTTTGGGATTCATTACCTTCCACAATGCAGATTTAACATCTTTCTTATTTAAACTCGACTGGTATCAGTAGTACCAAAGAAAGGATTATGGATACTGAATTTTGTATGATTTACAAAAATATTATTCTCATATAATTATTATTTATTCCTTGAAATGTTAGCATTCACTTTTGTCATTAGAGGGCTGTATTGTTTGTCACTTTTTCATTTGTTGCCTGTTACATATTTATATCTGTCAAGAGCTACCTATAATAATATAACCATGACACATCCAAGTGTCCTGCCTTTCACACAGCAAGTGGTATGGATCTTGTTCACTAACAATATTGGGACAGTGATAGAAAGAGAGAAGAAAATAAGATTTCCATAAAATTCCTTGGCTAACCTTAAAGGTCATTTCTGCTATTGCTAATGACTCCAGAGATGGTTGGCCTAATTTCTCAAGGGGAAGCAGATAGAGCAGAATTTTACAGAGAAATCTGAGGGGAATGTCTCAGAGAAAACATGTATCCTCACTGTACTCAAGGAGAAAATATGACACTGAATTGCATGGGTCCAAGATAGATCTTGCTTCTATCCCAATGCATTATAAGTCAACAAGAAAACCCCTACTAGGACATGAAACCTTACCTATAAATACATTAATCTGTAACTGCACAGTTTAGGATTGATTGCCACTTTTTCTGTTGTGTTTAGGGTACCGGTTGTCAGTGTGGGTACAGATACAGTTTGAATGGGGAGAGGGAGGAAAAAGAGGAATTGCAAGAGTTCTTACTTTCTGTCAGTATCAGATCATACTTTCAAATTAGGATCTCCAGGGTCCAAAGAGGACTGAAATGAATTCATACAGAAAGACAGGTATTTTTATATACATATTATTATTATTATTATTATTTTTATTATTTTTAATGCAAACCAGAAGTGGTCTGGCTAAGTAATTCCATCAGGTTCTTATTATGGCAGTGGTTGTGCTGTATATTCTGACCATTAGGAAACAGAAATGCTTAAACACTGTGATTGAGTTGTCACTGTCTGATAGAGGGAATCTTTTTGCACAGTGGAGTACAGAGGTATTCATTAGACATAGAAACTTCATATATATACACACAAATTAGGGTGAAGCAGATAGCACTTTCTAAAGTTACTGAGTAATGTAGTGTAAAATCCAACTTTGTACAACACTTGGTTATATCAAATGACAAAAGTATTTGACACTTGCCATTGTAGTGAGCTCACTGGGCTTTGTTAACAGACTTATCTCATGCATCCAGATTAGAAAAAGTCTCACCATTGACTGACTGTTCTTCTGAGCAGTCAGCATCAAAACTGCACTCCATTATATTGCTGGGCTTCAGGAGACATTTTCAAAGACGCAAATGACAGGCAGACATTGGCTTTCATTATCTGGAATACAAATTGTTTCAGAGGTTAGGGACATTAGGGGCTCTGATGCTACGTATCAGGATAAAATTCTGTCAAAATACCTTGTTAACTAAGGCACACACATGAAAGATTATCATAACTCTTCATGAATAAAACTATGTTCTGAATTCATCAAATCATTTAAAGACATGATTAAGTCCCTTGGTGGGACTTAATTCCCCCCGTGTAAAGCATTTTAGAAGAACATAGTAGCCATTAGAGAGGCCCAGAAGTTGGAAAAAAAAAAAACACAACTAATATTCCTTATCAAAATAAAATAATAAAATAAAATAAAATAAAACAAAACAAAATAAAATAAAATAAAATAAGAAAACAAAACAAAACAAAACAAAATAAAATAAATATAAATATAAATAAATATAAGATAAAACAGTATTTGAAAATACCAGTATGTCCCATATAGTCAGTACAAAAGTTTGGTCCTTAAAAGTGCTGCTCTGCTGTTTTTACATTCTAGTCATCATCCCTGACACACCTGTGCCTATGAGATTTGGACAGGGCAAGTAGTTGTGTGAAGAAGTAGCACTGTATGTACATGGATCTCCAATGAAGGTTTTGAGAAAATGGAAGAAGAAAGGAAACCAAGCTATCTGTCCTTCCCTCTGCTTCAAGGTATTAGACTGTGCAATGAGAACAGCTTTCAGAAAAAGAGATACAAACTTAATTCGTCTTCCTGAGATGGGGACCACAGCATGTTTAGCAAGAGCCAGGGTATTTATTCTCATGAACACTTGCCACACTAACTCATGGGGGAGGACAACATACAAACAATAAAATCAAGGAATGTCCCTTTTATTTTTTGCCTAAAGATAAATTTATTTCTTACTTTGCTTTTGAATGACAGCATATCAACATATGGATTAACTCCCTCTTGTCATCATTGGCAGGAATGTTAATGTGTCCTTTTAACACATGTTGTGTCACCATATTATAGACTGCTTTGGAGAAACTGTTCATGAACAGTTGATGGGAAAATTCTGCCAAAATTCACACACACTAATGTTGAATAGTTTGTTGTGACAGAAGGTTAAAAAAAAAGCAACACTTGCAGTTCTAAATTAACAGGTAAAAGACAAGGATATATATTTTTTAATAATGAATAATATCACCTTCAGGAAAATGAAAGAAAAATGGTAAAACATTAATAAACACCTAATAATAATTACATCTACTTTTATGTGTTTGCATTATATTATGGCCTTTAGATTTGGATTTTAGCCACAGATTGTGATGCCAATGTGTCAAGTGCTGTAGGTAGTGACGCTGTGGACATATAAACTTGTTTTTTGCTTAGATTGCCTAGAATTAAACTATATGATAAAACAGATGGACGGAGACAGATGGGAGGAGTAAAGGAAAACAATGAGGCAATGTTTGTGGGTGTGCTTGGCTTCTGGTCTCAGAACACCAAAAGCCCAGCAATCCCTATTTTTTGTGAGCACCACACCAAAGGAGAATGTTAAATTGTGGCTTGAAAGGGAATATCAGAACTTTATGGAAGACCATAGGAAATAAAAGATGTGTGAAGGTGTCACTCAGTGCCTGAATGTATGCAGCTGAGAATTTAATATGGCTGTTACGAAAGTTGGCCTCAAAGCCCAACTGGAGGTGGGCAATGACAACTTGATAACTGCAATAAGGCCTAAAGAGTTTGGAAAGTTTAAAAAAAAAAAAAAAAAGTTTGTTTGGTGCAATACAGAAGGAGAGTGCAATTGCAGAGTGTGAAAATCAAAGTGATGGACTAAGAAAATGACCTTAGCAGCAGCCTTCTACATGCACACAGGGATCAAAACTGCCTTTGACAGAAACAGACAACATGATGTCACAGTAACTGAAATGTAAGATGGCAAAACTTTGGGAATTAAAATGGACAACAAACCCGTATATTTGCAGTGTTCTCTAAGCTCTCACCACCACCTAAAACAGAATCTGCCACATTTAAACACAGGCTTTGCATGTCGTTGTTAAAAAGCACTCTAAATTAAAGATTAAACCTAGATTACAAATTTAAATGGCAGATCACAAGCATCTGCAATGATGCAGAAAAGGGATGTCTCAGAGGCAAAAGATAAAGATGCCTTTGTGAGAAGAAAAAACATCCCAGGAAGCACTGTTCTGTAGTGAAAACAGTAAAGCAGAAAGATGAAAAAAGATGACAAGGACAGGTTACACAGTGAGGCCATTGGAACAAGCAAACGACTTAGGGAAAAGGCAGTCAAGAAACATCATATTTTAACAGGCAAGTTCAATAGTTTAAGATAAGAAAGGCAAATGTAAAACAAAGGCACTCAGTTTGGTCCAGCTCCTCTTGGGAGGCTGAGAGATTATTTGTGGAACATGTGAAAAGGTGGCTGCAGTAAGGGAAGTCTTGAAGACAGTGACAAGGCAATTGATGTTTGAGATGAGAAAACCCGCTAAATGGGAAAAGAGTTGTTTAATGGAAAATGAGGACAGAAAAGATGTGGTAAATATTTTGTGGCCTTTCTTCCATAAATGCTCTGAGTGCAGAAAAGAGACACAGGGGAAAAGGTACTGGGGAGTGACCAGGCCTTTACTGGTAGCACAGACTTACACTGGGGCAAAAAAGAAAAGATTTAAGTATGAAAGAGAGCTAAACCCTGACACCTATATTCACAGCAGAAGGAGAAAATAAAGGAAGTCAGGAGGAAAAACAAGCCTATACAAGGCTAAATAAGAGTGGGAGGAGAGATAGATGAGAGCAAAAGGGTAGTAGATATTGACATGACCTTAGGTGAGCTATATACTGAAGATGATATTTAGTAAAAAGTAGATTAAAAAAAAAAAAAAAAAGATATACCTAGTGATTGTCAGTAATAAATGGCAAGGGGTTACCAAACAGAAGACAGACAGACTCTGTCTGACAGGATCGAAGCACATTGTACATTTTTGCCTAAAGGACAAGAGAGGAACTCAGTATGTCATGGAAGTTATGAGTGCAGAACTGCTGCAAAGGTCAAAAGTTAAGTTTAGGAAAACAATGAAAAATTCATCAGGAGGACAGTATTAAGAGAAACATGCATTGGGGAATGGAATAAAAGATACTTTGGAAAAATATAATTCTGTTCTCCTCTACTGCAAACCATATACAATACATAGGAAAGGAATATTTTAAGATGAAATATCCAAGACTAATCTAGACTACACTAGCAAATGTTTGTCATGTCAGTATTTCTGGATCTTACATTCATTGCTCAAGAGTTTATATTTGGAATAAAACATGACTCAGAAGGAATTAATAGAATCAGAGGGAGATATAGAAGTGACTCAAAAAGCAGAAAATGGGACGAAAGCAGTGGGGCTCAAATTTCTTGGGCTGAGAATGTGCCTGCCTATGTGTAATGACAAAATCTTATCTGCTGTATGTAGAATGAGAGGGTAATGGGTATTTTCAGAAGTGAGATCTATCTCTTTAAATCACCCTAATTTGGCCACTATGCTGCACTGTCCAGATGTTTCAGATAAATAAATATCCACAGTTATTTCAAATTGTTCTAAAATATTTTCCATTGGTACTTGCCTCTCTTCATGGTCACCTACCAATATTGTTCCCCATCACTTCCTCTCTTCTGGTCTTGCATAACATATTTCATATAATTTTATTGAAGCATCATAAGGAATTTGAGTTAATAAATACTGGAATCAAGAGGAAAATAGATGAGGAAGTAGGGTTAAAAGATCACAGTCTGACAATATTTTGACAATATTTTGCAAATAGATGTTTTTTTACAAGATTATTCAGTTAGCAGTCATAATGCCTAAATCACTAACTTTTGATCAGTTCCAAAAATAATGAACAGGAAAGGCTGATACTTACTTCTTAAAATATTTCTTCATCCATTTGGTTAAAATTCCAATAACATCTGTTCTCTGAACTAGGATTACAGCATTTGAAAATTCTCATTCTCAATACCAATACCAATTCTGCAGCCACACTTCACAGCCATTCACCCAGGAAGGATCTGTCCAAGAGCTTTGATTTGGCTTTTCTGTATATTCTGGTGGAATTAATTTGGTCTCTCATTTCTTATCAGGAAAAATATGGAATAATAGTTCTCACCCCTCAGAGTTACTGTAAGAAAAAAGAAATTAGTGTTTATAACTCACTTGTATTCTAAAATCATAAGGACTACACAAATAGCAAACACATTTTCTCACAAGTAATAGAATATTTTCAGTGCAGCCAGCTGCACAAAAAATAATGGGAGAATTAGACTGAAGAGAAATTTGAATTTCTTTCAATTCAAAGCTCCAAGGCCTAGAAAAAGTGCCATCAGGCCCCACAGTTAATAAAAGACATGTTCCCTCAGTAGTTTCAACCTTACCTTAAGTTTTGCTTTACTTATAGATATTATGAAAAACCCTCTCAATTTGCCTTTTAGCAGTGGCTGATAGCTAGTGAATTAGGGCTCAGATTTGTGTCTGAAGGAACCTTTAAACAGCATTAGGATCATTATATGACCATTTGGTACTGCTCTCTTCAGTAAGCTTTCCCCTCTTAATCAAGAAAACAAGAAGCACTACAACCAAAAGGAGAAAGAAATACAAATGTATATTGTTATAGCAATCTTCAAGACTGAAAGCATTGAATATTAACAGCATTTACGATCATAAGTTGCATGGCATTCTGCAAGTTTTACCTGCAGTTCTAGGGTTTAAAAACTGGAAATACAAAGTGGGATTTTTGAAGTCTGTAGTCACATGCCTCTTTGAATTTCTAAAGAACTCAGAACCCAGCAGCTGCTAATAAGATTTATGCCTACAAAGGCAACATTTGTGTATTTGCTATCTGGACGCCTTCTGTTCTAGCGCCAAGCTCTCAACCACACTGGGAGTGACTTTGAAGCCCACTATAGCAGTGGGCATTCTGAATTTTTCGTAATCAGATCAATGCTTAAACAGGTCTTCAAAGTCAAAATTTGAGATGTGAGTTCCAATCTGTGTTGTGGGGCAACACAGAGAGTGAAAATGCTCAGCGAAGAAGAAATATTCATAGTCTACAGTAACTGCAGATATACAGCTGGTATACCAAACTGTGCAGTCCCAGCTCCTGAAGTCACAGACCTTGGGATGGAAGAAAGCATAGAGACGTGTCTAGGTGATAACTACTAAAAGAAATTAGGAGGAAGGAAGTTTTGGGAAAGAAAATCCTAAAGAATGAAGAGATTATTATGTCTTATATTTAACATATCTAATTAGATACTTTTCAAGCACATAAGTAATCAGAGGACAGGGAAGGAGAGAGCAAGGCCTCAAGTGTCAGAGGGAATTTACTGAATTTAAGGAGACATTGCTAGAATGCTGAAGGGCTAGACTTGCATTTGCAAGAAAAGGACAAGAGGTAGATACTATAAAAAGGGAAGACATTTTTTTCAGTCACAAGAAAAATAAAAATTGAGTGAATTCAATCATCTGGGAACACAGAAGTAATAGTGAGTAGCAAAGAAGATGGTGAACTATTATATTGTAAAATTCTTCTGAAATTTGAGAATGAAGACCATAGCACAGAATGAAGAAAGCACAGCAGAGTACAAAAACTCCGTATTATATATGCAAAACTGATTCTAAGTACACAAGAAAAACAGTTGCAAAAATGAAGTGTCTTAAGAGAAAAGCTGTGTTGTGTTTTGTTTTGTTTTGTTGTTTTGTTTTGGATGCTAAGTAATCTTTTGTTGTGTAGCACAAATTTAATTTAGAATTAACAGAAGATCTTCCTTTGCAGGTGACAGGTTATTTACCTTCATGACTGAGGTTCATATCATACTCATTTAAATTCTACAGTTTCATCCATAAAGTCTTAATAATAGAATCTTTATAAGAAGTTCTGTAAATGACTTTTTAAATACTTTTAATTAAAAATATAATTTCAAAACATTTTTTTCTGCTTACATAGATATTGCTTTAAAATGCAACCAGTTCTAATTTGAGACACAAATTCTTCTGTGTATTACATGAGAGTCAAAACACAAGTTGAATTCTACACTTCTGAATCAAGCAAGCTTTGGGTGGTAGAGTGGTCTCTTATGTAAGATGTGCAATCTTTGTTTTTCTACGCTTTACAAAGAGATAGAAGTCAAAGTGTTAAATAGAAAATTCCTTTTTTTTTTTTAATTTTTATTTACAGAAGAGACAGAGCAGCCATCTACCATCTTATGAGAGCATCTATTTATTTGTTTTAATGCTTTTGAGCACTGCAACTATCCAAGGAATGCAAAAGGTCAATTCCATATTGATTATGTTGCATGATGGGGACAATCTGAATGTAATGTTTTTTGACTATGCTGAAAGAATGGGTTCTGTGAAGATAAATGCCCACTGTATTCATTTCATGATGCTTTCCTGCTTGCTACTTCAAGCAGTTTCTGACTGCAGAAGTGACATAGATCTCTATCCATTACTAACTGGAAAATCTAATCTAAAGCTCTGTGAACCTGGAGGCAGCACTCACTAAATTGGTATTAAAACCCATATGAGGAATTACATAATCCTTTAAGGAACATTTCATTTGCCAGTGACCTTTTCAGCATGGGGAACAAGTTGTTTGTTTGGCAATGATTTTTGCTAGAATAAACTTCAATATTTGTGTGCACCCTTTATCCTACAAGAACCCTGAACTTTTTCCACAGTTCTGTCATATTACACTGTGCCATACAACAACTTATATACCTAAAATATATTGAATATATTGTTAGCCAGATATGAAAAGTTGTTCACAGGTGTAGCTAAAGACACACTAACAGCAGTGTGCAGTGACAGTAAAATGGAACACTGGCTTCTGCAAGTATGTTTTCAATACTTTACATGTGATTCAGGAGATTTTTGCTGCTTCCTCATGACAAGTAAGTAGCCGGAGGAAATTAAGCCTGAACAAGGCTGAGCAGAGACACTGAGCTAAATTACATCTTGATCTCATCCTCCACTGATAGTTCCTCATCTTTGTCACCAAAAGAGTAAAAAGCTTATTAAATTAATTGCTGGTCTTTTTTACCTGAGATGGTACAACAACCAAGAATACTGTATTCCTTCTGAAATTGCCTGAAGGTCCTGGATTTGGGACTATCCTTGCCAGAGGTGTTAGAATGAATAGAAACCCCAGCTACACTCAGAGTTCAGATCAAGACCTTTCTTTTCACATGAACCTTTCAGCAATAACAGAAGATAAAGCAGAAAGGGGACAGAATGGATTCCAGCTATAGTTGAACACTTTTTTTTTTCCAGTCTTGGGATCTTTGCAGCTGAAATTACCAACATGTTGCAATGCTTTTACAAAATAAGAAAGATCCAACAACCCAGACTTTTTCAGAGGCTGTAATGGAAGTCAGCAGCTGT
Organism: Anser anser; assembly: GCF_964211835.1. Classification (NCBI taxonomy): domain Eukaryota; kingdom Metazoa; phylum Chordata; class Aves; order Anseriformes; family Anatidae; genus Anser; species Anser anser. The sequence goes on from NC_139720.1 coordinate 63,345,555, forward strand.
TATATTGCTGTTATACTAACAAAGTTAGTCTCTCCAAATATATAAGAAGAATTGTTGTGCATGTTTTTAGTAGCCAAAAAGAGAACTAGTCTGGTCATTCTCTCAGACATGCTATGAGATCCTTTGGACACAAAAACTGTTATCAACCCCTCTGAACATCTCTGTAAGATTACGTTCTAAGTCTGAAAGTCCAATTTATCTTGTTAAAACCTTCTTCTGTGTAATTTTACCAAGATGTTGTCCTCAGCAGATAATTACGGAATGAAATTATTCTTGTGGCAGTTTTTGTTCTATTTTTTTTTTCTCTTGGCCTCTAAGTCAAAATAATACACCGATAAAATGATTTCAGGCTCAAAAAGGCATTGCTATCTTTGTCTAATTAATTATTTCAGTGCTTTTTCATGGAAAGCCAAAAAAAAAAATATCTCAATATGGTAAGATAATATGTACTGTGAAGGAGGACAAGAAGTGAAGCAGGGGGAGGCACTTCTGAAATACTTCTTGAGAGATTCCCAGGCTACTTTGCTCCATCAGCCTTTAATTTAGATGAAAATCAGTTAAATGAATAATGCCTAGTCCACAGGTGGTGTGAACAGCTTTAAATCCATTGATTTTACTAAGGCTGTTACATACATGTTGCAAACAGATTCACAGATTCACAGATTTCTCTAGGTTGGAAGAGACCTCAAGATCATCGAGTCCAACCTCCGACCTAACACTAAGTACTCCACTAAACCATATCCCTAAGCTCTACATCTAAACGTCTTTTAAAGACCTCCAGGGATGGTGACTCCACCACCTCCCTGGGCAGCCCGTTCCAATGCTTAATAACCCTTTTGGTAAAGAAGTACTTCCTAACATCCAACCTAAAACTCCCCTGTCGCAACTTTAGCCCATTCCCCCTCGTCCTGTCACTAGGCACGTGGGAGAACAGACCAACCCCCACCTCTCTACAGCCTCCTTTCAGGTAACTGTAGAGAGCGATGAGATCGCCCCTGAGCCTCCTCTTCTCCAGGCTGAACAAGCCCAGCTCCCCCAGCCGCTCCTCGTAAGACTTGTTCTCCAGACCCCTCACCAGCTTGGTCGCCCTTCTCTGGACTCGCTCGAGCACGTCCATGTCCTTCCTGTAGCGAGGGGCCCAAAACTGAACACAGTACTCGAGGTGCGGCCTCACCAGAGCCGAGTACAGGGGCACAATCACTTCCCTCGACCTGCTGGCCACACTGCTTCTTATACAGGCCAGGATGCCGTTGGCCTTCTTGGCCACCTGAGCACACTGCTGGCTCATATTCAGCCGACTATCCACCAATACTCCCAGGTCCTTCTCGGCCAGGCAGCTTTCCAGCCACTCATCTCCCAGCCTGTAGCTCTGCTTGGGGTTGTTGCAGCCCAGGTGCAGGACCCGGCACTTGGCCTTGTTGAACTTCATGCAGTTGACCTCAGCCCATCGCTCCAGCCTATCCAGATCCTCCTGCAGAGCCTTCCTGCCCTTGAGCAGATCGACACACGCACTTAGCTTGGTGTCATCTGCAAACTTACTGAGGGTGCACTGGACGCCCTCATCCAGATCATCGATAAAGATATTAAAGAGGACAAACAAATTTGTATTGCTCAAGTATTTATCAAATCTCTCATCATAGGCTTCATCTAATTTCTAATAAAAATAATGTACTTCCAGTGTTTATATGAGAACCAATAAACTATGAAGATGAGCTTAAAAATAGCTATTGTTCTTATGCTATAAAACCACATTTTAATGTTATCAGAACTTCATTTGAATTTTCTGCATTCATTTAGTAATATTCAATTTGATTTTAAGATTCTTTTTCAAACTCCCTTCCCCACCATTTTACAATATGTTTTGTCTCATCTGAAAATTAGGTTGGGATTCACTTCAGAAAATACCTTTTTCCTTATCAAGGGATAGATCTGCCTTAATATCTCATTATGGAACAGCAGAGGAATTACACATTTAATTCCAGTGGTTTCAAATCATCCCCAGTGCTTAATTGGTTTCTGTAAAAATTCCTAAATATACATGATTAAAATGTGCCAGGCAGATGAAATAATGTCTTGACACATGGCAGCTATTAGAAGTGGGTGCTGTGATGTCTTTTGCACTAGTCCCATGCATGTAAGATATTTTTGTGGCAAAACCTCAGTAAAAACCACTATGTATGGAAGTAATTCAATATTACTGAGGAGCAGGAGGAAGATTATATACCTTGTTATCTTCTCTATTTTAGGTGAGCAAGCCAAACTTAAGCCCCTTCAGATACTTTCCTTAATGTCTTATTCCTTGATGGCTATTTCTGATAGAATTTATTTTGCCAAGAGGAAATAGGTGATCTGCCTTTGTGGAGACTACAAAAAAATCAAGCAGCTTGGTACATTTCAATGGCAGGACAGGACAGAAAGGCATAAGGAAGAAATCATTTACTATGAGGATGGTAAGGCACTGGGAAAGGCTGTCCAGAGATGTTGTGGATGCCCCACCCCTGGAGATGTTTAAGGCCAAGTTGGATGGGCAACCTGGTCTACTGGAAGGTGTCCCTGCCCATGGCAGGGTGGTTGGAACTAGATGATCTTTAATTCCCTTCCAACAATTCTGTGATTCTGTGATCCTATGAATGCCCTGGGCTGAGGGTGCCCGGCTGGCTACTCCTCTTCTCTACTCCTCTCTTCCTTTCACAAGCAGAAAAGCTCCTTCAACTGTCTGCTAAGACATTTTGAATCCTGACAAAGACCACTTACTGGGACAAAAAATCTCTCCCTGTCTTTTCACTCTGTCTGTTTGCAAGAGAGAGCTGTCTCCACAGTATCTACACAAACACAGCAAGAAGGACCACAGTGACACAGAATTCCTGGAGGCTGAGCAACACAAGGAGAAGATGCGGTGGAACAGGAGGCCATGGCATTATTGAAGCTCTGAACCTTTTGAAAGCAAGCCAATAAAATATCAGTAAATTCTATTATTACTATTAGACAATTCATTGTAACAAAGACATCTTGTTCTGGTTCGATACCAAGAATTTACATCTGGGAAACGATTCTGTGAACAGGAAATTGAAGGTTCAGAATAATGGGGGCAAAAGAACTTGGTCAATTTTTACTTTTTTTATTTATTAATTAAACAACTAATGTGGTGAATGCAGGGAATAAAAAAGAAACAAACAAGCCAGAAACAACATTTTAGCAATGCAGTAACTGAATTGGAAAATACATGAAGTAGCAAAGCTCATTTTCGTAATAGAAGAACAAAGAGCATGCAAAAATAAAAGGAAGTGAATCCCTTCTCATGGAAAACAACGCAATTTTGGCTATAACTGATCTATAAAGTTCAGTGCAGCAACAGAATGTCTGCTGTAACAATAAACTGAATAAAAGAGATCATTAAAGACGAGTCACTTAGAAAATTACTTGTCACCCTTTCTAAAGTGTTTTATATCCTGCTTGGAATTGATTATATGCAATGTCACATATTGTTGAATGCTCCTTCAAAAGACAAAAAAACATTTATGCCCATGTTTATGAAATTTTATTTTATTTCATTTTTTTCTATTGCCCTGTTACCTCCCTTTTCTTACCTGCTTTATATTTTCTTATGTTGGAAGATTTATTTTCTTCAGTGATCTCTTTTGGCTTCCTATTTCTTTCAGTAGTCCTTTCTTCCTGTTAAATAAAACAATAAGATTTACCAGGAAATGGAGTTGAGGTAGACTCAGGGTTATAATTCCATATATGTCTAACTGAAACTACAGGATGCAAGACAAAATGTTTTATGTCGACCTCTGATGCTTTCCTTAGTTGATCTCATTCAGTTCTGACTTCAGGACTTGATCTTGAAGTGAGGTAGCTCAACACATCTGGAAATTATGTTGGTTTAATAACTTCTCTCTCTAATGTAACAAGATAGTACATAGAGATAGAAAAAGAAACTGTTCACAACACTCATTCGTCTCAGATTTGAATGCTATTCTTCCTACAGGCACCATATTTTCCCCCCTTTTTATAGTTCAGTGGCTTCCCATCTCTTTTTCCCCTTCATTTTTTAAAGCAGTCATTCAATTAGCCACTTCGGTGTATATTTTCTTCTGACACAGTTTCTAATGCAAGTCTGCGGATCTCCAGACACAGATTTGTTCTTAATATTTACATCAGAGGGGAGTAAACTGTAGTTTTGGCTAAAGATGCATGAATAGAAAGGGTATAGGAGCATCTCACCGGGCTAAACAAAACTGATATTCTGTGAATTGTATTAAGCTTACTTCAAGTTTAATTATCATCTGCAATTCTCAAATAACATGTAATCAAAACTGTACCAGAACTATCTCCAAGAGGGTATGTTGATCTTGTTTGTTGACAGTTAATGCAAATATAAAATCTTCACTAGTTTTTTCCCCAGACATTTCCATTAAACTGAATGTGGTAAATTAACCTCTGCTTAAAGAATAGTATTCCTAACTGCCAGCCCTGCAAGCTTGATCTGGGACTGAAAAGACAAGTAGGTTCTTACCAAGACAGTCACGAACACCCTCAGTAGAAAAGATTATATAATTCAAAATCACTTATTCATGTTGCTGCTTACGTGGGAACCCTAAGAGAGTGCAGCTCACTCCCCTGGGGGTGTGCTGGCTCAGCAGGACTAAGCAGTAAATAATGCTAAAAGCTTATTTTAGTCTGCAAAATAGGTATGTAGGACTAAAATCACACAGGAAGGAAAATCACTGAGTAAGAAAGGAAATGGTTGCACTTTTTCTACCACGCTCACACTTCCAACTTAAGGTGATACAATGATTGCCAATTAGCCATTTCCTTTTTACATTTTAGGAAAAAACAAAACAAAGCAAAACAAATCTCAAGAATTCTGACATTGCATGTGTAAGTCCCATGCAATTCTGCCAAACCTCCTAACCCATGGTTTCACTAATTCTCATGGCTATTCAAGGGAATCTTCTGACCCATAAGTGCCCATAAGATGCTCTAAAAGTCTTGACATTTCCCAAAAGAGGAGTGATGAGTGTGTAAGGCAGGTAGGAATGGTAAAAGGAATTGTATCATCTCCCGTGGACTCAGTAGCCATCAGAATTCAAATTCTATGTTACCTTTCCACAACCCATTTTCTTCATAAATAAATGTCACAGGGAATCCCATGTCTTGTAAAAATCCCAGCAGTACAGCATGACATCAGTTCTGTTCCTGGAAGAACAGTGATAGTAGGGGAAAAAGAAAAAAAAAAAAGAAAAAAAAAAAAAAGAAAGGAAATCTCATTGAACAAGTTCCTGAGAAACTAGAAATCTCATTGTGTGCAAAGACTAACCATAAAAGTTGTTCCACCACTGAGAAATTTTTTTCGAGGCCTGAGCCTTTTCAGTCTCCTCTTGTTAGTTTCCTCAAGAGAACGAGGAACCGTGTCTGTCTTTGGGTCATTAGCCACATAATATTTAAGGTATGCTGCTGTATCTATTGGAAGCTTCTCTTTGCCTCATAAGGAACTTGTAGCAATAAGTTATTCCAGGTGTCAGTCATTTTCCTGTTTAAATATACAGTCATGATGGCCATCCAAAGCAGGTTATCATATAGAAATCTTATCATCCTTTAGGCTTTTAGGAATTAAGGACACATAAGCAATGTTCTGTCATAAATGTTTGTCTTTCTGGTTGCTTCTCTGAGGTGCCCTCACTTCAGAGAATCATTTGTCCACACTCTGTATACACATACACTCTGTGCGTCCTTGGCACCTGTATTCAAATGTGGGCTCTGGCTCCCAGCACCAATCTGTTCATGACACCTCTTCAACACTGCTTGTAGAAGGCAAAATTTCTGCAGAAGCCAGCCTCTCTTTAAGCACAAATATTTCTGCTAGGGCTGCCATTTGCCTTGTTCTGGACTAAAGCCAAAATCTGAGGTAACACGTTGTGTGGTCAATACAGGATTTTTAGCTTGAATAACAGCTTGAACTTAGAAGTAAGGTATTAGTATGGATGCATCCTGAAGTGGTGGACTCAGGCACTTATATGGAGAGATTTATAAATTTAATAAACAGTGGAGTAAATTCCATTTACTGCATCGTGAGCAACTTAGAAAAAAATATGTTTGAGAGCCATGATTCATATAACTTTATGGCTTAAATTCTGACACAATTAAATGTATAATGCAACTCTGTAAAAAGTTTAGAGGGAAAATTTCCAAATCCTGATAAGCCAATTTCATAAAATGAGTTTTGAAACAAAAGTTGTCCTAGTCATCAATACTTTCATTATCTCGTGTTCAGGATTAAATGCTTGGCTGCAGAAAAATACTGAGCACAATGTAATTTGTTTCCTGTTCTCAACCAAAACTTAAATGCAGTTGATTCGGCAGCATATCACTAAGATCTCGTGAAAGGCCTGGTAATACACTACAGTCTTACATTTACTTCTGTTATTAGGTAAATTTTGTCCAAACTGTTAGCTGATTCATTTTTCAGTGTTATCTATTTCTCAGACTGCTGACTACCAGTTTCTGCCAGATGTTCTTGGGGTCAAAGCAGAAACATGAGCTGCAAGTGCAGCAGGTAGTTGGGGCAAGCACAGTATAGGATTTATTGTATAGTCTTCTTCAAAAACAGTCTGACACTACATAGTGGAAAACTTGATGGGCTAAGAACTGTACAGTTCATGAAGGACAAAGTATTTACGTTATGAACTTGAAACTCATCACTAACACGTGCCTTAAATAAAGCTGCTGTAAGGATTTGTGAAATTTACAGTTCTTTGTGCTGTATGAGATTTCCATGGTCTATGCTAACAAAATCCCAAAGTATTATTCTCCATGACAAGTAAAGTGAGACCACAGTCACAATTCTCAGGAACTTGACACCTCATCAACCTTCTGGATGGTCTCAGTATGGCAACTTCTAAACTCTGTACTAGAACTTATAATCTCAGGGGATTTTATAGTGTTATTGAGTCATAGGCTATTGATCTGGGGAGAGAAATCAGAAAGAAACTATGCAAAGAAATGGAAAACAGACAAGAATTTAAACTGTTGAGACATTTAAATTACTTATCTATGAGCCAGTTATATTTACTGCTATTCAGATCAGTGATTTCCATTACTATTGGCCAGACACAATAGGGTTAATATACAAAAGCTTAGTTTCTTCAGCTGCAAGAGACTTAATTAACCAGCTACAACTGAGCTCAAAACTTCAGTATAAATAGGCTTATTTGGCAAGAGAAGGAGTTTGGGGGTGAAAAGGTTCCTGGTGAGAAGCATGTCAAGAAGATTTTTAGCTATATTTTAGGTATATGACTGGAAATTCTGAAGAGAAGAAATAAAAGGTACGTAGACTGTACACAGCAGAGAGACTGATATCCTGAACTCAAGCACATGGGAGAGAATAAAAAAAGTTCAGTATATTGGAGGAATACATAGACAGATGTACAGGAAGAAAAAGAAGCAGATGTCGTTACTGCCATGTGGGATTTGGGGAACCTATGAGAGGAGAAGTGACATGGAACTTGATCATGAAAGGTCTTGCAGACTTCTGCAAGAGGGAGAGGGATGTGGAGGGATTGCAAGAGCTCTGCTCTACGGTAAATTCAACCAGAAGAAATGTTATGACCTAATCTAAACTGAAACTGTGGGGAAGTACACAGTTTTGGGGGGTAAGCTACTGTAAAATAGAAATTGGTTAGGCTGTCTAGTCTACTCTCAAGTCTGGAAAGATAGATGAAATCGTAGCTGGGGAAGTCAATGTCTGAGATACTCTACACTGCTAGCTGCCCTGAAATTCTTGTGAGCAGCTTTGAAAGAGCTGTTTTCCTGTTGAATATGTACTTACTGAGGGTTGTGAGCAATCTCAAATGGTGAACACAAGATTCCTGAGTGATGCTTGCTTTTTAGATTCCTATTGTCATTAATACAACTAACATCAGAAATGTGTGAGGTTGCAAAATAACAAATCCCAGTAAAATAAAAGCCCAAGAAAGCCAGAAGACTTTACAATTACATTAATATTACTCTATTGTTCATAAGATGCTTTTTACAAGAAAGATCAACAACACATAAAGAAAACAATTCCAAAGACCACGAGGAAAGTGTATTATGTTCTGAAAGAGAATCCCTTAAAAAAAAAAAGTGTCTAGAAAGAATGATAGAATGGCTTGGGTTGGAAGAGAGCTTAGAGATCATCTAGTTCCAACCCCCTGCCATGGGCAGAATATTCTTATTCTGAAAATGTTTTGTTTTCAAGGCACCAGAATTATACTGACAAAGATAAAGGAAAAAAGTCAATGAATCTTATTTTATCAGAAATACATGTTTCTATTCATGTAAGACCATTAAAGTTTCAAGGGGAGGACTTTGGCACACTCTTCTCTCATGTTGCTTTGAATTTCTAACTATTACAGTAGTCTTGATTCACAAACTATTTGTTTACTGAATGAATGTAAACAATTTGAGAATTTTAGGTTTCTTTACTGTCAAGCTATAGCCTGTGGCAATTTTTAAAGGTGCATTTATTTACTAGATTGGTGGAAAACCACACTTAAGAGATATTAAAAATAACCGGTAGACCAAAGCTTCACTAGCATGGCTTATGTCTTGGAACATTGCTAGATTTTCATATCTTTTGAGTTAAAATTATTTTTATTCCAGTACTTACTAGCACTGGCTTTTTAGTGTTATAGCTCAGGAGGGGAAAAACATCGAACTGTTCAGAATTATTGTCCTTACAGTAGAAACTAAATGTCAAGATCTGTCTGTGATCAAAGTAAATGAATTTCTATTGTATTCTTGCTCTTTGTGGTTTGCTAAGTGAATTCAGGGCTTATAAAAGGTAACAGATAGACTTCCCTGTGAACAGGGGTCTTTTATTGATCTTCTGAACAAATGTGACTGTGTGAGATGCCAGACACTGCCTTGTTAATGTACCGCTTTTCTGACTGGAGAAAGCACTGAGAGGGATCAAACAGCTCAGTCACAGTTCCCAGTTTATCTGTCCAGGCCCTTGGTAGTCCCAGAGTCATGGTAGGTACTGACGAATTTCTGTCATGGACAGAGCTTTAATTTAGCCACAGGTCGTTGACCTGGCCCAAGACCTGAACCACTCAACAGAAGTGGAAAAACAGGCATGTGTGTATATATTTGTGTATGTATATATGATCAATGTTTCCAGGCATTCATTTTCCCTTAGTCCCACTTTTAATAATAAGGAATGATGCACTTGTAAAGCATCCACCTTAATAAAATAAGCACCACATTTTTCAGGTTAAATGAGCCTGTAATGACTCTAAATTAACAAAAATAATTTGTAGATGAAAATTCTAACATGAAAATTCGGAGAATAAATGTAGTTGAACTTAAAACAGATTTACTTGATTTATTTCAGCTTTATTTGAAAAATACTTTTCCTAATGAGTGTTGTAGAGTTTTTTACCTGTGTAATAAAGCTGCATAGAGATCAAATTTTATTCAGTTTTAAATAGAAGGTGACATTAGTGAACTTTTATACTTCTTTAAGCTTTTGGGAGCCTTCACCACTCAAACTACTAGGAATTTTAGAGAATCTTTAGAATTATGATTTTTCTGGATTTCTCCCACTGAGAGTTACCAGGGCAAAACACAAGGTTACTTGCTGAAACAAGACTTAATCTCACTACTTTCCCCATAATCTACTAGGGGGAAAGCACTTAGCCTGAGATATGCGCTAAATTAAAAAGAGATGTGTTTCATTAAGGAATTGGTAGAGTTCCTCAACTTCAAGAAAAAGTCAGCTTACTGGTGTTGTGACCAAAACATTTTTGTGAGCTGTACCAAGAAAAAATGTACTTGTAATGCAACACAGTTATTAAGAAAACTAATTTAGAAGATGCAACATTTACAACTAATTTTTATAAATCAAGATTAGGAAGAGTGCTCAGTTTATGTATGTTGCTGCAATGGCACTTCCAAATTAGTCTTCTGCACACTGTAGTTCCTTGAAAGCCCTGTCCTGCTCTAACCAGGCACTTCTGTTCCTATCATTGCAACTTTCTCAAGGAGTCTTGCAATCACAGAATAACATTACAGGTAAAACCATATTGAAATTAGTTTCTATGCACAAGGTTCATTCAACTAAATTGTGGACCTTTTCTCCTTCTCTCTCCTCTCCTATTTAGAGAAGGAGTGACTTTCACTGAAACACAACGTATACAAGACAGCTTGATGTTGAATGTCCATACAGCAGAAAGTAATAAATGAAAAAGGGAGGCTCTGGTACTCCTGCAGAAGACAAAGATTTCCACTTTTCTCCTTGATTTAAGAAGAGTCATTTACTTACAAGCTACTGTTACACCAAACTAAAAAGCCATAGGAGCTGATTAGTTGTGATGAATTAACGTTAGACACTAATGGTTTCTACCTGTCTGGATGGATTCAAAAGCATCAGTCCCTAAGCTTATCAGAAATGTTGTCTGCAAGGTTCTAGCCTTCCTGGTATTTCCATGTTGCTAATTGCTGTCATTAGCAAGTTCCCTCCTCACTAGAGACGATTCTAAAGGACAAGGTTGTACAATTGGTTTTCTAGGTGAAAAGTGTGCCATCTGCTTTGCTTTTATAGCTCCTAGAGTCAGACAGATTCATCAGTTCTGCTTTAAAAAAAGTGCTGGGGATGGGGGAGGAGGGTTCTTTATCAGATGTTACCTAATATTTCGAGATGAAAAGCCAGACAAATTGGCAGTGATTCGAAAATTTATGCATCCTTACTATTTTTCTGGTCACATTTCAAAGGGATGTCTTTAATAATAGCTACATGCATCAAAAAAAAAAAAAGTCAGATTAATAGTGTCAGCCTCATGTTACAGCAAGGACAGATTGGTGCATTTGGGGACCATTTCAGCTTGCAGGGGTATAAAACTAAACTGGGGTGATTAGAAGTAAAAATGTCATCAGTGGTAGGGCTCTCTCACCCTTAACTTCCAAACCCCACTGAGCAGTGAGGCAAGTAGAGAATGTCTCTAAAAGCTGTATTCCTAGCAGGTAAATTACGCAGCAAGTGTGCATTCAGATTCATATTTCACAGCTGTTGAATTGTCATTTATGGAATTCACATCTAAGCCTTGTGGCCTAGACCTGAAATCAATTTCTCCTGAAGTTCAAAGCTGCTTCAAGTGCCTGGGCCCCAAGGGCTCTGCCAGGCCCAACCAGCCCTGCCCATCTCCCCCACTTGCCCATGGCCCAGGATGCCATTTCAGCCCACTGGGCAGTCAGATCCTGCTGCAGTAGGGCTGGTCTTCAGCTCCTTACAGCCCTGTGTAGCCATGGGCCCCACTGAGCTGTCCCTGTCCTCGTGGCCCTGCCCGGCCATCCTGAGGCCTTCTCTGACCTGAGGTACATGGTCCAATGCAATATGTCTATTATCTACTGTTGCTGGTAATAAACTTCATCCCTTCTTACTGAATATGGTGGAAGAACAGAGTTGTCCTGCACGCTTTTTTTTGCTAGAGCAGAACACCATAGAGATGTGAAGACACTGATTTGAGAAAGGTCTGAATTGGTGCAGTTCTGTTGAAATTTTATAATATTTAGTACATCTTTTCCAAACAACAAAAACATTAGAGACTGGAGATGGGATGCCAGTTGTATAAATATATATGGATGGACAGCTGGGAACTTTACAAAAGGAATAACTGTGCTTCCTTTTTTAAAGGAGAAAAAGGTGCATTTCTTACTTGCTATAAACAGTAGCATGACTCTTTCCCACAAAGTTCACACCTTTTAGAAGTGTTGTGTGTAATCTTTAACTCTATTAAATGTGAATTAGTTTTAAAGGAACTAATTATTAAATGGTTACCCTAGCAACACAGAGGGTTACCATAGTAGCCTCTTCTATGCAAATTGAAATATAGCCAGTCTAAGGCTTCAGAGAACTGGGGATTTTAAAGCCAAAGAAGAAAACAAGCTTCCTCCTTCATTTTATGAGCCACTATCATTACATAAAATTCAAGGGAGGTCAAAGAGATTCTAGGTGTTGTCTTATTCCAGCTGTAATAGGTCTTATTTCCTTTTCCCTTCACTGAAACTTTGAGGAAATAAATTTAGAAAAGGCTAAACTGCATGATATCAGTGTAATTCATGATCTTGTCATATTTGTTTTGACAGATAATGGGGGGAGAGGGCGGGGGATTCAGGTATCTGGGAAGTAAGAAGCATTCCTGAGCTAGTTTTCTTTTCACGGGGTGATGTAAAAATGATGGTATGTGTCTCTCTATCCCAGCATTATCCATCGTACTAGGCCAGAAAATAAAATGTTCTCTTATTTCTTTGCATTATGATAGAACTTCATCATCAGTAAATTATTTAGATAGTTTCACAGCATTCCTATAGAATTCCAGTAGTCTCACTGATTCAGGAACACAAGGAGTATTTTTCACAGTATCACTGTAGGGTCAGTAAGTAATTTCATCACTAACAAGAGGTGACTAAACCCCAAAGGTAAAACAGTGTACCCAATGGGTCAGAAATACCTCTTAACTCTGAGTGTTGCTGGTTCTGTCATGGTATTTTATTCATTTGTTTCTCTATTTTCCTTCAACCAGAGTCAGTAACAGTGCATGAAATTCTGTGCTGCTAATCACGTTGTAAAGACTTTTAAAACTGTTTACAGACTAAGCTTTTTATTCTCATGATAATGTCAGTGCATTAAATCAGATTTTAAAACAATTCTGCAACATTTAATGCTTTCCATAAAGCCACAGTATCCCAACTCAGAGGAATATGCAAGAATGAGTGTTTGCAAACTGAAATGGGTTTCTAGTTCATCAGGTTGTGGAGAAAAAGCTTAAAATCCTTCTGAATCCTAGTAATTGCAAAGTGCTCAACCCATCTTCTCCCACCAAGTGCCCCTGAGAATATTAAATCAATCCCCAAAGCAACTGAAATAACACTAGTAAACTCCAGATAGCTTCATGTCTTCCTAAAGACAGTGTCATGCTTCCAGAAAGCCTATGTGATTTTATAACAGTCACTATGGAAAACTGAATCACAGAATGGTTAAGGTTGGAAGAGGCCTTTGAGTTTCATCTGGTCCAATCCCCCTGCTCAAGCAGGGACACTTAAAGCAGGTTTCCCAGGACCATGCCCAGTTGCCTTTTGAAGGTCTCCAAGGACGGAGATTCTACTGTTCCAGTACTCTGTCACCCGCACAGTAAAGAAGTGCTTCTCGGTGTTTAGACAAAAACCTCTGTGTTCCAGTTTGTGCCCATTACCTCTTGTCCTGGCACTGGGCACCACTGAAAATAGCATGGCTCTGTCTTCTTTGCACCTTTTATTTACATATTTATAGACATTGATAAGACTCCTGAACCTCCTCTTCTCCAGGCTGAACAGTCCCAGCTCTCTCAGCTTCTCCTCATAGGAGAGGTGCTCCAGTCCCTTGATCAACTTGGTGGCTCTCTGCTGGACTCTTTACAGTATGTCCATGTCTCTTTCGTTCTGGGGGGTCCAGAACTGGTTCCAGTACTCCAGGTGTGGCCTCACCAGTACTGAGTAGAGGGGAATGATCAACTCTCTTGGCCTGCTGGTGATACTTGGCCTAATGCATCCAAGAATGCCATCAGTTTTCTTAGCAGCAAGGGCACATAGGCTGCATGGCACTCTGGTGAGTAAGCCACTTCCCCCAGTTTTGTGTCAAGTGTGAATTCACTGAGGGTGCACTCTACTTTATTGTCCAGATTGTTAATGAAGATGTTATACAAGACCAAACCAAATATTGGCCCCTGGAGTACTCCACTCATTACTGGTCTCAAACTAGACTTTGCACTGCTGACCAGTACCCTCTGGGTCTAGCTGTTCAGCCAGTTTTTGATCCACATCACTATCTGCTCATCCAGCCCAAACTTCAATAGCTTCTCTATGAGGATCTTATGGGAGGCAGTGTTGAAAGCCTTACTGAAGACCACAAAGCTGATATTCACTGCCCCACTGCTCCCCCCAGCCCCTTACCCATCAGGCTGGTGAGTTCATTGTAGAAGCATATCAGGTTGGCCAGGCACAATTCCCACTGCTGAATGCATGCTGACTACTCGTAATTATTTTCTTTTTCATGTGCCTAGAAATGGTTTACAGCATCACCTTCCCTGGGATCAAGGTGAGGTTTTCTGGCCTGTTATTCCTGGGTCTGCCTTCTTGCCCTTTTTGAAGATAGGAGTGACATTTGTTTTCCTCCAGTCTTCAAGTACTTCTCTCAGTTGCAATGGTTTAGAAAAGATTATAGTGGCCTTGCAATCACATCTGCAGCTCCCTCAGCACTTGTGCGTGCATCCCATCAGAGCCCAAGAAATTGTGAATGCCCAGTTTGCTCAAGTATTCCCTGACCTGATCCTTTTCTACCAACGGTACATCTTTCTTGCTCTAGCCATTCGGCCTAGCCTCTGGGACCTGGGATTCCTGAAGGCCAGCCTTTCTGATAAAGACTGAGGCAAAGAGGGCATTCAGTACCTCAGCACCTTCACTGCTGCAGGTAACTAGGTCTCCTGTTTCCTTCAGGAGAGGGTCCACATTTCCCCTAGTCTTCCTTTTGTCATTGAGGTACTTGTAGAAGCCCTTCATGTTGCCGTTGATGTCAGTGGTCAGATTCAAATCTATCAGGGCTTTAGCTGTCCTAAATTGATCCCTGGCTGACTGGACAACATCTCTGTATTCCTCCCAGGTTACCCATTCTCGCTTTCACCCTCTTTAGGCTTCCTTTTTGTGGTTGAGTTTGGCCAGAAGCTCCTTGTTCATACATGGAAGCCTCCTGACTTTTTTGCCTGACTTCCTCTTTGTTGGGAGGCATCTCTCCTGAGCTTGGAGAAGGTGATTCTTGGATATTAACCAGCTTTTTTGGTCCCCTCTTCCCTCCCTGGCTTTATCTACCAAGGTCTTTATTCTACCACGAAGATCCTTGAAAAGGCCAGTTGGCTTTCCTAAAGTCCAGGACTGAGACCTTGCTGTATGCCCTCTTCTCTGCCCTAAGGATCTTGAACTCCACCAATTCATGGTCACTGCAGCTAAGGTTACCTTTGACCTTCACATTTTCCAGAAACTTCTCCTTGTTAGTGAGAATGAGGTCCAACATAGCACCTTTCCTCATTGGCTCTTCTATCACTTGGAGAAGAAAGTTATCATCAACACACTCCAAGAATCTCCTGGATTGTTTATGCCTTGTTGTGTTGTCCCTCCACAAGACAGCGGGGTAGTCGGAGTCCCCCATGAGGATCAGGATTTGTGAACGTAAGGTTCCTCCTATCTGTCTATAGAGAGCCTCATCCACTTGTTCTTCCTAGTCAGGTGGCCTGTAGCAGATCCCCCCACTATAATGCCACCTAGGAATTCTTATTTTCACTCTGATATCACAAATCACAGTATTATTTAAAATGAATCTAATTTTTCATATAAGTTTTCACATAAAAGTCACTTCTGAGCAAGGGTTTTTTATTGGCCTATCTCCAACAGAATACTAAAACTGACCACAGAGTACCAAGCTTTATGACTCTTATCATCAAGATTTCCATTCAAATGATGTTTTTCAGAGTCTTCAGCTATGTATCCATCCTCTCTCTATTTCCCCATGTAGTTTTATGGCAGTTGGTGTGGTAGCTGGTGAGGTCTCCACAGATGGGAGGACCAGGCAGCTCCCTCCCTGTGAAACGCCTGCTCTATTTCCAAGGGCTGCCCTGACTGGTGCCCACAAGGAGCAGTTTGTGCTTCCTCAGTGTCTTGTCTGAGTGCTTAATGTCTTTAGGGGAACTGAGCTGGTGCTTCAACACAAACGATCTTGCAAGTTCCTATAACTTTGTGGTCAAACAATATTCACACCTGCAAGAGTCTTTTTAACTCCCATTTTTTTTGGGTGCTACTTGCCTCAGTCAAAACCAGATGACTCTTACAATGGATTTCCATGAGAAAAGGGCTGCTAGCAGGACAGTCATGAAGAAAATTTCTTCTTTACACAGTGTTGCTACACTAATAAATCTAAGATTATACTAAATAGAAAAGGATAGCAATTATGAAGGGGTGACTCTGTCTAAATCTGCTGGAATTGGAAGCTAAGCAAAAAGTACCCAATCATAATTAATAGAAAGGTTTGCCCTTTAATATTTTATACTGCATTTTAAGCTGAGTAATTGAAAATGTAGCAATTATTCCTCTGACTTTTGTTTCCTGAAAAGAACAGAAACAAGCTTTAAAACTTGTGTTTTCTAAGAAAGGCTTACATGTATCCATGTAATTAGTTCTTGGAAGATATGCAAAAGTTGTATAGATGACTTTTGCACAAGATATGCTAGTTATTAATAAGTCTAGTTTGCATTATAAGGAATTACCATGGGTTAAGATGGAAGTTAAATGTTAAGCATGTATGTCATCAATATATACTTCAAACAGAACTAGTATACTGAATATGATGTAAAGTGTATTTATTCCTTGGGGGACCTGTAAATTCTCAAGAAACCTCAATATGCAGTTAGAACATGAATATACGATAGAAAGATGAGATGAGCTAAATTTTTATTTCAAATACATTCTTGCTATCTTTTTTAGATTTTTCTAACAAGCTTTTGATTTTTTTTATAGTAATGTGTTTTATGAAAACAAAGCATCAGAGAAATTCCATCTGGAGGGGAAAAAAAGTCTGCCCTGATACTGTTCTAGACTTGAGTTACCTTTAGCAGCTGCTTATATAACAGTGTCCATGTCCTCTGGGTGGTGGTGGGGTGGGAATATATATTTCTTCACCAGACCTAAGCAGAACAAGTGTGATTCTGAGCTGTATATTTTAAAGTCCCTAGCACTGAGGTGGAATGGTGAAAATGATTTTCAGTCATTTCTATGCTCTGCCACCTCTGGGTTGCTCTAGTAACCAGAATTTGTCTGATGCCCCCCCCCCCCCCCCCCCCCCAGTAAAATAAAATAAAATCAAGCCTATATGACTTGGCTGCATTATCCATGAGCTTACCACAATGTCATTTGAACAATGATTGTATCATAAGCTCTGCTGCACACTTCCTGCTCTGGCACAATACCTGGAGCAGAGCTTGGGAGGGACTCCTGTGAGCTTATCTCCCATACGGCCTGTGCTGTAGAGGTGACAGTCCTGAATAAATAACGGTTTCTGTGAGCCTCTGTGTGCTGCTTTAGCCTTTTTATGTATGCAAATAGGACCAGGATGCAGCTGAGGACCTTACTTAATAAATCAGCCTGGAAGATTGACACAGTTTCTAAGTAGTGTAGCATGCACTTGAAATCGTTCATATGCTCAAATGCCAGGCACTCAGACATGCTGATGTGCATCTGAAAAACCAAATTGTCCAAAATCTCTTTTCTGTCTGCAAGTCTGACCTAGAAATTCACATGAAGAGTGAAAGTGCTGTCACAGAGATGGTTAGATATTATATTTCAAATAAAAATTGAGAAGAGCTGCTCAGTAGAAATCTTTGCTCTTAGTTTCTGGAGGAATATGAAAATTTTCCTTGCAGAGATCAAATGTATGTTCCCTGCTGCTAATGACTGCTCTCCACTTTGAGAAAACTGACGCTTATCTGCAAGTGTTGAAACCATGAGTCAAATATCCCAAGTCAGAAGGACTGATTTAAAATATAAAACTGAAAAGACAACTCAGATGATGCCTTTTCTCATTTTATTCTCCTTAGGGACACTTCATAATTTATGTATTCAATATTTTCTCAGCATTCAGGAGAGATAAAAACATTTTTTTAAGACCTAGCTGGTCAGTGTAATACCTCAGGTTCATTTTTAAATCAACTAAGGTAAATTTTAAGAAAAAAAAAAACAACTGAGATTTAGTCTGACAGTGGATATGAAAATGAAAGTGCTTTTTAGCAGTTGAATTTAACAAAAGAAACTTTAAGGAATCAGAAATAATTACAAAATTCTTCTGAATTTGATATATTTAAGGTAGCAATTTTTTTTTTTTTTAAGAAATATCAAAAGTATTTACATGAAGTATTAATTTGAATATTTACTTTCCAATCTTTTAAATTTTTTGTTTTGGAAATGCTTGGCTAACTCAGATACTAACTTCTTGAAATACCAACTTTCATTTAGAAAAAATCTTTCTTTCGTTCACCTTTTCATCAGTTCTGTCAATGGTAAATTTGAAAAATCAGATAATATTGAGTTCTTCCCTATAGGCCATTATAACAGACATTCTTTCAAGGATTCCTACTCTGATTCATCTTGAAAAGCAAATCTATGTGGTTTCTGGTAGTACCCATTCAGGATAACACTTAAAAATAAAAGCACGTGAAAAATATAACAAAGAAAGATTTTTTCTACTCCTCAAAGTAAGTCATTTTGCAGTCAGTTGACATGTTAAAGCTGCCACAGTTGTTTGTGCGGTACTGCATAACATTCGTAAATGCACAATGCTAGAAAGTATTATTTAGAATACCATGCTGCTGTTGGAGATCAGGTTGTGATTTCAATTATACACTCAGTAAATAGTGCTATTTACTAGGATGTAATTGATATAAAAACCTGGACCACAAAATTCAGTGTTTGACTTATCTGATTCACTGAATAATAATAATCATTCTTTCATATAGCTCATATTCCTCTAAGTGTCTTACAGAACCTTACAAATTAAGTGTCTTACAAATTAATTAGTTTCAAGTGTAAAAATGAAAAATAATGTGTGCATCAATTAATTGTGATATTTTGTGAGAAATTATCTCTTAAGTAGCTAAGGAATTAATGGTGTTTAAGTAGAGGAGAGATTATCAACTGTAAATTAATGATCATGACGAATTCTTAAAAGAGGACAGTAGTTTCCTGTGTCAAGATCCTTTTAAACTGAATAACATTTTAGATAGTCTTACAGTTTTTAATACTTTGTTTTCACATATCTATTTTTAGTATTCTTTTTTTTTATTATTCCTATGTTTACCATTATGTTGTAATGATTTATGTCTTATATTGATTTTTCAACGTTTAAAATTCATGCAAAATGCAACTTAAGCCTCAAAACAACTGTTATGGAGGTAAGATGAAAATGTCATTAAAATCCATCTAGAATTCTACCAATGCTTAATTTGTTTGTTTTCTGTCAGTCCTGAAGAATTTCCCTGAAGCAGGGGAACTGAAAACAGTTTCATGTTTTGGTGATAACTCAAGGAGAAAAAAAAATAATTTGGGGATAGGGTAACTGTTTTGTTTTGGATCTTAGAGTTCTTAAAGATATTAAGTATTTTAGAATAAATCTGAAGGAGAAAAAACTGCAAGTCAGTCATTTCCACATAGAAAATCATTTTAAAAATTGGGGATTTGTCTGTTTTGTTTTAAAACTTTTTTTTTTTAAATTGTAATGACCTCTTGGATAACAAAGCTTTCCTCACTCCAATTTATTAATGATTGTCTTTTTTAAAGTCTCTAGGCAACATTCCACATTTCAGAATGTGTGTTCATATGCAAATACATTTAAGTATGGATTATTTGTGAGGATGTCAGCTAATGTCATATATTTCACATTAACATCCACATTACTCTCTACATTTCAATTTAGCGTAGTGCACTGTATCCCACAAAAAGGTCTTTACAGCCTTCCCCTCCTCAACACACAAGATTTCCAAAGGTACCAGTTAGGCCATAGCTTCAGGCTCCCCCCTCTTTGACCCATCCTTTGTCTCTGGGGCCACCTCAGGTCAGCCCAGGGCCACCAGCTCCTCCCTGAGCTCTCCTATGGAGTGGTGGTCTCCATCCCCACCTCCTGGTTGGCTCCTGGTCCTGTCTCATCCGTCACTGTGCTTGGGGATGTTGATGGGCCTCTCGGTGAAAGCCTAGCTGGTAGAGGTCACCCTTGACTCATCCCCTCCTGGGATGTCCCCACACACTGCTCTTTGACACCTCATGTTCCTTGATATTTTTCAGAAAAATTAGAGACTTGACAAGGACATGACCTTGATCAGTTTTAGCTAGCTTTCTGTTTAATTGCTCAACCAGATGTTTGAAAGCAGTCAAACCAGACCTCCTGAGGACTGCCCAGAAAGCCTATTATTATCTCTCTGCTGTTTACCAATTGTACTCTCTTGACGTTGGTGACAGCTGAAATTAGCTAGGCAGAAATGATGGAAACATATTCTTAGAGACAACGCAAAAAGTTGGTTAAAGATAATTCCAGACTGTTACTCCAAAGTAGAGTTAGCAGTAGACACACCAGAATAATACATGTAACCTTCCTTTTTTTTTTCTTTTTTTTTTCTTCTTTTTTTTTTTCTGTCCTCATTTCGGGTTTCTGATTTTTCCACAGAACTAAATGATAGTTTTCATGGTAATTTCAGGAAATACATATCTGGGCTCTTATTATTTAAAATCCTTATGATATCAGGAGAGGTGGTTTGCATAAAATATAAAGATCATTGAGGGCTCTGAAAAAATACAGATGATTTGATATCTTTTGGATCATTTCCATTATGTAAAGTTCTCTCTAGAGGTGACATTGCAGATGAGGCAGTCTAGTTTAGCATATATTGTTGATTTTTCCCCATGATCTTTTTACTGAACAAAAAACAAATTAAAAAAAAAAAAAAAAAGAAGAAAAAATGGAGGGGGTAGAGAAAGGGGGAGAGATATTTATTCTCTGGTTTATTCTTTTTGTTTGGTTGGGTTTTGCACATTTTATATTCAATTATGCACATCAGTGATTTCTCTGAATTTTATATTTTATCTCCTTTTTCTAAAGGATTTCACTCAAAATCATTGCTATTGTAATTTCACTATAGTTCAGCTAAAAATAAATAAACAAATAAAAGAAAGAACATAAATTTAAATATCAAAGCTCATTAGACTAGGTCAAGAAATAGTACTATTTGGTGTAGAAAAACCTTTAGAGTCAATCTTTCTGCTAACTAACAGAACTTTCCCCAAAACAAGATATGAAATTAGAAATGCCCTTTTTATTTGACCTGCTCTTTAACAAAGCATGTTTGTTTCACATGTAATGGAGCTGCACATTGCAGGAGTGACTTAGTTTTTTTTTGTAGAAGTAATTGTGTGAGTAATCCAACAAGATACTTCCACTTTCTTCTAAAGGCCTCTATATAGTCAAAAAAAAAAAAAAAAGCAGAAGATAAGTTAATGACCCTCTGATAAACAAAACTCAAATGCAGTTTGAGAGACTGCAAAAATACTTTAATTATTGCAATAAGTGACTTTTTCTTTTTTTTTTCATCCAAATCAGAGAGAGCCTAGATCAACAAAGCAGAGAGGTTTGAAAAGGCTGGGATGCTAAGACAGCATCAGGAAACACTTTTTAGTTTCCAGTGCTACAGACGTTATACCTTCTGTTGCAGAGTCAAGATTGCAGCTCCAGAAAGCAGACAATATGATTTTTGCTCTTTCTGAAGAAACTGCAACATAACAGAAGCTGGAAGGTAGTTATCACAGTTTCTGTAAAAACAGCAGTGTCTTAAATCAAAGTGCCTTTGCACAATGGGATACTGATGCTTATGGACACCGATGGATCATTGTAGACACGAAAACAATTACGAAAATCATTGAAGTCTGTCAGAGTGCTAAATTGGAGGAAGAACTAAGAATGTTATGTAGCACAAAGAGTCATACATATGCTCCCAAGCAACACACTCTATGATAGGTCATGTTAAACCATTTGAACAACAGGTTTCACTGAGCGTAAAAGGCAACTCCTGCTTTTTTTCCAAAATCTGCGCTCCAGCATTCTGGTGCTGTTGTAATTTCTGGGCATAGTTATTCACAGGGTGTTTCTATTGTGTTTCAAGAAATAGGACTGTTTAAGGCCAGATAACGTCAGTATACCCGATTTGCCACTTCTTTTCCTCACCTTAGAGAAACAATAGCATGAGATCCTATATTTTAACCAAATACTTAAGAAGTCAACGTAATTTTAAGAAGTTAAAAAATATATACTTCAACATACATAGTGGTGTATGTTTAAAGACTAAAACCTAAGAGGCTTTTATTTAGGCTTAAAAGACTACAAGAACTGTAAATGTCCTTTTCACATTACCTATGTTTCTGCTTCAAGAAGTAACATATGATGTATCAAACAAAATCTCCAGAATATTACTGTCACTCAGGCTGTCAGATTTGTCTGACTACATGTTTGTATTGTTTAAAATATTTTTGACTTTCCTGAGACAGAAATTCTTTTCAGGAATTTGGAAAGAAATACAAACAGACTTAATAAGCTGAATCAGATAGTACCTTTTCTGAAAAATAAACACATATGCAATGTTTACTTATGTTGCAGTACAGTGTTTCTTTCTTGAATCTGCCATTTTATGCCCAGATGCAGTGATGAAGGACACTCCTTTACCTCTCCCTCTCCGAGGGAAATCAAAAGTTTTGGTTCCTAAAATAAAGGTGGTATTTAGCAGGATTTTTCCTCAAACTTCTTTTATCTATAAGCTGTTCTATGAAGCAATTATTAACAAGAAGAAAGTAGAGGTGACTAGTTTTAAGTATAGGAGCAGCTCTATAACACAAGGGAGGCTCCAGCTAGGAGGACAAAGAACTGACTGAGGAATCAGAGGTACTGAGGAAGAACCAGAAGCAGAATTATCTTTTCTCTCTTCTTTCAGCATCTTGGTTACTAGAACAGAAGAATAGTCACAAAAGGGTTTGGAGTGAAGCTGGGAGATATAAAACTATGATTTTTAAATTGCTGTGTTCCTCTAATGAACTCCCATTAAACATCAGAGCACAGGGTTGGCTATGAAATTCCCTAGTTAAGCATGGTAGCCAGCTTGCAAGAGGATCAATAAAGACAGAGATCTTTAAAGAAAGGCAAACACGGAAAATAGTATACTGCACTACCACTTTATTTTACTTTGAAGTAAATAGAAAGAGGAAGACAAAAAGGAAATGGAAGTCCCTTGTATATAAGTGAGTAGATGGTTATTAAAAGATTGTTTAGAAAGAAGATCTACATTTTGTTTGATCTAAATTGCTTCAACATTTTGGCATATTTATTACCCAAGAAAGACAGGATATTTCAGATTTAAAGTCATCACTGTAAATTTTTGTCATTTGTACAACAGCTAATAGGACAGATCAAAAGAGCTATGACATTTATATTAGGTGAGCAAACACAGGTTTGTTAGGCTGTTCTTATTAGGATGAAAGATGATAGTGAAAACTGTTGGACTAAAGGGAACAGAAAGAGAAGAAGCAAAAGAAGCACAAGGAGATCCCTCAATGATATAAATTGTCACAACTGATTCATTTAACACCATCTGTGGATCTACAACAGCAAACTCAGACGTGTGTATGTGCTAATAATCTTTTATTTTGTTAGTCAAGTTATTTTGCAAGTGGTGTAAATTTGCTGATTACCATGGAAGTTGAGAAATTATTGATATTTCTCAATATATTATTTTGTCACATAATGGGTGAAATGCAAAAGCTGTGTTCAGATGAACTACAGCTAAAATATGTCTCTCTTATACCACATTTTTTCCTGTTACATTTTAATTACAACAATGCTCGATCTTAGGTAGAAAAGCACTTAACACATTAACTATTGTGGGATGAAGCCAGTTCTGTGATGCATGGGATGGTATAAACACAAAGTGACAATGAGTGATAGAAGATTGTACATCAGCAGGGAAATGTCTGGAAATCCTTTGACCATTACTTTCCATAATTTATAATTCATGTAATATTAAAAGCTTTAGACTTTCTGGGTAATGCTTTTTATGACTGGATTCCCTTGAAACACCTCCTCTCCTCTCCTCCTCCCTTCTTCCCAACAAGTTGCAAGGATAGTGTATGAATTCTGCCCAACTTAGACATCTAATTTCAAGTTTCTCTCTGGAATGCTTAAATTTCAGACTCTCTGAATTACTGTGGTGGTTTAACTCTGGTGGGCAGCTGAGCTCCATCAAAATACAATGCACAGGGCTCAAGGGTTGAGATAAGGACGGGAAGATCAGTCAACAATTACCGTGACGGGCAAAACAGACTCAGAGTAGGGAGATAGTAAGATTTGTTACGTATTACTAACTAGCTACAGAAGTGAGAAACAGAGGAAAGAAACCAAAAATGCCTTCCCCCCACCAACCCTCTTCTAACTTCTTCCCCCAGGAGGCGCAGGGGAAGGGGGGTTGTGGTCAGTCTACAGCACTTTGTCTCCACCCTCTTCCACCTCCTCCTCCCAGGAGAGGCGCAGGGGAACAGGGAAACGGGGGTTTTGGTGAGTCTATAGCACTTCGTCTCCAACTTCATGGTCACTCTCTGCCCCTGCTCCAATGTGGGGTCCCTTCCCAGCCTTCCGGAACTGATCCGACGTGGGCTTCCCACAGGCAGCAGCTATTCAAGCACTGCTCCAGATATGGGTCCGTACCACGGGGTCCATCCCTCAGGAGCAAATTGCTCCAACCTGGGTCCCCCACGGGCAGCAGCTCCTGCCAGGTCACCTGCTCTTGCGTGTCTCCTTTCCACAGGCCACAGGTCCAGCCCAGAATCTTCTCCACCAGGGGTCCTCCACAGGCCGCAGCCTCTGTCAGTGCAGGTCCACCTGCTCCACCATGGCCTTCTGCACGGGCTGCTGGGTGGAACCCTGATTCACTGTGG
This sequence comes from Anser anser, assembly GCF_964211835.1. Classification (NCBI taxonomy): domain Eukaryota; kingdom Metazoa; phylum Chordata; class Aves; order Anseriformes; family Anatidae; genus Anser; species Anser anser. The sequence goes on from NC_139720.1 coordinate 63,370,128, forward strand.
TACTCCATGGGCTGCAGGGGGACAGCCTGCTTCACCATGGTCATCACCACAGGCTGCAGGGGACTTCTGCTCCGGCACCTGGAGCACCTCTCCCCCTCCTTCTTCACTGATCATGGCGCCAGCAAGGCTGTTTTTCCCTCCTCTGTCTCTCCCAGCTGCTATTCCCCAACAGTTTTTTTTGTTTGTTTGTTTCTTTTTTTAAAATATCTTAAATATGCTTTCACAGAGGTGCAAACAATATCGCTTATTGGCCCAGCTCTGGCCAGCAGCAGGGCCCGTATCTAACATAGGGCAGCATCTGGATTCTTCTCACAGAAGCCACCCCTATGGCCCTCTGCTACCAAAACCTTGCCATGTAAACCTGCTACAATTACCCTCTGGAGGGTAATTACACTGCAGAGGAGGGTTATTGATACACCTCAAGGAGATAAGACTCCTTACTGAGATACCTAACTTAGATGTCTGCATTAAAGCAATATGATTATCTGCCTTGAAGTACTAGAAGGATTAGCCTGGTAACCTTTAACTGGCACCAGAAAGTTATTAATCATAATTAAAATGGATTCTCAGAATTGAATATTCTTTCTGCTAGAAGCTGCTGTATTTCTTCCAGTTAATTTCATTGTGAGTGCATGGTAAATGTCCAGTTTTAAGCATTTAAAGCTACAAACTTTTATCAGTCTGGCAAGTTTTGTTATTTGAATAAAATAGGTCAGGACCATTGTACACTTTAGTTCCACATACATAGAATAAAGATCTCGTATACTACGCTTTTTCAAAAGAAAGAATGAAAGAAGAAAGAAGGAAAGAAAGAGAGAAAAGGAAGAAGGAAGGAAGGAAGGAAGGAAGGAAGGAAGGAAGGAAGGAAGGAAGGAAGGATCAATCTAAACTGGGTTACTTCCTCCATTTTATAAACACCTAAGTGTTTAGTTGCAAACTTTCATTAGATTATACCACCACTGGATGACACATTAGAATGAGGTTAAGACAAACAAAAAGACCTTTCTCAAGTATTAAGTACCTCTAAGACAAGCAAGAGTAGCAGCTTTCCTTTCAAACAACTGGCAAACTAAAGCAGAAAATTGGATTTCAAAATCAGACATTGTAGTGAACCAAACGTAGTGTGTTGGTCACATTTAGAGGGAGTATCACTGCCCGTCATTTAAAGAAAATAAAAACAAAGATATCTAGAACATCATTATTCTGTGCCTAAATTTTCAGTAGGATATCTCTCTAAATATCTCTCAGGTGTTGAGTGGAAATTTTTCGCACTGGTTTGGCAGTGCCAGAACTCAGAAACTGCTAGAAATTCTGTCATAGGACAGTGGTTCTTTACTCCTGTTTTCACTTCAGCTTATCTTCCTTGTCTCTTCCTGATGATTTCTTTTTGGTCTGGTATGACGAAGATTTCTAAACAGCCTGGCAATGAAAAATAAGAGTTTGTGTTCTCTGCAACACTTGATCACACTTTTATATGACTGACCTACCCTGTCTCTCCTTAACCAGTTTTTGTAAGTGTTAAATGTCAGGGCATTTTTTAATCAGATATTTTTAGTTGTCATTGAAAAAAAAAAAACGTCAAATATATCACTGTGCTGACAAGGGAGAAAGAGCCAATAACAGTGTTAATACAAGCCTGCCCCATCACAATTTGACATCTTGTTCTTTGTGACAAGAAGCCATTGGTCTATTAGATTATACAAACTTGATGACCTTATTTATAACAACATATTTTACATATATTCTTTACTGACATTAACAGGCTAAGAAAGTTAACGGTTGAAAACAACTAGGTGAAATATGAGAAATGTGAGAAAGTAGTTTCAAGTTAATTTTACTCCCTAAATAGCTACTTCCCACGATTACGAAAAAGAGCAGTGGCTCATGCTGTCACCATCTCCTTCCTGAAACATCAGATCCCTGTTGACTTTTATTCACTTACTCTGATATCCTGAATCAGGAAGGTAAAAACTCTAATTTCTGTGGCCTGAGGGAAGAATATCAAGTCATCAGACAGTATATCCACAGGAAGGCTGCATATGAGCCATAGGAAAAAAGAGTCTCTAAAGATTAACCAATTAATGGTTAATCTTTACATCTAAGATACCTCTAAGTGGAGTCTATGTCTCATGTGACACATTAAGGCAAAATGTTTCTCACAATAAGGAAAGGCAGCATTCAGTATGCCTTTAACTAAAGTGCTATGAACAGTGCTTTCACAATAGAGGTGAGTTTACAATAGTGTAACCCAGGGAAGGTTTTGAGAGCTAAACTGTTGAGAGCTCCAGAGGTGAACAGAAGATCCCTCTGGTCTGGAACGCTGTTGCTACTGTTAAAATATAAACTATTTAAAGTAGGTTCTGGATGTTTTCTAAATTGCATTGAATTACTAAAAAGCCTTTTTCTTTAGCCTCCTGCAGCACTGAGCAAAATGATTTGGCTACATTTTCCTTACATTAAAGTACGCTTTGTGTCATAGCATGGGTGTTTTCCCCTGTGCCTTAATAGATTGTTTAGCTCTCACACCTCCATCAAAACCCTTCCCCCCCCCGGTTTGTCACTGTGTTGTTCTGTCCTCAACTGGGTGGGAGTGGGAGAACACAGGGGCAACTCTGGGCTCAAATCCTTGGAGGTTAACATGTGAGAAAGATTTCTGTGACTGTCATTTTCACAAGAGATTTACAAGGTATGTGACTAAAACTCATGTTACAAGGAATAGCCCCTTCTCCAACAAATAAGGAAGACATAATGTCAGTTGACAGCAAAATTTACTCTTTGGAACTTGGTTAATAGATGGAAACATACTTTCTTAAAGATAGACAGACAGATATCTCTACCCTTTTGCAGCAGCACAACATTTTATTCATCCTTTACAGGGAAGGCTTCCGGACTCATTGGCTTTCTAGTTTCTCTCTGATCTCTCACTGACTGTAAAAGCTTCTAAGCATGCCCCCTTCCTATTCACCTGGCCAGTCTCCAAATTAGGGCATATGTACCCTTTAAGTTATACAGAGGAAGAAAAATCCGGCTACCAATGGTAGCAAAATTCTGATGTAGTTCTACATAGGATTTGGAAGAAACCTCTCTTTACTGTGTGATTATATTCCACAGACCATATGTTTCAGTGACAGTAAGCTAATGAAATATATTCAATATATATTACAGTTTATATCCAATTCTCTTACCACATCCTGCAGTACACTACATCTACTTTTGTTAATGTATTCCTTGCTTCACTCAACACCCTGATTTTACTAAGAAAAACTCATCAATTATATTACAGTGGAAGGCTTTTTGCTGTTGTGAAACTACTTCTGTGGAAAACAGAATAATCCATGGTTTCTATGTAAATACTTTGGCCTTAAACATAATACACCAGGCAACCTCAGATTACTCTTAGTGCATTGTATGACTGCTCAGTTTAGCCTTGTTCTGTCCCAAAGAGGTCTCTCTGGCCCATCATACATTAAATGAACTCATTATTAAGGCTTCTGCCTATTTAAAATCTTTCTTCCTTTGTTCTTTGTCTGCTTTTCTGCCCACTTTTTTCTACAGCTATGAGTTATTTGGAACAGAAATCATCCTTGTAGAATGGTTTAGGATGTACTAAAGGCAACTAAAGACAGACATAATTAACAATGTTAGCATTTCTGTTTCGCCAGGCACACCAAGATTTTTTTTACGTTTGTTAAGCATTTTAATAATGAAGTACTTTTCTTTCAAATGCAAATTGTTTAAAAAATGACTCTTCTTTAATGACTCTTCATTATTATTTTTAATTTATTATTTATTTCCCAACTGTCATGGAATGTCATGTGATGTTCTTCTCCACAATAAAATAAATCACAGTTTGTTCAAAGCCAGCAGTGCTTTGGGGAAACTCCAAGATGAAGAGAACAAATAATACACTGGCACAAAAGTTTAAGGTCAATGAGCAGCAGTCCCATTTCTACATCATTGCTATACTAACTGTCCCATCTGTAGTTACTGTATTGGGAATAGAGCCACTGAATTTGGGAAACATCATTCCTTTTAAGCTGCCTCAGAAAGTTCATGAAATTTTTCCAGCCACTGAGACATTTAATAGCTGAGCTGTGGAGGCAATGAATACAAAAGCACTATTGAGGGAGTTTTTGGCATTGTCCAAATACCTGCTGCCATGCTACTGGAAAAGTAAAATGTCATTTCAGAAGTGCTTTCGTGATGATCAGTTTAAGCAATACAATGATTGATTAAACTCTAATCTTAAAATTGTGGAATTCTTGTTGACACGTGAAGGAAGGAAACGCATAATGGGAAAAAGATAAATGGTGACTTTTGATTGTCTAATTATACTCAAAACAACATGTACTTGGATCACTGAGAAAAAAAAAGCAAAAAAAAAAAAAAAAGAAGTTGAAAGAACATAATCTGGAAGAAGGGAGCTCAAAAAGTGTTAACATTAACTGCCATTATTAATAATGGTTGAATATTAGACTCCCCCAGACTTGTCATGGCAATGGCTTCATGATAAGGACATCCCTTATTCCTAAACTATATTCCCTATAGCTAGGCAAAGAGACATTCAGATGATAGTGGACAGGAAGGATCATAAACGTTTTGCTTTTTTACTCCAGAAATTTCTTGTAAATGACAAAGCCTCTGACATGCTTCAATTCGCAGACTGTCCTTTCTCATGGATCACTCTTGATGACTCCTGAACCGGAACCATCTTTTCCATAAATGGATATGACCTAAGAAGAATCAGCAAAGCATTTTAGAGAACCCCTTCATGAAAAATACCACATTTTTGTTTCCTTGTGAGTAGATAAATTCAAAACACACCAGAATTTGATTTTTAAATTGATAATGCTAATGTTAGTATTTGCTTTTTCTCAAGGTAAGAGTTGGACTAACAGTCTTTTCACACCTCCTTTTAGGAAGGTCATCCTAACCCAAGCTCTGTCCCACTTAATATACTGTCTGTAGACTGAAACCAAAATGAGCTGTAGACTGATCAGAATCCTAGCCCCTGAGGACTTTTTCTGTTGATTAGAAAGCAAAATCCCGGGATATCAGGCTTCTCTGCTGGAAATCTAATATGCAAAAGCTTTGTTCGCTATATGTGGATTTTACTGCTCTGGTTTTCTTTAACAACAGAACATTTCACTAATGATTGTAGAAAGTATCATATAGAAGGCCTGTGGACTTTGTTAAGGAAAAACTGTAGCAAGTTTTCTGTTTGTTTTGTTTTTAATATATTTATATAATTTACACTTATTACATGGCAGACTGTTCAAAAGAAATGCCTCTTGGCAATCATTTCTCTTGGTCAAATCATAGCTAAAGTAAAACCATTGAAAGTGCTTGATGTGTCAGTATCTGATGTGTAGTCCTTTGGGTATGCTACTTCTTCCAGAGCACTTCGCTGGGCAGCTGTCTAAAAAATGTAAGCATTGCATGGGTTAAAACCATACCCCCAAAAATCACACTAAATAAGACTGAAAGAGATGTGTATCTTCCTGTCATGAGCTACACTAACACACTAACATCAACTTGTGCTCTTGGTTTTGTTTTGTTTTGTTTTTGTTTGTTTTGTTTTGTTTGTTTTTGTTTTTTTTTTCCTGGTCTAATAGTCTTCCGGCAACTTTCCTGGGCAGTCTAATACAGTGCATCACTGCCTTTTCTGTTAACCTTTTACTGATTCAATGTCTAGGGATCTCCTTCTGGGCTATACCTTCATGGTCCCATTTCCACACACCATATCAATGCAAGGTACTCACTGGTCACAGAGATCATGGTAGCCATTATCAGGTCATTTCCAGCCAAGCTTTCCCTCTCCTTTCCTTGTCATTCCCCTTTCAGTGGCATGTTTCATCTAAAATTAGTTTGGGGGCATTTTTCTGAAAGGGCTGGATGGTCTTTCAGTTGAGAAAGGTTGAGGAATGGTGTTCTGAGATAGTTGTGAGCAATCTGCTGTATTCTGTAATTTCTGAATGGCCATTTAGACATGTGAATCATTTTTCTGGGCTGCATTCTTCATAAAACTTCCCTTTATGCAGTCCTGTCACTATTTCATGATGCAATGGCAATAGCAGAAATTCCCTTCTTTCAAACTTATATGTAAAAACATTGACTGTTTATTCCTTCCAGGGTCTTCACTATCAGTCCTAGTAATAAAATTGTTATCAGGTGCATGGTCCATTTGCCAGATCACCAATTTCACCAGCCCTCTACACCTATAATATCCTCTCTCACAAGAGCAGAAGAAAGCCCAAGTAGATGTCATATATCACTTTTAAAGCAAACTGTCTCCCATTGCTTTAGGGATCATCTTCAACAAGCTGCCATAATAAGTCAGGCCTAAGGTCTAACAAACAGTGTATTTTAGACATTCAAAATAATGGTGGAAATCAGCATTCACAAAGCATGCCAAAACTGTAAGAAAGGCTGAGAAATCCAGATGTCATTCTGGTCATTAGAAAAGTTTATTCTAATAATTATATATAGATGAAAAGAAAAAACAAAAGGAAAAAAAAAAAAAGCTCTACTGAATGTGCAGAGATTTCCATTGCACAGCAAATTTAAGCCTACTGTGATGCTCTTGCTTTTCCCCATGAATTTTACTGTACAGTTCAATAAGTGCCCTAGGGCTTCAGGTTGAAAACCATTGATTCAACCCGTGCATATACACAAAAACTCTCACAGACAATTTAACATATGTTGGACTACTGCAAGAATTGGGAAATATTTCTCAAAATAATAACAAAACAATTCTTCATCTTTTCTTCTATCATAAAACTGTGATTTAGGTTGGACTGCAAACTTCACAATCACAAAAGTCCAAAACAAAAGCAAAGAATCAGTACTGTGAACCTAGTGGAGTGCTCTACTGAGATCAATTCAACAGAGAAAATCGTATTGCAACAGGATATAAATATTAATAATAAGAAAATTTTTGTCTTGTATGAAAATGTTGTTATACTAAAGAGGAATTTGAATGAATTCAGTGCCTGAGTGAGAGAGTAGTTGTAGGTTAGATTAATTTTACTCCTGTCTCATTTTTTCTCTTTCTCTATTTTTGAAGGCAAAATGGGTTAGTACAAATGAAGTTATTCCCTCAGGGTTTGTGCTGTGCAGTATATGCCAGAAAGCCCTAGACAAAAGGACAAATTATACCCTTTTTTTCCCCTCACAGATAATAGGTATGTTGGTCACAAAACATAGTTTGCTCTCTGATAAGGCCATGACTTCTCGAGATCTCTCCTGAATAATGGTAGAATGATTTGTGAAGGGACAGGATAATTACTTTTAACATTTAAGAGAAGGCATACAAAGGAGTTATTATATAATTTCCCACAGATATCAATGGGGCTGCTCTCTAATGAAGACAGGCTGAATTGGAACAATAACAGAAACAAACCATACAGTATTATCTTACATGAAAAACCACAGATTCCTATTTCACACTGCTCTGTTCTTTAGAAAGAGAAGGTGGCACTGAAATACTTGATAGAAAGGCAGCGTATTTAAATTCTGTTAGATTTCTCCTTCAGCACCTTCTCTCTTCTTTTCAGGAAACAAGCAGAATGACCCTTAACATAAAACTTTCAATGGACAGACTACACTTCACTGCATGATTAAATTGTTTTTTTCGTCTTCAGCTTTTGAATTTCTAACCCCCAGTACCTTAAAAAGACTTAAATTTAAGCATCCAGCATGTACTAATGTGTTCAGGATCACTATGTGCTTTCATGAACAGAGGTATCTACATCAAAACACTGAATCAGAACCGATACAAACTGACATAACTCCAAAAACTTCAGCAGATTTCTGGCTCTGGAGAAGAATGAAATGAGAATTTACTGTCATTCAATATGTATTAGGGAATTTCTTCTCATTCCATTCATGCAATTGAGAATCCGTACCAAAATTCCCTCTTTTGAAAATCTTTCTCAAATATTTTTCAAAATATTTTTCAAATATTTTCAAATGTATGTATAATGCCATGTGGTAAAGTGTTCTGATATTGAAATGTAGCTATATTAAGCTCTAAGATCTGAGAAAAAGATGTGCAGATATGTTTTTGGAATCAGATACAAAATTCAGATAGGTAATTGTTGTAAATGATTGTGTTGTGTTTGATTGCCATGCATTAAAACATATTTTCAGTTCTTCCTTGACTTAGACCATCAGTTGTTACAGCATTGATGAATATTGATTCAAAGCTCATTAAGCAAATGGATTTCTGAACTGGGGTTTAAAAAATACATAAGGTTGCAAAGGTAATTATAAAAACCATGAGAACTGCATTGTATCTTGTTCTACAGAACTGTCTAATACCTAAAAGCCATCTCACGTTGTATTTAATAAAAAACTGAATGTTAAAAAAAAAATCAATTGTAATTTGCCTTAATCAAGAATCACAGAATCACACAGAATTACAGAATCACAGAATCACAGAATCAGAGAGGTAGATTGTTGGGGAGAGGAGAGGAGAGGAGAGGAGAGGAGAGGAGAGGAGAGGAGAGGAGAGGAGAGGAGAGGAGAGGAGAGGAGAGGAGAGGAGGGGAGGGGAGGGGAGGGGAGGGGAGGGGAGGGGAGGGGAGGGGAGGGGAGAGGAGGGGAGGGGAGGGGAGGGGAGGGGAGGGGAGGGGAGGGGAGGGGAGGGGAGGGGAGGGGAGGGGAGGGGAGGGGAGGGGAGAGGAGAGGGAGGGAAAAAAGTCCACAAAAATCAAACAAGCAAACAGTAGCAACAACAACAACAACTCTTCAGAGTTTACTTTCATTATATGATCTCACTAGAGCACACTATCCAGTTATTCATTCTTCATCATCAGAAATAATTGTACAAGAAAATCCCTAAAACTTATATTAACTACATCATGTGGTTAAATACCCATTTTTTTTGTGATACCTACTTCCCACACAAGACATGTACATAAAATAAAAATACATTTCACAACACCAAATAGATGTCATTCTAATTCTAGTCATAAATGTTCTTTCTGCCTACAGAACACACACAGTGCAAATTTACAGTACTCTGATGTAATGGCTTGTGCTCTATGGCTGTTTTTTTTGTTTGTGTTGGTTTTTTTTGAGACCCTCTCTTCATATTTAATAAACAGTGTTTACAGTGAAAAGTATGCTGTTAAAAGCTGTTTTCAGTTGCTCAACCCAATAAATCAATGGCAAGTGCGAATGCAATCACTGAAAATTAATGTTTCTCATGATAGTTCCTGATTTTACATTTTCAGGCCTTCCAATTTTGGCCTGAATAATAAAAGATTTCTCACATCAGCTTTGTGTAGAAAGACTTTTACTCTTCTACTCACCATAATTCTACAGGCTTTATCACTCTATAAATGAATATGTTTTTTCCTCCAGGAAATTTGTATTACACAAAGCTTAGATGAAGAAGTCTTTTACATTTGTTCAGGCATCCATGTATGTCTGTGGCTCTTTACATCTCTATAAACACAAACGTTTCATTCTCATGTCTCTTAGACCTGCTTTTTTTCTGATACATTCAACAGTGCAGGAGGGAGAGGAGACAAAACTACTATGGGAGGTCATACTCAGTGTGACCTGTTTACTGATTGTTTTGGGACAGACTTTTGAAGATCAGAACCAAAACCTTGAACTTGTTTTAATGTTTAATGATAATTCAGTGTAGAAAACAGAACAACATCGTGTTATTTTCATGTTTACATTCATTTTGTGGTGAAAGAGATCTTGATACCTTTTTCATTCTAAAATTTAATTTATTTTTCCCAGTCATAGCAAGCAAAGAGAGTTCATGGTATAGTGCGCCACCACTCTTCTTCCTTCAAGAATTCAGTTTTTTACTGTACAGGAGACCTGTCCATGCTATGAAAAGTCTCCATCATCCCTGAGACAGCATAACCAAGCTAGTTCATGAAGCCTCACAGTGGAATACTAGGGATGTGCACAGCAGCTCAGTTCTCAAAACAGCATGCCTATACTTGCACAGCTTTTATATCACGCTGAGTTCTCGACTGGTTCCAATACAAGTTCCATGAGCAGGAAATATCTATCCCTGCACTCGTTTTGATGCATGGGACAGATCTGCTGTGCATTATTTTCCTTGTACTTCGGTCATTACCTAAATCAAATATATGTGATATATGGTTTATGTCCTAAAACTTTATGAGAGAGCTATCAAACTACTATCTAATTCTCCTTATCTCTCAAATGGCCAAAAATTCATCAGACCAGGAAAATCACAGTCAACCCTTTCATCTATATGATATATTTTTGTCAGATACTTATTTTTGAATGATGATGTATTTGTCCTGCTTAAGGATTGTGTTAATGCCCCATATGAGCCATAAATTTGAATACTTTATTCTTTCATTTCATTCTTTAGAAACCTCCCATTTATTCTCTTTTTATAACAGTGAAAATGTTGTGTCTGTTTTTTACATTCATCAGGATTATTTCACAGGTATGTGCATTCACAGTGAATCAGAGAACTATTATCATTTCTTGTTCTTAATCTTGACCAATAAATCATGTCCTCTTTCAGAATTGTCATTTATTTAAAAAACTATTGAACTTCTGTATTTAGGAAATAAATTTAATTTTATGACATGTAAACATCAGTGAGCCATGTTACATAGTACTTCAGAGTATGTTTGCATTGGCCCTTTTCTTTGCTATCAAGTACATCTGAAAGCAAAACACATGAAGGCTCAACATACTCCATGAAATAAAGATGAAAAGGTAAGAAAACTAAATGAGATGCTTACCCTTGCAAAGTAAATATAATTGTTATTGCTTTCACAATATATAACTTGAAGTTAGAATTTCATTTTCTATTCAAATATACAAACTTTTCTGATTCTTTAAGCAGGTTCATGCTTTGGATCCATGCAGCTCATTAATGAGTACATTTATTACTATAAACCCATGTTATTTTTAAGGCACCTCACATTCCTTCCTGTCTGCAGAATATATTATACATGGACATTTTCTTTACAATGATCCAAAGTAGACATCAAACCCTATCAAACCAAAAGGCGTAAATGATTAAGCAAGAATTAAAGCAGTGAAAAATGTTAACCAGGAGAAGCTAAAGAGTTTGTTAAACTTAGAACGTTTGAGAACTATTTGGTTCTTTCTCAGAGCTTTTTAAAATATTCATTATTATATTGCATGAAGAAAGCACTGTCTCTTCATTACTATAGAATAGCAAGTCCTTTTGAATTTGAGTGGGAAATAAAAGGTATGTACAGAATTAGGGTGCAGGAAAGGGGAGATGAAAGGTACAGACACATATCTTTACAGAAAAGGATAGGGAAAGATGCTGCATGCTAATGGTCATATACAAGTATTTGATGGAGCTATAGAATTAATGAGAACATAGCACACAGGCTATAGCACAGGCACAAAGTCTGAGGTGGATAGAGACACTTCTGTCAGTCTATTCCAGCTTCCTGAAAAAATATTTTTTCCAAAAGTGTGTTTTCTGATGTTCTGCCTCTTCAGATTTTACAAACAAAATGCAAGAGGGTTCTACTCTAAATTTTGGTATTTACCAGAATGTAATGGAAGTCTTTGTATTCTAATGATGAATTGGAATAGAACATAATTTGAGAGGACTCAAATGTTCAAGTCACATACTGCTTAGGTATCTTCTTGAATCAGAGCTTTAATTCTTTCCAATAAATCATTAGTCTGAACCCCCTGACTAATTTTCACCATGCCTTTTTCAGTAGTCTCCATTATAAAAATATCTACGCTAACAATAAAATGCCATTCTGTGCCTAGTGCTGCCACAATGACATGGAGAACTATTGCTCCCTGCCCTTTGTTGGGAAGCCCCTGATCACGCAGCTGGAAACAGGGTGAGTCCTTTTAGCTCCTGTGAAACAGAGAAGGGGCTTTGTTAACCTCAAGTCAGAGGTTCACAGCCCAGGGAGAAGCACCCAGGCCATCTTCTGCTCTCCGCTCTGATGTATACAGCAGACTCACGGCAACACGATTTCCTTGACTGCTTTGATTTTTGAAAAAGCAGTTTGTTCTTTTAATTATTCCTTATTCTCTCCTATATGCTTATACTTGTTTATTTTTTGAATCATTTAAGTCATTTTATTCTTGGAGATAATTGTCTTAATTCTCATACTTTATACCACTATATAGAAATAGATTTTTAAAAAGCCCTTTTTCCTGTCTTTGGGCCCTTCCTTCCTTCCTTCCTTCCTTCCTTCCTTCCTTCCTTCCTTCCTTCCTTCCTTCCTTCCTTCCTTCAAAGAAGAAGAAGAAGAAAGAAGAAGAAAGAAGAAAGAAGAAGAAGAAGAAGAAGAAGAAGAAGAAGAAGAAGAAGAAGAAGAAGAAGAAGAAGAAGAAGAAGAAGAAGAAGAAGAAGAAGAAGAAGAAGAAGAAGAAGAAGAAGAAGAAGAAGAAGAAGAAGAAGAAGGAGGAGGAGGAAGAAGAAGGAGGAAGAAGAAGAAAGAAGAAGAAAGAAGAAGAAGAAGAAGAAAGAAGAAGAAGAAGAAGAAGAAGAAGAAGGAGGAAGAAGAAGGAGGAAGAAGAAGGAGGAAGAAGAAGAAAGAAGAAGAAAGAAGAAGAAGAAGAAAGAAGAAGAAGAAGAAGAAGAAGAAGAAGAAGAAGAAGAAGAAAATTGTTTTAATTAGCCCCATCAGTGATTTTTGTCAGGCCCTGCAAACTAGAATACCCTCTACAATAAATTCTGTAATAGACTGAAATTATCTATTCCTTTCTCCTACTCTGATCCACACACCTGTGCACTGTTAATATAATTGCATTAAGCATCTGGTTGCAACTGAATATCTTTGTGTAAAAATTGAATCAGGGAGTTCACTGAGAACATAAGCTTGCATCACTCGCTATTTAGTTTCTTGTCCTATTAAGTAATGAATTTGTTTTTCTTTTTCCTTCCTTTCACTTTGGAACTATCTGCAAAGCCTTTCAGAAACCTTGCTACTTATGAATCTTTTATTATTATCAAAGCTGTAATTGTCTTCTGGATTCTAAAACTAGTTGCAGTGATTTCCTGGCTCCCTCCTGCTCCCAGAGGTCCTCTGTTTCGTTATTAATACCTCTAGCTTTCTCCTTACCTCATCAGTAAGACTAGCTTCAGCACAGGGAAATGTTTTGTTTGAGGCACAATTTGAAGAAGTATATGAAATTTCATGTAAAATGTATGAATTGCCAAGTAAAATAAAGATCTTCCTAATGCCATTTTGGAAAGTGGAAGAGAACTAAGGTATTTTGTAATGTCTATTCAGTTTGGCACTCTTTGCAAGATGATCTGGCTTAATGATGAGGCAACACAGAAGTCACTTTTAAAATATTTTAAAATAAGTAGTCTTATTATTCTCTATATTTTTGTTTTGTATTTTTTCATTACTTTTCAGTACTATTTATTTACATGAATAAATGTTAGTAAACCATGAAGCTGCAAGGTAGATTGAGGCATACTTTATGCTCATATGGCTTGTGTCTGGCATATGTTCAAATTTTGAGATTTTTTTCTGCTTCTTTTGCCTGAGCTTACCAACTACAATATAAGCTTAACAACTACAAATAATTTTAATACATTCAATGACCAAGGGGAAAAAAATCTTGTATCTCAGACATGATCTTCACTTTTCATTTTTCCTTCACAGTATGAGATGTGATCAATAGGATGTTGTCTCATTTGACTCAGTGTTACAACTTTATAGGAATATCTATGAGTTCAGGTGACTCTGAGAACTGTAGTGCCAAAAATTTTAACTCAATAGTGCTTTACCTACATGAAACAAATGAAATGATAAACCCCAACCATGGAAGCCATCTCCCTTACTGGATATTGAATTGACCCCTCTTTGTGTTACAATATCTGCCCATGATTAAGTCAAGTTCTGGAAATGCACAAAGGATATTTTTGTCCTAACAAACAGCATGCTAGATAAAGATGGCACTGCATACGTGACTTGATTAAACCTTGATAACTAAAATGATTCTGCTTTCAAGAAACCTAGAAAAATGGAAAATTCCATTCAGATTTCTTTCTTTTATCAACAACATTGCCTTTCCTTTCAAACACTCCACAACTACTTAACATTTCAAGACAGTGATTTTTCTTCTGCACTTACATATTTCTTAGCATTTTTAAGTATCACTCAATAATTTGAGCAAATGCTTTTTGGCTTTCCTTGGAAATACTTAAGAAGGTTTGACTCAGTTCTAATTTTGGCCTGGACATCTATGCTTATAAAATTTTCTCTCCTGTTCCACTGTGCATGCATGTTTTCTCTCTCAGCTCTCCAGACTAGAAATGGCAGTTGTCATGACAACATAACACATTTACTGCTCTTGTATTCCTATGATTTTTGCTTTCTTTTTGATGGCAGCAGCTGACTGCTGGTATATGAATAACTTCATAGGTATATGAAGTTATCTTTGTGTTTTCTTTATTTATTAATTTATTTATGCACGTGGGTGATTGCAGAAAGTATTTGGTTAACTAAGCTATAATTTGGTCCCTTCCAAAACACATCCAGGGAAAAGTTACAGTATCACAGAATCACAGAATCATCTAGGTTGGAAGAGACCTCCAAGATCACTGAGTCCAACCTCCGGCCTAACACTAATTAAAGTCCTCCACTAAACCATATCACTAAGCTCTAAATCTAAATGTCTTTTAAAGACCTCCAGGGATGGTGACTCAACCACCTCCCTGGGCAGCTTATTCCAATGCTGAACAACCCTTTCAGTAAAGAAGTTCTTCCTAATATCCAACCTAAACCTCCCCTGTCGCAACTTTCGCCCATTCCCCCTCGTCCTGTCACCAGGCACGTGGGAGAACAGACCAACCCCCACCTCGCTACAGCCTCCTTTAAGGTAACTGTAGAGAGCGATAAGGTCGCCTCTGAGCCTCCTCTTTTCCAGACTGAACAATCCCAGCTCCCTCAGCTGCTCCTCGTAAGACTTGTTCTCCAGACCCCTCACCAGCTTTGTTGCCTTTCTCTGGACTTGCTTGAGCACCTCCATGTCCTTCTTGTAGCGAGGGGCCCAAAACTGAACACAGTACTCAAGGTGCAGCCTCACCAGAGCCGAGTACAGGGGGACAATCACTTCCCTAGCCCTGCTGGCCACACTGTTTCTTATACAAGCCAGGATGCTGTTGGCCTTCTTGGCCACATGTAGTATACCAAAAAAACAGAGGCAATTCCATGTAGAAGATGAAAGTTCAGTGTTATAGTATAGGTTGTTCAGTGCACAAATAGATACATGAAACTGTAATTTGTAATGAGCTAGTACTTGCTCTGTAAATCCAGTTTACACATGGAAATGAACATTTTACACATATAGTTGGACAATTTGGTGAAAAAAGTCCTGTATATAATATTCTTGGAAACCTGTACAAGACTTATTACTGCAGAATTGCTGAGACTTCCATTCATTTTAAAATTTTGCTAAATTTAACTATCTTTTCCTGTATAATCCTGTATTCTTCACCATGTTTCATGGTCATCACTTATTAATAATTTTGGGGGACAAACATTTCATAATTCTTAGTCTAAAAAAACTTTATATTTATTACTTATTGCTACATTTTTCCTTCATTGATTGCATTACTAATAATTTTATGTGAAAGATCTACTCTTGATTATGCCTGCATCATAATATTCCTAGGACTAGTAATCGTTGAGTACTTTTTAAAAATTATTTTTATTTTTTCCCTGATGCCTACACAGTTTTGGTAACCATAAGTCCCATAAGTCGAAGTGAGCAAAATTAAAAGAATGTGGCCAGGTCAACTGTCTAATTCTCTGTAAATTTTATAAATATGAATTGGGCTAGAAAAAAAATAAAAACAAGGAAAACACAGAAGAAAATAACAAAAACAATAGTAAATAATAATAAATAATAATAAAATTCTAAGGCATCAAAATGAACAAAGAATAGGCACTAATATGACATTTCCAAACATTTAAAACTCTGTAACTTAAATCTTCCTTTAAAATACTATTCTGTATGCAGCTGCATATTATGCACAGAATTTGTAGTGAAGATGTCTTTTCAGTTAATAATTTACCAAATGTAAAAATTACCAAATTTCTTTGCAAGAATGTTCAATAATGTAGTGAGTTGTGCAAAAATGTTGGAAAATGGTTGTAGAAAGTAAAGATTAAAATTGTAATGAGCATCAAGAGACCACTGATACTTTGGGAATGCAAAACTTCCTTGAAATACTTAATAACAGATAGTCATAGTCAGGTGAATCAGGTACAGAAGAGGAATTATAAAGATACAATGCTAAGATTAGTACTCTTAGTTAACTAATGCTCTTGAGAAATTTTCAATCGATTTAAGGATGATTCACAAAGAAGAAAAGTGGCAAAAAGTCTCAGGTGAGTTATTCATTATGAAGTATTGGCTGAGCATCTTAGGGAGTAGATATTTCCTTTCCCTGCAAACTTTTCTCCCCTTATATCCTGCTAATGTCTTGATTATGGCAATCATGATCATTTAGTTTGATTCTTCTGCTGAAGGAATGAATTGGCTATCTCCCAGCACAACCTGGAGAAGAGTCATGCACAAAGTCTCTGCCCTTTTTTAAACCCTTCCACAGAACTACCAAAAATACAACTCTGTCATTGTGCCACATTTCCCAGAGGCTGCTTGTCCCTTTTGGAGGCAGGTATACTGAATTAGTGCAACACTGAACTGTGTAAAAAGGAGTGATGGATTTTGACAGGGTGACTTTTTTCTTCTCTTTTAATGAGTGCTCATTTTATCTTTTCCCACTCCCAGACTGAGGGCCCCAGGGCAATGCTGAGCACAGGTGTAGGATGATTTACATGTTAATATGGCACAAGCAGGCAGTAGTCACAACTAAGTATTTATTCTGCTCTAACTGAAGTGGCTCCAATATGCCTGTCTTTCACTTCTGAGGTTCACTGGTTGCTATTCAGGGAATAAACAACAACAGAAACACCAAGACCAAACAGAGCAGGGAATCTTCTTGTCAGCAAATGTACCCTTGTCTTTGTAAGCCCCACAGAGCATGCAGCAAGAGACTGCAGCAATATTTATGTCTTTGTTTCTCTGCATAATACAGAGACAAAGCACTTAACCAAGACTCCAGGTGCCATGGATACCAAGTAAAAATATCACACATGAAAACTAAATTACCAGGCAGGTGATCCTCTAAGAGAGGCTGGTGTGGAGTTGTGCTCAGCCTTGTGCCTTTTACAGGGGCACCAGGGAATGCAGAGGGGAACCAAGGAGTTAATGTTGCTATTGGCCTGGAGCAGGGCATGCCCTGAACCCCAGGGCACTGCAAGAAACTTCATGAGACCATAAGAGTCAGTGCAGTGATGTGGGCACATAGTAGGACATAGTCCCCTATGCTGATCAGAACTGGGAGCAGCAGGTGGGGGTCCCATGGTGGTGGAGGCTGGCTGGGAGCTCATGATCTCCTACCAGACATGCAGTCATGGAAGGAACATGTCAGCTGGCAACAGGAGAGGAGGGACAAGCACCTGTGGGAGAGGTAACTGAGGGAGCTGAACTGATCTACAAGAGTCAGTGCACAGAAGACACCCATCCACTGGCCAGACCTGCTGTTGCTTGATGTTTCCTGCTTGCCTGGGAACCAGATCCAGTCTGTTATCAGGAAGTTGCTGAGGGCTTGTTCAGCCCATGAGACCTCATCGTTGACGATAATGGTGAGGTAAACTTTTATCACAGCATGAGTGACTATAGGGGTCTGCATGGGAGGGGGAAGTGTGTGGGGCCCAGGGGTGTTCTCTGGGGGTTTTCTGGTGTATGTTAAGGACAATTTGTGATGCAGGTGATGGATGAGATCAGGGGAAGTCATTGTTGAACCTGGTGCTCCCAAATAATCAAGAACTAGTCTAATATGGGAAGGTTGGTTGTAGTCTTGGTTGCATTGACTATAATGCAGGGGAGGCCTCAGCTGACTAAATATCTGCTTTAGCATGAGCACACTTTAATTGTGCTTTAGACTCCACTGGCAGTATTCATTAGCTCCCCACTGTCTTTGAGAAATGCAGACACCTAATTTGTTGACATGTCACATAATCTGAGGTGTTTGAGCCTGGAGCTGACTCGCATCCCATAGTTCTGTAATTATGAGACAGCACACGAGTTTTAAAAGCAATCTGGAATTTTAGAATAGTTACAGAAAAGAACACATAACATTTGTAAGAGTTTGTCTTACACATCACAAAATGCAGGTCATTTCCCACTTCCATCACAGAGATCAGTTATGAAGTCACCCACGGTTTAATTCAGCTGCTTGCATTTTGGTGTCAAGTTCCATTTGAGCTGTGTGAAGCTATCTTTGTGGGGCTGGTTTGATATAACATATAACTATAGGAGGTACACATCCACCAGGAGTAGTAACTGGACGCCAAGCAGCATCTCAAATGGCACTAAATGGCTGCAAGTGAGCAGCTAAGCCAAACCTTTATCCCCATAGGTCAGGCTCTCTGTGTGAAATGAAGGTGAAAATCTCTGAGCTTCTCAGTCATGTTATGTGAGGGTAAACTAGTGTTTCCCAGATGAGTATCTGAATGGGTAGTTTGGTTGAAATGATCTGAAACAGAAGTTCTTTTTTTTTTTTTTTTTTTCTTTTGACTAACTTTTCTACATTTCAAATAGGTATGAATGGTTTCTGTGCAAAACTGAAGAAGTGTCATGACTTACAATTTGTGTCAGAATATGAAACTAAACATTGTTCTTTGATATATTTCAGCTTTTCCAAAACACCTGGCAAATTACAGAGAAGTAAAAATGCTGGGAAAACATGCCAGAATCTACCCAGGCAGCCTGCCTTTGTGCAAGCCCTCATGCCATATTAAGCTCACTTTATTCTTGAAAATGTGGCAAACTCAGGACTAGAGTGACATGCAGACCTTGTGTTTGGCTGCACAAAAAGGAGCTTTACTGTCAGCCAGCACCATCCTCCATGGGTTTCAGCTGCTTGAGAAGGAGCAAGGAAACTTGGCATTTGATCTTTCTCTTTAAATTATTAGAAGCAAGATGTCAGGGAACTGTATTTGATCTGTCCTGTTAGAGTTCACTTTATATGTCAAATGCTAATTATGGGTCACATTATAACATCTCTCAGAGGTTTTCACCGCTGCAGAGCATAATAAGAATATAAGTCAACAGGTTATTAAAAGGATTCACATGTAGCTAGAGAAGACTGAGCCAATTTTTCTGCAGATAAATATAAGGAACACACCACTGACCTCAGTGGAGATATACCAAGTCCCATTTGATGATAATCTACCTTTTCATTAGCCTGTTGGTGTGTTCAGAAACAAAGAAGCTGAGGAGATCTGTGATACTCATTTTTTATTAATAGAGGCACAAATATAGTGGTAGGGAGAAGCTTTGTTAGTTTTAAATTTGTTTCCCAAAAGTAAATTATTACTATGGAAGATTATTATTTCTATGCTTTATGGGCTAGTTTTCCTTATTTCTGTGAAGAAGACTTTCATGATAGAAGTGTCAGAACATACAAGTAAACCAACTTGCAGGTTTTGTTTTTGTTTTTGTTTTGTTTCTTACCAGTTAAGGGGGGTGTGGGGAGGCAGGACATGACTGTTCTTAATAGATTCTCATTATATGATTGAGAGATTCTGGAGGCAGAAATAACAATAAACTTTATATGTCATAGTGAAATATGTTTTTTTCATATGGAGAGTTTTTGGTTTTAAAAATTCTATAGGCTTTTCTGTGATTGTTGAATTTCTCATGCCCCTTTCTTTTCAATTTAAAGTAATAATTTCTCAGAAATGTTTGACAGAAACTTTTACTTAAATAGACCTGTGACCTTGCAAAACATTCATGAACATGGAAGAAGGGAAGGGAAGGGAAGGGAAGGGAAGGGAAGGGAAGGGAAGGGAAGGGAAGGGAAGGGAAGGGAAGGGAAGGGAAGGGAAGGGAAGGGAAGGGAAGGGAAGGGAAGGGAAGGGAAGGGAAGGGAAGGGAAGGGAAGGGAAGGGAAGGGAAGGGAAGGGAAGGGAAGGGAAGGGAAATTTTTTATTATTATTTTTAAATCTTCCTTTGCAAGCAGGCCCCTGGACAAGAATTGTTAATTACAAAACACAGGATGGGAAGCCTTTTACAAATTCACCAATTCACCATAGTTGATATTAATTTTACTTTGTGTGTTTGAGGCACTCAGGATCTAAATAATTTGTAAAATAAATGGGTCTCATTCTTCTGAAGGTGACATTCTCTTGGACACTCTGCAGTGCCTGAGCACTACACCACACCAAGGATACACACACTTAGGAATCATTTAATCTAAATTCAGCTATCAAAATGTAGGTAATTAATGCAGTCTAGTCATCTAGGCTTAGCTATAGTCAGGGCATACAGAAGTGCATTTAAGGAGTATAATACATCCCTTCTTAAAAGAAGCTTCTAAAATAGTCAAAATGAATCACTCCTTGGAAGTACAGATCTCTTGCTATTGCCTAGTTGCCTTGACTCCTGCTAGAAAGACCTAATTTTTGAATGTCTAAAGTTAGATGAAGTGAATCTTTAGTGACTATCCTGAATCTGGAAATTCATCTGACTCCTTGCTATGTCTTAATAAGTCTGTACCCAGTAATCTTTAATCTCCAAAGTAGATCAGAATATACTTCTAAGCATTAAAAAAAAAAAAAAAAAAAAAAAAACTTCTATAAATTCCACATCCTTGATATAACAACAGTGTAATATCCAAGGGCAAGCTATTGTAATGTAATAGCTAACTGAATGATGTTACATATACTAATGTACATATGTATATGTTGGGGTTGGGTCTCATTTCTAATGATGTTACAACAAATTTATTTATCACTTGATTGCAGCCATCTCACTGTTACAAAACAGAAGTGGTGAAGAATAAAATCTTTAATATCTTTTGCAATGCTAAATGCCATAGAAAAATAGTGATCTATTTCAAATCCTGAGCAGAGTCAAGTTTGGTTTTTTTTTTGTATCGTTTTGTTTTGTTCGTTAAAATATTCACAATCCCATTTTTAGTCGCAAATTCTGCCTTCAACTCTCTGAGCAAATGTACTAATTTAACAGTGTAGACTATGACTGTAGATACCCTAGTGTGAGTATTTAGTAGCTGACTATATGGGACTCTGCACATATTTATCAATTCATTATCTAGACCCAAAAAATGCACACTAATATTATCTTTTTTGCTCCCCCAAATCCCCTAGGACAAGCAACACTTTAGGTGAATGCCTGTAAAGATACAGGATTACAACTACATAGGCAGAACTTGGCAGAAGGCTGTTGCTGCTACCACATGAGCAGAGACAAGGAGAGAATCCTGCTCCCCATTCACAAAATCACCTTTTCTAGATGTTCCCTGCTGCATTTGCTAAATGTCGTCCTTACTGCAGCCAGAAAGGTAGAGGCCCTGCTGGCAAGAATTTCTTCCTTTCCTTTTCCAAAAGCCATTGATCTACCACAGTTCCAGTTGGGAAAATACTGTGCAAGCATTTAATTAAAGACTTTGTCAGTATGCATGTGTATGGGGGAGCTTAATTAAGTTGCATGAGCTGATTTCTATAGGTCCTGAGAAACCTGTGATCCTAACAATTACACTGGATTAACAACTGATTTCAGCCTGGATCCTGCAGTTAAGATAATTAGCCTTCCAGCCAAGATATTGAGAAGTTGCTTTAAATAAATAAATAAATAGATAGATAAATAAATAAACATTAAAAAGAATGCACCAGTTGCATTTCTTTCTCACTTGTATACACATCCTCACTGCAGCAATAAGGTCTTCTCTTTTTGGTCTTCTTTATATAATAATTCTGGCATACCGTTTTCAGATTCGTGTTCTTAAGACTCATTTGGTTTCCAGGTGCTAAGGAGATAAAAAATTTTGTCTTGTTTTGTTTGACTGGTTTGTTTCGGTGAGCTTTAGTTCGTTTTTAAGTAGAGCTGGTACTATTTGCTTTCTAAGATAAATGTATAAAAGAAAGAAAATCTGTTTTTGTTTCTCTATGTATTGTACTGAAGAGAGTTAGAATTACAGGGTTCAGTTAGAAGAGACCTATAAAGATCATTGAGTCCAACTATCTGATCACTTCTGGGTTAAGCAAAAGTCAAAGTATATCACTGAGGACATTATTCAAATGCCTCTTGAACACTGACAGGCATGGGGCATCAAATACTTCACTAGGAAGCCTGTTCCAGTGTTTGACCACCCTCACAGTAAATAATTTTTTCCTAATGTCCAGTCTGAACCTCCCCTGCTGCAGCTTTATTCTGTTCCCTCACATCCTATCACTGGTGACCAGGGCAAAGAGACTGGCACCTCCCTCTCCACTTCCCCTCCTCAATTTGCGGAGAGCCACAAGGTTGCCTCTCAGCCTCCTTTTCTCCAGACTAGACAACCGAAGGGTCCTCAGCCTGTCCTCACAGGACATGCATTCCAGACCTTTTACCTGCTTCATCGCCTTCCTCTGGTTGTTTTCAAGCATTTTAATATATTTTTAACATTGTGGAGACAGAACTGCACATAATATTCAAGGTGAGGCTGTACCAACACTAAAACGGCAGGAGAATCACCTCTTGTGACCAGCTGGCTATGCTGTCTTTAATTCACCCCAAAATGCAGTTTAACCTCTTAGTTAATAAGGCACACTGCTGGCTCACGTTGAGCCTGCTGTCAACCAGCATCCCCAGATCCCTTTCTGCAGGGCTTCTCTCCAGCCACTGTGCTCCCAGTCTATAGCTCTGTTTAGAATTACTCTCTCCCAGGTGCCGCACCTGGCATTTATCTTGTTGAACTTCATGCCGTTGACGATTGCCCAGTGTTTTAATGTATCTAGACCCCTCTGTAAGACCTCTTGTCCTTCCAGGGATTCAACAGCACCACCCACTTTATTATCATCAGCAAACTTGCTAAGGATGCTTTACACTCCTGCATCCAGATAATGGATAAAAATCTAGAGAAGAGAGAGGGGAGGGCTGAGAAGGGGAAGGGAAAGGAAGGGAGGGTTGGGGAGGAACAGGGAGCTAAATAAAAGCCCCTGGTCTAAACCCCTCCTCTGGAGCGTGCACTAATTCCTTTATGATACACGTTCAGAAAGCAAAATAAAACAGGGACCTCCAAAGTAACAGGTTCACCGCTTCAGCCACAAACATCATATACATTCCAAAAAGCTTATTTGTATTTCTTTTATGATAAATGATTCCATCTGGATGCTCTGTATTAATACACTCCGACAACCTTCAATCATAAAGCTAAGGGATCAACACAGCTAGAACTGAAAGTGTTCAGTCAAGCTAACACTGGAAGATGAGTAAAATCTGCTAAAATTGCCATCACTGGGAAATAGGAACTTTATTCTTCCCAGAATATATTCAAGTAACATTTTCCAATATTTAATTAGCTCTGGTAATGATATCTAAATCCAGCAGCATTTCTACCTGTGCCAGCTTTCTAATTTTTGCTTCTGAGAATGACACAGATCCTGCTCAGTGTGGGGGGTCTTTTTCTCCATGTCCTCTTCTCAGTTTTGAAGTCTGTGAGGCTAAAAGAGGAATCTAATGACACTCTCCAGGGTAGACCACTTTGAAGGCTAGGACCAAGAGCTGTGATTTCAGGTCACTCCCTATGTAGCTGCCTTTAAAGTTCATCTGAATTAATATTCAGTGATATTTTTGGAAGCTTTGACTGCCAAAAATCGTTACAGTGGAATAATAATGCAAATAAACTTTGCATAGTCCCATTAAATCATTAAATGCCACATTGTTCTGTAATGCGAGTGACATTTCATTATTTCTAAAGCATCAAATATATCTCTGTGCTCGCTGCCAGTTTCATGGTATTAATACTGGTGACAGAATGTGATAATAGTAGAACAAGAAATGAAAGGGTCCTAGGGCTTCTATAATGCCTACAGATACATTAAATGACTAGAAAAATACAGAGGTAAATGCATCATAAAGGATGGGGGGGGGGGGTGCTTTTTGGTGTGTGTTCAAAAAATCAATCTAGAATTTCAATGATATTTAATTTGCCTATTGTCCTCTTGCTGAAAAAAAAAAGAAAAAAAGAAAAAAAGAAAAGAAAAAAAGGAAAAATTAGTCAACTACCATCTGGAGAATATCCACAGCTGTTTTGTTTTGTTTTTCTTCATATATTCCTCCTCGTAATCTTTAGAAAGGTTAAAGTAGCCTTTTGTAATAGTACTGCACCATACGTTTTAGTGTATAAGGCATAAAACTGAACCAAACCAAACTACCACTAACAACAAAAATTTGGCTTCTAAACAGGGCTATCTAAAGCCAAAAGGCATCTTCAGAGAAGAAGGCAGATATTTAAGAGATATAAAGGCATTATTGTATTATTTTAATGAATTGATAAAATGTTTATTTAAAAAAAAGGAGAGAAAGGAAAAAAAATTATCTAAAGCATGGCAAACAGTAATAAAACCAGCTTAAGAACAACAGAGAGAAAATCAGACCATATATAAAAAAATAGCAAGTCCTGGGAGAATATGTAGGGAGGGCTTCAGAAATTACTCCCATTCCTTATCTATCTGGCTGCTATGGAAATGCTTCTTTGAAGCAGCATTCCTGTATATTGCTTTCAAGAACAGCCAGTTAGATGGCTCTAAAATTCAATGAAATGAGGCAGAATAAAGGAAAATGAAACCTACATTCATATGGAGTTCTGCTATAATATAAGCACATATCTTTAGGTCAGGAGGGGCCCTTCTCCTGACCATTTATAGGGCCATTCAGGGATTTCACCTGGGATTACCCATTGTGGAGAAAATTATTCTCTATGCTGCCAGTGAGCACATTATTTCCCTTATGAAAGAAGCCCAGACTATGACTAGATGGGAAAGTAGTGAGTTGGGCAGCCATACTTCCACTGGACAACCTTTATGAAAACCTTATGACTGAACAATAGTCTCCAGGTGAATCTGCTGTGACTGAGGTGTTTTGTACCAAGTGTTCCACCCGCTCACCACTAGTGTGTCTTTTCCCTGCTTTTATTTATGTTCATCTTTCCAGTGTTGGACCTCATTCCACATTGTGGATTTCCTTGGGTTACAGTACTTTTTCCCCTTTGTATTATTGTCAGGGTGCAGTTTCACCACAGCTGTGTATCACAGCTTCCACAGATTCTTGTTAGTACCCTTCAGTGCTACTGCCATACAGCCATCTGACAGCCCTGTGTTTTCGATCCACATTTGTCTAAGAAGAAACGGTACTCTGTAAACCTACTGAGCTGGCTGCATGGTTTGAACTGTTTACCTACTTTTGAATGACAGCAGATGATAACATCATTTATACTGTTTGCAATTAGAAAAGGGAAAGAACTCAGCTGATATTAAACATGATTCAATATTCTAAGTGATGCTACATATCTGAAGAGTCACTGGAAAGACAAACAAGTTGTTTTCCTCTCTGTGCGCAGAGACTTTCAGGGTCTCTAAGCCAACATGAAGATACTTTTCTGCTATTTTACTTTATTCTCACATTGAATTTAGAAGATCAGAATCGTGAAATCTGAGAAATTCTAGTGTCCACCACTGGGAATTAAAACTCCTCTTTGGCAGGAAGGGTCAAACAAAAGAAAAAATGCAGAGTGTTTCTAAGGCAGAGATTGATCCTTCAAAGTTTGAGAACACCGATCTCATATTAGCCTGATAATAGCAGTCTCACTGCTCACATCAGCTGATGCAAATGAAAATGAAAATAAGCGTTAAAGAAAGTTTATTATGGTCTACAATCCACTGTCATTTCATGGACCACTTATTAGCCATATTAGTCATCAAAATTATGCAAACTTTAATTTTTAATTTTACCTTGACTTCTGGAGGCTTGAAAGAAAGAGTCAGTAACTTTCTAATCCACTTGAGCTTGTGGCACGATGTTGAGTAGCATTTGTTAATAAGTCATGAGATCCAGCTTTAGGCTATAGATCTGTGTTTCAGTGGTCGCTCAACCTACTTTTCTGCACTGAGACCCATGCACATCTTCCCAAAACCTTTGCTGACAGGAAACCACAGAAACTTCAGTGAATCTTGGATCATTTGACTCTTGCCCTCAGACAACTTGGACCATTAACCATATGTCATGTTCCCTACCCTGTCTGACAACATGGCCTATCCTGTAACAGAAGGTTCTCATGAGACTTTTTCAAAATAAAATAAGTAAGAATGTCAATAATGAATAATAATCAAAGCATTTTTTCTTCATATCTTGCAGAGTTTTTAAAGTAAGCAAGCCCAGAACCCATTAACATCTAACACTTCTTAGTTCAATTCCATACGATGTGTCAAGGTATTTTCTGCTTTTCTTCATGTCATCTACGAGGTAATGTATTGAGTCACAAGGTTAATATAGCAACTGAATGGTTTCTATCAAGCTATTAAGACCAATCAAAACAATATATTTTAGCCATCTGAAAGGAAGTCCTTGAAGAATAATTTCTACCCATTTAAAGCTAATTTTCTGTGAGAATCAGAAGATTGATCCTGACACAGTCTACAAGATACCAAGCACTCTGGGCTCAGGAGTGTACTTATGTACTGTTATGCTCCTGTAAATCCTTGTCCACACTCTCTAAGTCATGCCATGACTAGTACAGTAGTGCAGTCACTGACCATCTTACATCCTTATGGTAAGGAAATTTACACAATTTTCCTTGCTATAGCAGAAATACAGCACAGTGTATACCTCTGCTCATATGTTCCATTCAAGTGTCAAACAGAAACGGCATCCCTAAAAATCCCACCAAATTTATCTAATTCTTAGGACTCATTGATTTCAGTGCATGGCATGTGTGAAGTCAGACTTGTACCTTATGTCTCTGGTAAAGAGCTAGGCTCTTAAATCAGACAGAGATTTTTCTCTTAAATGGAATCAGCAACAGTCTGTGCTAAGAGTTGTGGCATTTCCAATGCAACATTGCAAAGAAACACACGCGGAAAATTACTTCAGTGATTAAAACTCAGCCAGTCGGAAGCCTTCAGGTCTGCAATATCACTCAAACTGACAGAACAAAAATGTTTGACCTCATCTGTCACATTGCAGCACTCAACATCCATTTATGACAGACTGACTTCATCCCATCGGACAGCTTCTTACACTTGAAGAGCTGTGAGGAAGTCCTGCATTGTCTCTGTAGGTATTTAGCCTGTGGTGTTGAACGAGTAATTCTAAACCACAGCCTCAGCTCTTGATCTGAGAGAAATTTAAAAACAAAACAAAACAACAACAACCAAAAACAACAACAGAAAAAAACACAAACACATAATGTCAAGTTCAGAAAACTAGGAACATGGAAGCTCCTTGAGTGCTTACGTTGCTTACTAAGTACAAGCCTATTTTTAAATGTAACTGGGACATAGAAGCCCAAACTTTATTGCCTTTCTTTAAAAAATTGAACTTGGGCGTTTCAAAATTCTGACTGCAGGGAAATTAAATCCCACATCCAGTTTTGTTAGGTCACCTAACTGCCACTTGAAATAGCTGTCTGGAGTTGAGAGGCAATATTCACTTAGGTATGGACCACGGTCTGAGGGAACCTTACTTTTTCCATCAACAGGTGACTTCCTTGCCAAAAGGGCATGCTTACATCCATGGGGCCACAAAGACAACAGTAAGTCTAGTCCAGCATGTTTTTCAC